>NC_141535.1:177797500-178138750 GCF_021556685.1 Rattus norvegicus
GCTACAGGAGTGGGCCTTAAGAGTTACAGCCCATCCACAGTTACAGCATGAACTCTTAGCTTCTTTAGCCAGCAACTTCTTTATGCTCCTACTGCCGTGAGGCCATCCACAGCCACACCTTCTTCCATGATGGATTATATCTACCCAAATCATGAGCCAAAATAAATCCTTTCTCTTTGAAATTGTCAGGGATTGGCCAGTGATAAGGAAGTAACTAATACAGAAGCTGTTGCTGTTATAAAACTGACCATATTGTCTGTAACTCTTTGGTGGTGGTTGGTAGGAGGAATGTGGAGGAGTTTAGAATTGTGGGCTGGAGAGGCCCTAAAATCCTGTAGTCAGGGCTTATACTGAGCCATTCTGGTAAGTGCTCAGACCATACTATTGATAGATAGATGGACACTATTTAGATTCCTGAGGATTCAGAGGGGACGAATGGCTAGGGCTGGCAGTGCATACCTGTGATCCAAGTTCTTGGAAGGTGGAGGCACCAGAATTGGGAGTTGGCTACAGAGCAAGTTTGAGGCCTGATTGAACTACACATGGAATTTCTCAAAATAGACAAAACAAAGAACATCAGAGAAAAAAAACCCCAAACTAATATAACACCTAAAAACAACAACAACGACGATGACGACGACGACGATGACAAAGCAAGGATTATAGCAGACCCTGGGCTTGGTGCCGTTTATGTTACATTCAGGTAAAGGAATTGGCTGTGTGTTCTGTCCTAAGAATTTGAGTGAAGTCGCATTCAGAAGCAATAGACTAATTTATTTGGTAGAGAACATTGCCAGACAGATCAGCATTCAGGATGTCACATGGTTATTGATCACCGTCTTTAGCTATGTTTCCAGTAAGAATTTCTGGAGTGAAAAAAATGCAGAAAATCAAGAGTTCTAATGTGCACAGGAGCACAAGCCAAGATAAAGTTGCAGAAGGGGCAGATAGGGTTTTTGCACACAAAATAGCTACAATTATAAAGGCAGGAACACAATTAAGGGCAAACTATGCAGCTTGCTTTGGGACAATAGGGATGGTACATTAAAGGTAAGCAAGACCTTACTCACTGAAGGGTTCAGGGCATGGAACTGAAAACCTATTTGAAAACATTCATTCGAAAGGAGAGGGTCTGCAAGGAAAGCACCTTTGCAGGGTGCTTTTGGCTTGAAAATGGCTGCCTAGGGGAATTTTCACTGACTAAGTTACATACTTAGATACTGCAGCCATAGTCCAAGTGGGTCAGGCTACATTTCAAGTTGGCAGTAAAAACTTGGGGCTATTTTCCATGTAGTTCTGGCTTGGCAGGCAAACAAACCTCAAGATTCATGGGCCAGTGGAAATTTGCACAAGATTCCACAAAGCTGCTGAGGTCAGGCAATATGCAGCATTCTCTGTATAGAGCCCTTGAGTGGGTTGTGCATAAATTCGAAGCCCATTTCCAACGGAGATTCCAGGATGTTTGAGATGCCACGAATCTGAACTTCCGCAGGCACTGAGGAGAGTCAGGCCAAGGGAGAACACACGTATACCACAGGTTGCAGGGCTGGAGGGGCAGGACTGTCCAAACCCGTCGGAGCCCAGGGGATGCTGTCATGAGCCCCAGATATTGGTCGTGCAATTGTTGCAAGGTTTGGTATCTGTCTGTGTGAATTCTGGTCTTTCTTTAGTTTGCTATTCTTTTGTATTTTTCCTTTTGATATTTCTTCTTTTAGGAATGGAATGTTTGTATCATCGTATGCTGGAAGTATGTAATTGGTTTTTTGAAAATTTTTCGGGAGTTCTTGTTTTGAGTCTCAGAAGAGACTCTGGACTTCTGAAAAGCATTGGGACATTAAGAGTACAGGGAGCTTTTCAATCTTTATTTTATTTACTTTCCATTTTTGTGGTGTATATATGCATATACAAGTATATGTGCACATATAATGTGTATATCATATATAATGTATATATGTATACAATGTACATATGTATACGTATACATATATGTATGTATGTGTATATATGTATATTCAATGTATATATATATATATATAGTGTGTGTGTGTGTGTGTGTGTGTGTGTGTGTACCACACATGTGGAGGCCAGAGGCTAAGTTTGAATGTTTTTTCTAGCTATTATCCAAGGCAGGGTCTCATATTGAACTTAGAGCTCATCAACTGGCTAGACTAGCTGACTAGAAGGCCTCAAGAATCCTGTCTTCTGTGTCCCAGCGCTAGGGTTACATGTAGGTTACATGTATGAGCCGCCATGTCCAGCGATTTATATGAGTTCTGGCAATCTAATCTCAGCTTCTCATGTTTGAACAGCAATCACTTTGTGGACTGAGGAATTCCTCCAGCAACTCTAGTGACTTTTAAAGTTGTCCTGAATGTGTGACTGCATCCTGCATTATGGGGTGGCCATGTGACCACCCTGCTGGAGGCAGAATGTAACGGTTTGGATGGGAACTGTCTTCCATAGGCTCATGTGTTTACAAACTTGGCCCATAGCAGGCAGTGCTGCTTCAGGAAACGAAGAAACCTTTACAATGTGGGACTAAGCTAGAGGAAAGCAGGCAGGCCTTAAGGAGTCACAGCCCTGCCCAGCTTCTGTTTGACCTCTTTGCTTTCTGGCTGGTGACATGATGTAAGCAGTGTCCAGTGGTCCTTTTACCCCAACATGGAGTTGCTCTTGCTTCTATGGCTTTCCTCATCATAATGAACTGTTATATCTTAAATCACTAACTAAAAACAAATTCATCTTCTCTTAAATCTTTTCTTTTAGGTATTTTTATAATAGTGATGGGAAAGTAACCAGTGCAGGCCAGTAAGATCTTTTTATTATTTAATGTGTGTGGGTGTTTTGCCTGTAAGTATGTCTCTTCATTCTGTGCATGCAATGCTCAAGGAGGCCAGAAGAGGGCAGTGGATTCCCTTGGAAAATTACAGCTGCTCCTTGGGTTCTGGAAACTCCATCCTGGATCTTCTGGGGGAGTGCCAGTGCTCTCAATGCTGAGCCACCTTTCCAGCCCCAAGGCCTTGATATCTTTATCATGGACAGGGGTGTAGCTATTTCCTCAGGATCGAAACATCCCTCCAAAGCTCAGGAAGTAAACAAAACTTTCGAGTCTCAGGAAGCTCCTAAAACAATATTCACAAGGTGCCTCCCTGAAGGTACAGAATCGGAAAGGATTTGTGGGGAGAGGAGAACTGTTGATCTGCTGAGCTGCCTGCAAGCAGGGCAAGGTGTGCTGAGGGTAAGTCGTTCCCCATGCTAGGGTGGACCTTTTCCTAATGCAGCTGCCTCTGACTAGTCCATGCTCCAGTAAGTAACCTTAGCGAACTCACGACTTCACTACAGACATTTGCTCATGTCTCCCCCAGAAAAATCACACAGGGTGAGGTGTGGCATTTCACACTTCCTCATAGGCAGAAGCTGCCCAACAACAGGCCCGGTGGTGGTCGTGGACCATTAGCAGAGGGAGGGAACACAGAAGCATAGGGGTGAAGAGAGGAGAGAGAACACAGTCTCCTCAGAGACATGGAGGGGGGGGCGTGGAGTGAGTAGCTCCCTCTGAAGAATGCTTCTAAACTGCTCCCCCTCCATAGCAAGAAGGGAGTTTCTGGTAGCATTGAAGAGAGCTAATTACACAGAATGGTCGGGAGTCAGTTTTCAGAAAGTTCATGCTTTGGGTAGAGGATTGAGCGTATCTGGAAATAGGGTATTTCAGGGAGAAGAAAAGATGTTGGTTGTGAGGGACAGCACCTGAGCCTTGGTTCACCATCCATCAAACACTTGCTTTGTGCTATGCACTAAGGGATGGAGGGTTTCATGAATATTTCTAGTGATCTATACTATCTGATCACTATATCTAGAGAAGTCATTACATTATAGCATTAATAAATTGTTGTTATTGAGCCGTGGGTAAGAGGCTTCAGAGGTGCATTGAGAAGCGGCTAACTGCATGCATGTGTGTGTCAGATATTCAGGAGACCTGGGAAACAGATTCAGGACAATACCCAGAGGAAATGACCTCTGAGCCGAGCAGAAGAGGTGATTCAGAGGCGGGGGGTGAGGCTGGAGAGATGTCTTAGTGGTTAAGAGCAACCTGGCTGCTCTTCCAGAGGATCCAGGTTCAATGGCTTATAACAGTTTGTAACTCTAGTCCCTGGAGACCTGACAGCATTTTCTGGTTGCTCAGGGCACCGTATGTGTATGGCATACAGACATACGTTCAGGTAAACATTCATACACATAAAATAAATTAATAAATAAATAATTTTCCCAAAAATAAATCAAGAGGCTGGAATATAGCTCCACTGAGGAAAGACTTTCCACGAGAGTACCTGGCATGGCTTGGGTCATGAAAGGGTATGGCTTATACTGCAGCAGAGGAAGTGTGCCTAGGATAGAGTGCTGTGCCTTGACCTTCTAATTTTTCATGTTCTTTAGTCTGGAGAGATCTGAGGTTTTAAATAGTTACCCTGGTGGCAGAGCTGAGGGGGGTTTAGAGTGAGGCCCAAGAGCAGGGGAGGGAGGAGCATTTGGGTGTGTCTGCAATAGGACCAGATGATTTGGAAGAGGCCTAAGCAGTGTGGACAGGGTCCAGACCTGTTTAGAGACAATAAGCAGACTGACCAGACATCTTGTTGGCAGGCAGGAAGCAGGAGGCTGGGCAGAAGCCAAGTGTCTGGTTTGGAGCATTGGGTGGATGGCGGTGTCCTTTGTGGCACAGGGGGAAGCCTGGTTCATGCATCAGTCTGTCTCCAGTCTCCATTGTTGCCCTCTGGGGACTTTGCTTAGCTCCTTTTCTGGGTCCCAGTGGCGAGATGTTTCCTGTGCTCACTCCTCAGGGGTTTGCAGCTCTCCAAGGCTCTGTTTACCAAGCCTGTCTTCCAAGCCCTCATTGTCACTCCTGGGACTCAGAAGAGACGTTATTATTTGCTAGTGTGATCAGCTTTCAGGCATCGAGATCAGAGAGGGATCCCTGGCCCTCTGGCTCCTAACCCCAAGTGACCCCTGCTGTCACTCAGCAGCCATGAGCACACTGGCAAGAGCCTGTGCTCGTGAAGAAATGAATAAGACCTAATTTTTACTGGAAGGTGGAGGGGGGCGGTGCTGATTTCAAATCCAGGCCACAGTACATTTGTAGGAAACAGGAAAGGGTGCCAGAACCAGAGATGCTACGAAGACAGGCTCCTGGACCCCAGTGTGGCTGAGACCGAGGCTAATTTGCTGGGCAGATGGAGGTTGGTCTCAGCAGTAACTATCCTTTTTTTTTTTTTTTTATTAACTTGAGTATTTCTTATATACATTTCGAGTGTTATTCCCTTTCCCGGTATCCGGGCAAACATCCCCCTCCCCCCTCCCCTCCCTTATGGGTGTTCCCCTCCCAGCCCTCCCCCCATTGCCGCCCTCCCCCCACCAGTCTAGTTCACTGGGGGTTCAGTCTTAGCAGGACCCAGGGCTTCCCCTTCCACTGGTGCTCTTACTAGGATATTCATTGCTACCTATGAGGTCAGAGACCAGGGTCAGTCCATGTATAGTCTTTGGGTAGTGGCTTAGTCCCTGGAAGCTCTGGTTGCTTGGCACTGTTGTACATATGGGGTCTCGAGCCCCCTCAAAGCAGTAACTATCCTTAAGGCTTCTCAGGATCACTGGTGGTTGGAGCACGCAGGAGATTGACAGCACTAAACAAGTCATCTTTAAATCTCCTTGAGTCCCACTTTTCTTTTCTATCACGTAGGGTGAGCTTTTCCACTCCTGGGATGGTCTTATGAACTAGGTGGGATAATCTATGGAAAGCACTTGGCACACAATAGTCCCCCAGCTACAGGGATACCCACCCCATCCCCTTAGGGATAGCAGTCAAGAATGTAAGGCATGCGTTTCCTTACGCTGACCATCGGAAGAGCCATGGGTAAGATTTAATAGAACAGATAGATCATCAATGGCTTAATGCAACTTGATAAGAAAAAGAACTTCAAAACTTATTTTAGGGTGCAGGGGATATTAAAAGTAATCCTTGTGGCAAAAAACCACTTACCCAACATTGCAGGGTGAGTCAGAGACAGCACACAGACTTACACCTGGCATGCTGATAGTGAGACCATTGCTCTCTCCACTGTACTATCCCTGAAAAGGGGAGAGGGAGCCGATCTGGGTAGTGTTCAGGGTACTGTTCAGGTAGTGACATTCAACTCCCCTTTCCCCTATCCTAGACTAGGCATTGAAACAGGTTCCTGGTATCTGTCTTCCTGTTCAGTCCACCTAGGCTTCTCAGCAGGGACTGTCCAGGAAACCCCTTCTGTGCGAAGCAGGTGTGGGTGTGGGAAGGCTCTTCGGAGATGAGTCACCACTGCCTCCTCCTTGGTGAATCATGGCTGGGGCTTGGGAACAGCTAGCTGGTGGACAGGAGGGAGAGCAGAGAACTAAATTGCAATGATACATTTCAATCACCAGGGGGCAGAAGCCGGATAGGCAAACCGGAGCTAACTGCTGCTGTAAAACTTGTGGCATGCAGAGCTTGGGAGTGGGTGGATGGAATGCTAGGACCCAGCTAGGGCTGGATGTAGGCAGTCAGCGCCTTGGAAGCTCCCGCTGCCTGCCTCTGTCCTGGATTTTCTGCCGGAGAATGTCAGAGCAGATTGGGCGGCAGTAGAAGGGGTGGGTGGGAGGCTGTTATTTGACCAGATGTTCTAAACGCAGATGAATAAGGTCTCACAGATAGAGGCAAAGCAGTCTGTTTTTCAAAGCCTCAGAAGCATTGATATTGGATGGGGGCACGTATCTGGCCTCCATGTGTGAGATGAGACACGGGTGTCTGGGTGCTGCTGACTCTGTATAGCCTTCCTTCTCCTCTTGGTCCTCACCCCTGGTTCCTCTGTCCCTATTGTTCTCTCTTTGATCCATCCCCCCAATTTCTTCTTTTTGCCTGGTTGTCTCTGTCAGCCTCCAGTCTCCATCGTTGCCCTCTGGGAGCTTTGCTCCTTTTCCGGATCCCTGTGGCAGTAAGTTTCCTGTGGTCACTCCTCAGAGGTTTGCAGCTCTCCAAGGCTCTGTTTTCCAACCCTGTCTCATTGCCACTCCCGGGACTCAGAAAAGAAGTTATTATTTACTAGTGGTGTACTTTCAGGCAGTGAGAAAAGGGACCCCCTGGCTCCTACCTATCCACTGGCCCCAGTGACCCCTGCTGCCAGTCAGCAGTCATAAACGTTGGTAGGCACCTGGCGTGGGTGAGATACTGTGCTCATGTAGAAATGAATAAGAGCCAGTGTTCATCAGTGAGCTCACCATGAGGCAGTGAGGGCAAGAGAAAGCAAGCACACAGTGAATCTGCCTAAATAGGAAGACTCTAAGACAGAAGGGAGGGCACAAGGAACGCTTCGCATGTGCCAGAACAGGTAGAAACTGACTCTGGTTGGGTCAGAGAAGGCCTTTTAAGTGGCCTTTAAAGCATAGATGGTTATCTCAGCAGGAGGAGACACCATGTGCGGGTGTAGGCACATTCTTACCAGGATGATCAGTGGAGCCAAGGGCCTTGGTTGCATGGCGTGCTTATACCCTTGTTCAGACAGTGAGGGATGGCAAGGGGGTTGAAAAGCAGTGGGTATTAGAGTATGGAGTCTTTCACTGTGCACCTTGTGGAAGAGACACATGTTGTTTCTGAGCAGAGAGGATCCTGCTGATGCTGAATGAAGTGGAGGGAGTCACTGTGAGCACCAGTGCTTTGTTCCTCGTAGGCCCTTCCTCAGGGTAAAGAGTTCCTGTTGACTTTTACCTAAAGTAGGTTGCATTGGGAATAGAAGCATGGTAAGGAGCTCACAGGTCCCAGGGAGGAGGGGGACACTGAGTGGCTTTGCAAAGGTTTAGAAGAGGACACTGGAGGACCCAAGACCCACTTTATCAGTGCTGTATAGGCTGGTTGCCATAGTGATCCCTAGGCAGACGTGGGGGTCTGATTCCGCTACCGCTCAGATTTCAGTGGTGCCAGCACCGTCACCTCCCTAGGTGCTGCCTGGTGAGGGGCTCCACTCTGGTGCTTGTGGGTTGGGGTTTCCGGTTGCTGCTCTGGCTCTGGGGAGCAGGGTGTGCCGCTGAGTCACCACCTGGGTATCTGGGCTTGGAACCACGGGTGAGTCACCCTGCCCTGGGGGAGCTGAGAGAAGCTGCTTGGTGTCTGGAGGGGGAAGAGAGCTGGGTCCACAGGAAGGGCGGTGCCCAGCTGGGGATGGCAAAGAGCACAAGGGGGCAGTGTGGAGTCTGAAGTCTTGGAGTCAGCTCCTTCTTGAAGACCCCTCCTTTGGGCTCAGGGGAAGGACACAGTGTTTGTTTTTCTCCATGGAGAAGACAACCTGGGGACTGGTGAGGGCCTGAGGGAGGGCATGGCTGGGTCCAGGTCTCTGTTTTCAGCTCTGGGTAGGGCAGTCTTTTCTACCCACTGCACTGTCCGGTGCAGAGCCATCTTCATTGCTCCTTTTGAAGCAGTTTTAACCAGACCCAGTCGCCTCACTACCTCTTTAAAAGGTGTTCCGGTGCCAGGCATTTACAACAAAACAATAAGAAAAGATTCCTTTGATTTCTGGCATGCTCTTCCGGATGTCCCCCAGCTGCATTTTTGGACCCCAGTTTTCTAAGGGTGGCCAGGACTGCGCGTGCTCTCTCTCTCTCTCTCTCTCTCTCTCTCTCTCTCTCTCTCTCTCTCTCTCACACACACACACACACACACACACACACACACACACACACACACACACACGTGAGCACAGGCTGTGAAGTTCCCACCCACTCTGTGTCACTGCATTCTCTGACACAAGAAGGAGCTGTGACTCACAGGCATAACATGAAAACCAGGCTTGGAATGAGTGTCTAGGCCCCAGAACAAGAGCTGTCTCCTCTCATTCCTGACCAGGGTCCCCGTCTTGTCAGGGTTTCTAGTCCTGCACAAAACATCATGACCAAGAAGCAAGTTGGGGAGGAAAGGGTTTATTCAGCTTACACTTCCACACTGCTGTTCATCACCAAAGGAAGTCAGGACTGGAACTCACACAGGGCAGGGACCTGGAGGCAGGAGCTGATGAAGAGGCCATGGAGGGTGCTGCTTGCTGGCTGCTTCCCCTGGCTTGCTCAGCTTGCTTTCTTATAGAACCCAGGACCGCCAGCCCAGGAATGGCTGCACCCACAACGTGCCCTTCCATTTTGATCACTAATTGAGAAAATACCTTACAGCTGGATCTCACAGAGGTATTTCCTCAAGGGAGGCTCCTTTTTCTGTGGTAACTCCAGCTTGTGTCAAGTTGACATAAAAACCAGCTAGTCCACTCCCCTTCCCCACCACATCTCTGTTCCCTTGTTGAGGCCTAAACGAGCTCAGGGATGCCTTTGGGTGGGCCTGGAGGCTCCTGCAGCTGGTGCTGAGACCAGAGCTATCTGAGAGGGAGTACATAGGGTGGGGGTGGGGGGCAGGCTTTTTTTTTTTTTTATCAAGATCAAGTTAGGACAATTTCTGTTTCCCCCAAATGACAAGTTGCAGGCCAGTTGGTCTGGCATATAAATCCCTACCCTGGGTGTCTTGATCATTTTACTTCCTCCTAGGTCTCTCTCTGCCACCTGATCTGGTGAGCGTCCTTGTAGTTTTTCTCTGACTTGCTGGTGGGATCTTCCGTTTGAAGGGATCCCTTCAGTGAGGCTTCAGATGGAAGGGCCTTTCCCACATTCTTCTGAGAGGGCTTAGGGGCTTACTCTGTCGCCTGCCTGTTCTCCAATCTCTGTGTCTGAGGCCTCTGTGTCTCTCAGTTTTGATATGACATTAGGGAACATTTTTTTTGGGGGGGGGGTTAGGCCTAGGAATAGGTCATGGATACGTGAGGGGTGCTTTTATAAGAACCTTCAATTTAAGTCAGATGCAACAGAACCTGTCTGTAATCTCATACTCAGGAGACTGAGACAGGAAAGTCACGAGGTCAAAGTCACACTGGGTTGTACAGTGTGTCACAAACAATCCATACTGAGTTGGTTTTGCTTTTGCAAAGTCTCAGATTCTTTTAGGACTAAGAAGAAAGCAGAGAGACGGGGTCTCAATGCTTAGTCCTGCCTGGGTCCCTAGTCCTGTGTAGTGGCAGAGTCATGCCCAAGGCTACTTCCTGTGTTTTTCTAAGTAGATGAGGGTGGGGCTAGCAGAGCAGGGCTGGCAGGGCAGGCTGGAGGCTTTTCCTGCCTTCAATACTGGCTCCTCTGGCCTTACCCTGGAACCCATTCAATATTCTTAGAGGAATTTGGAAGGGTGACCTCTGATCTCTGACCTTATCTCTTCAGCTTCTAGCCTGATCCCAAAACACTGGCCATTTAGTTTCTTTAGTTCTAACGTCAGCAGGATCCTTGTTGTTGGAGAGGATGTTGAATCACTTACATCCTGCCCATGACCTGACTATGAAGAACCAGCAGTGTGCAACATAGTCCTCAGACTGGCAGGAGGCACATCTGTCACTCTGTGAGAGTACCCCGTATGAAGGAAACATTCATGCTTAAGGGAGCTTCTCTTCAGATGGCAGAGACTCTGACTCCAGTAGACTAGAGTTTGTGAATGGTTTGACCCCTTCATGGAGCCTTATACTCCTGGGTTGTTCTCATGGCTACCCCCGGGTGATTCTGGGAGCCCATGGCCATATCTGTGCTCTGCATTCCTGGCACAGACAGGAGTCAAATTGAGACTCTAGACACCCTGCAACCCCTCCCCCTCTCCTCCCCTTCCTCATCTCCCATTAGACACCCAAGGAGGGAGCCCTACCTTCAGAGATATGTCCTTAGGACACAAGGTTCTGCTCTAGGTGACTCTCACAGCACAGGGAAGTTTCACATCTGATTGCAGTGTAAAGTGGAAGGGTGGACCCTCGTCCTTAGATACTGCCAAGGTAGAATGCAGGCAGGCAGTGACTTGCCATTCCTAGAAGGCCTTGGTGATGCAGGAACAGGCCTTGTAGGCCGGACTTGAGGCCCCGAGTGCCTTGGTGGTATTCTTTCGTGTCTCTAGATCCAAGATGTCTGGTGACCTGCAGCAGGCTGTGGATGTGACGGTCCACACCTTCCACAGTCAAGAGGGGGAGAGTCTCAAACTCAAAAAGGGGAGATGAAGGAGCTTTTGTGTAAGAAGCTGCCGAGCTATATGGGGGAAAGTGAGGCAGGCCAGGAGGGGAGCCCCGGGTGGGATAAATCTGTTCCTGCTTTCATTCTCAAGGTGCCTGCTGGTGCCAGTGCTAGGGTGGGGTTGAGGATTCCCCATCAGCTTTCACTTCACAGCGCTTGGGGTGCCAGTTAGGTCTATGTGTGAATGGGCTACTAATGGTTGTTCCCTTCAGCTTTCTTGAGCACATTGCCATTGGGGGCCTCAGAGTCCATCTGTCTAATCCTGTAATTGGCTAGTTGAACTGTCCCAAACCCAGAGAGGGTAGCAGCTGGCCATGGGTCACACAAGGACATTATTAGTGGGCATTAATTTATCCTTTTATTTTACATATTTATATGCCAAGCAAAGAAAATATATAGAGAGAATGAATTCTAGCCAAGACATGCACCCTGAGGCATTTGCCAGAGAGGTGCTGTTACCTCTCAATTTGCCTTCTGCCCAGTATAGACAAATGGGTTATCGCATGCAGAGTTAGGTCTCAGAACTTAATGCATGAGGTAGGTCTTGTATTTTTTTTCCCTTTTCTTCTTCATTTTGGGTTAATTCTCTCTCATTGTTTTGGCTGGTATTAAAATTTTTGTCTTTTTTTTTTTAATTCATCCTGCTGTTCGGGCAGTGAAACTCTGATCTTTATTATCAAGATGAAGCTGGGGCCTAGCAAAGATTAGTCTCTTCATACTCTGAGAAATACCCAGGACCCCCTACTCCAGTAGGCAGACTGGAGACACTTACATCATAAGTCTATCTGTCCTTCCTTACTGGCCTTCTCAGTATCTCACAAGGGTTTCCTGCCTGTGGTGAACCTGGCTGCCCATGCTAGGAATGAAAGCTGATATAAGGGGAAGGTGTTGGAGGTGGGTTGGGCATGGGTCAGCTTCGTGATAGCTCCTGTCCCTGTCACCTTCAGGATAATGTAGATGATGAGAAGGTGAAGAAGGTGATGGACCTCCTCGATAAGAACAGTGACCAGCCGGTGGACTTCCGGGAGTATGCTCTGTTCTGGTAGACTGTGCTATCGTGTTTAATAACTTCCTCAAGGGGTCCCCAGACCAGTCCTGAAGCAGAGCGTTCCACTCCCTGCCACAGGATCTCTTGGGCGATACAGCTCTCTGTCTTTTAAAAGTTTGTAGTTAATAAACTTTAGTTAGTTTGCTTGTGGAAAGTATTATAACGGCTCAGAGATGCCTTGTACCTTGACTGGATCAGTTAACAGCCTGGGAACAGAGGGATCCCTGTTTTCTAACACCTTCTGTACCCTAACTTTCCTGAGATCAAAGGATCTACTCTTTGGGATTTCACACAAATGAAATGGGAATTGAGGTAGGCGGGAAACATTTTATTTTGTTAAGAAAGGTATTTTAAAAAGGAAGACTGGGAGTGAGGTGCGGCAGTGTAGACTTTTAATCCCAGCACTAGGGTGGCAGAAAGCAGGTGGATCTCTGTGAGAGCCTAGTATACAAAGCAAAGTCTAGAATAGCCAGTGCTGTTACACAGAGAAACCTTGTATCAATATAAAATAAAATAAAATAAAACAAAACAAAGGAAGGTTGGTGGCATGATGCAACCTTTGTCCCAGCACTCAGGAGACAGGACAGGGGCAGGGGCAGGGGCAGGGACTGGGGCAGGGGCAGGGGCAGAGTCAGGGGCAGAAGCAGCACACACAAAAAGACAAAAACCACCTACAAGTACAGTCATTTTATTCACTCTCCTAATTCCAACTCCACAGAGTAGGGAGGATACAATCTCAGAACACAGCACAAACCTTGATATTGAAGGCTGTAGAGGGAGCCGCTGTCCCAGAGAGCCGCTGGCGGGTGGGGAAGGGGATGTGTTGGGGGAGGGGTTGTAGCCCTCGCCTGCCCTACAGTTTCCTTAGGATTCATTGGCAGATCACAGTCCCTAGGCACTGTACTTGTTCTTAGAAAAACTTTTGTCCTATCTGCTTTCAAGTTGGCTGGCTCAGTTTTGAGTTTACTCCCTCCTTGTTGATCTCTCTGTTAAAACCTCTTAGGAGCCAGCTCAAGCCAAAAATTCTTATAGTTTCTACCATTTTCCCTAAGACTGTAGCTTAAGTTGCCACACATTCCACATTCTAAAGCATATCAGGTGACAGTTTGAAGACATGACTTGCTATACTGTGACAAGGGCCACAAGCTTTTCATCCTCTAGATTCTAGGTCTATATTTCACTCTTTCTTACCTCCATCTAATTTCATCTTTTAAGTTATTATTATTCTTGACTGGCTTTTAAAGCTACTGGTTTTTCTACCAGTATACAACATTCAGAAGTTAATCGAGGCTTGACCTGCAGTGCCTTAACTAAACTAGCATTTGAATATCCATGTGGTTAGACTTCTTGGTGGACAGTTCAAGTTTGGTTCAGTGACTTATAGATGCCCTACTAGCCTGTTACTGTATAATGAACCGCCCCAAGATATGGTGGCTGAAAACATACATTTATATCTCTGGTGGTTCTGTGGGTAGACTGGGAATAGTTTTGGGGGTCTCACTTGGGGTGTCTCAGGCAGTTGTAGATGGAAGTTAGGGTTACAGTTACTCAAGCGTGCTCTCTTCACATGCTGTGCACTTGGTGCTGGTGGTTTGCCTGGAGCGCAGATAGAACCATCAGTGTGCTGGCTAGATTCTTGTCAACTTTATACAAACTGCAGTCATCAGAGAGGAAGGAGCCTTGATTGAGAAAGCATCTCCATCAGATGATCAGGCTGTGGGCAGGCCTGCAGGGCATTTTCTTAATTAGTGATTGATGGGAGGGGGCCCAGCTCATTGTGGGTGAGGCCACCTTTGGACTGGTGGTTCTAGGTTTTATAAGCAGCAGGCTGAGCATGGCCTCTTTATCAACTCCTGCCTCCAGGATCCTGCCCTGTTTGAGTTCCTGTCCTGGTTTCCTTCAGTGATGAACTGTAATGTGAAAGTGTAAACCCAATAAACTCTTTCCTCCCCAACTTGCTCTTTGGCCATGGTATTCTACTGCAGCAATAGAAATCCTAGCTAAGACAATCAGCTTACTGGATCTCCCTCCCACAGGGTGTCAAGAATGTGGGCCTCCCTCTTTTGATCACCATGAAAAGAGACCCTTTGTCCAAGAGGGCCTGCCTTAGCCTCATCTCCCAGTCTCCCAGCCCTACACACACAATAAAGACAGAGCACTGAGAGCAAGTGGCCATCATGTGGCCTCTCAGTGACTCCTCCCTCCTCTGCAGAGCTCTGTCTGATCTACTCTGTGAGTGGCTCCCACATATATCAGAGTGTTCTGGGGGAAGAAAGAAAACAATCAGAAAAGCACTGACTTTGCTTATCATCATTGTCGTCCATCAATTAAAAAGCAAACAACCTCTTTTTTTCCAAGTTGTTAACATACCCAGCCAGAAGTAGCCATATTACATAGCTAAGCCCCAAAGATACATGTAAAACCCTGTATAAAGAGGTCACTACTGCCATATCAATAGGGCAAAGGCTCTTGAGGAAAAAGCTTTTCATGCCTTATCTTTACTCTGTCTTCTACATAGAGCATGGACAGTAAGTATAGCAGCCATGTTGTGATCAGGAATCAACAAACATAGTGTAGCAGATGGTGTGCTGTAGGTTTAAAGAACAAAATAATAAAAGGATGCTGGATTTTAGACGTGGCCTGGATCCAACTCTGTGGTGTGTGTGTGTGTGTGTGTGTGTGTGTGTGTGTGTGTATGTGTGCTTGCCCATGAGCATGCCCGAGCATGAGCGTATGCTAAGGTGTACTTGTGGAGATTAGAAGACAACTCCCTTATGTGGGTTCCTCCTGATTCTGAGCCAACTTTAATGATTTGTGAGATCAATAAGATACAGCAGAAATGATACTCTGGGAATTCTGAAATACATCTTAAGAATGTTTCCGCTTCCAATTTAGTCTCTTGTAGTGCTTGCTCTAGGGTGTGTCAGAAGCTAGGGGCCATGCTCTGAGAAGCCCAAGCTATGTGGGGACCCTTTTCCCCAAGGAAACTCTGATGCATATGTGGGCCACTTGCAGAGTAGATCAGACAGAGCTCTGCAGAGGAGGAAGGAGCCACTGAGAAGCCATGTGACAGCCATTTGCTCTCAGTGCTCTGCCTCATTGCATTGTGTAGGGCTGGGGGATATGGCCAGGCAGCCCTCTGGGACAAATAGTTTCTTTTCATGGTAAGAAAAGAGAGAAGTCCACCTTCCTAACACCCTGTTGGAGAGGGACCTGTTAAGTATAGGTCAGGGAATCATGATGCCAGTAATTAACATTCTGGGGGCAGTTCTCAAAGCACCTGATCAGTACACTGTCATTTTAGTCTCACAGTAACCCCAAAGGGGCTATCATTAACCTTTTTTACAGATGGGAAAGCTGAGAGAATGGCTTTAGCCATTTGTGGAGCCCTGCCGGACCAGGTGCTTGAGATACTAAAGCACTGGCCATTTAATCCTCACTGAACCTGCGCTTCACAGATGAGGAAACAGAGGCCGGGAGGATATAAAGTAAGGGCTAGTGTCAGGGCTTGACCCACATCTATAAGAAAACTCTCCATCCTTTGGGACACTGAGATGGTGGGTGAGCTGGGCCTTGTTCCTCTTTCTGAAACCATCTCCAGAACTCTTTGCGTGACTTGGAGGGGACCTACTGAACAGGGTTCAGATGTACCTGACCCATTATCCTGAATCACAGGGAGATGAGACCCCCCCTTGCAGGTGGTTGTCTCTGTGACCTCTGATTTCTTTTGGTGCTCCATAGGTGTGAGGCTTCTCAGTTTTGGCTTCGGACAGTCAGTTGGCGTAGCAGGACCAGACTTACATTGCTGCTTCTGAGGTTTCCCCCATTTGGAGAAGTTCCAAAGTGGCTATTTGTTCCTTTTAGTTTGTCAGACTAACTGACATCACTGTTAAGTCCTGACTAAGGAGCTTCCCTATTCTCTGTGCTGAGGCAGAGGAGGGTCTGGACATCACCCTGCTTGTCAAGAATTTGTGGCCGGGTCTCCCCAAGTCTCCTGGAACTGCTGCTGGGATGAGAAACACAGTAACCTCACCTCCTGTCATATCAGCATTTTATTGTATGGCCCAGCCCAGGACAAGGCATGAACTGTGCCTTTTCTGTGATTTGGAATAGGACATTAAGAAATGTGGTTGGTATTAGTGCGGTCACAAGGTGGTGATGTGACTGTGAATCTCAAAACTATTTGAGTTACGCTTATCTTGGTGTCTTTAGCCTTGAAGCGGGAGGACAGAGGTTAGGGTAAGCTGGTCTTGTACTAGGAGTCCCAGACCAACATTTATTAAATGACTAATGTGCCTTTGTGCAGAGTTCAGCAGAATCCGACCCAAAGGTTAAGGTAGCAAAGAAGACAAGCACAAGTGGTGGAAGTCCCTAGCCTTTTTATCCCTGGTTATTGCTAAGGTCCCAGGGTATTGCTACAAAACCTAGGTTGTGCTCAAATGTTTAGCAATCAATCATCTTGCCTAAGCCTTTCTAGTTCTAAGAGGACAGGCATGCAGTGCCAAGCTCAATCTCATCTTGTTTTTATTATCCATTAGACACTCCTGTGGGTCAGAGGGTCAGTGCTTACAGTAAAGTGGCTTTCAAGTAAGTCCTTGAAAAGCACCCTATGTGGCTTCTATCACTTTAAACCAAACATCAGAGACATCAGTCAAACTAGCACAAGACCTGCTCAGATCATCACCTGCATAGCTACTGGTTTTCAGCTGGGGATTTAGCTCAGTGGTAGAGCGCTTACCTAGGAAGCGCAAGGCCCTGGGTTCGGTCCCCAGCTCCGAAAAAAAGAACCAAAAAAAAAAAAAAAAATCAACTAGGAGGCAGCAAAGCTAGAGTTAGATGGCGCCACACTTAAGAGCATGTACCGTTTATGCAGAGGGACTGAGTTCAGTTCTCATAACCCACATGACACTCAGTCATGGGTTCCGAGACAATGGACGAACTGGTACCCTAGAGTTCCCATTTGGGTCACTTCATCTCTCCACCAAGTCACCATTCTCATCTGTGCAATGGTCCCAGCCAGATGTTGGCTTGTTTGTCAAAGCACGCAGGCCTCACCTCAGCTGGCTCTTGGCTTAGATTCTTTCTCCACCTCCCAGTTCCAATTCAGCTCTGGGTCTAGCTTTCTCACTGGCCCTAGTAATCAGATACCCCTTCCCAAATGTTCTCTGTCCATGGCTCAGAAGGTCAGAAAGGATGTCTATTGTTTCGGTCAAGTTCATTTAGCCTCATGGGGCTTTGGATTTGGGTGGTTACTCTGGACATAGGGCTCAGGACCTTTTGCCAGAAGAAAATAGCGTGTCCAGAGTCTTGGGACACTCTATCTTATTTTTCCCCCTGGGGTGCAAGAGCAGACACTGCCCTTTAGAAGGGTGATGTGTGTTTCCAGGGATCTTAGGTGATGGTGGGGACAGTGAGGAGAGTCCGAGTTTTAGTTTGTAAGAAGTCCTGCCAGATCGGCTAGCATCTGTGTTCACCCTTTGCACACTCTCGTGCTGATCCTTTTGAGGTAAAGCTTCTCAGTGTCCAGCAATGGCGCATTTTTCAGCGGTCAGCCCTCCTGTCCTCAGGGAGTTATGCGAGGTGAGAAGCCATGGTCCTAGGCTCAGCCTAAGGGTGGGGATGGAGCATGTGGACAGGAAAGAGCAGGAAAGATGTAAGATAGCTCTAGTCCAGGCCGTGGAACTGAGGTCCACTGCTGTACTTTGGGGCCACTGAAGAAAAAGAGTTTAAGGCAGAGTCTGGGAAACTTCAGCAGGGCGGGAAGATTCCAGACACTTTAAGGAAGTCTTTTTGGGGGTACAAGGGAAGAGAGTTTAGACTCATCTCCATCATCTTTATGGAGGCAGAAGTAGGCAAGATGACCCGGTGAAGAAGGATGGTTAACCCCCTTGCAACAATCCAGGGTACTCATTGTATTAAGTTGAAGTCAGGGTCCTGAGCACTCACATTGCCATAATGACTAGTAACTAGTAACAAAATGTATTTGAAAAAAATCTTTTTTGAGACAGGGTCTTACTACGGAACTCTTACTGCCCTGAAACTTGCTATGTAGACTAGGCTGGGTTTGAACTCACCAAGATCTGTTTGCCTCTGCTTTTCAAGTACTGGGATGAAAGACATGTTACACCATATAAGGCAATACTTAGGATCTTAGGGTAGGGAATCGTGGAGATAGGAGATTAAGTCTCTAACAAGGCAAAGTGCAGACATGTTGAGGTCAGGTGCTGAGGTGGGGTGGAGTTCTGAGTGAAGGCCCAATTAAGCATTCTTTCCATGTCCATCCTCCAACCCTACGTCTCTACCAAGACATGTCTAGCCTGTCCCAGCTTTCTCTCCATGGACAGAGAAGCTGTGTTCCCAGGGGCTGTGGCTGTGCCCAGAAACATGAAGGGCTGTTGGATAAGAAAGTGGGCTCAGGAGCCAGGCTGCTGGGCTCATCCAGCCTATTAAACAGTCATTTGTTATTGTCTGTTTCTCCCATTAGATTGTCATCTCCCTTGAGAGGGGCTGTGTCTGCTTTGTTTATGCTATACCCCCATGCTTTGTATCAGCGCCTCTAATTACTTGTGTAAACAGTGAATAGCGAGCCCGCCACTCACTAGTCATATGATTTTGGGCAAGTCATTACCTCTCAGAGTTAACATTTACCAAGCCTCCATTATATTTTAGCAACGTTTATTCCATGAGCCGTGCTTGTGCTAACTCAAACTCCACAACAGCCTTATAAGATGGTTACTATTTTTATTTCCATCAATGAGGAAAATCAGGTTGCAAGAGCAGAGACGACAACGCTTAAAGTAGCAGAGGCTTAGCACAGAGGAGAATAAGCCATTGGCCTGGAAGCAGGTTAATTGCTGGTCCACTCTAGCCCCTCCTGCTGCCGCCGTGTGACCATCTCTGTCCTGTGTCTCAGATTGCTCATAACTCCTTGCCAATAAAACAGGGTTAATTACAGCTCTTCATGCCTTCTGCCTCCATTGCCCACCCCCCTCACCCATAGCCTGGCAACCTCTAAGAGGAGATTATGTCCCAGACAAAGCTGGGTACTGGGCCCAGGGTGAGGTCAAGGGCTTCCAGACTGTCCATATGGGCATGAGATTTTTGTCACTAGCCAAGAAACCAGGTTTCTCTTCTCTTTCCTATATTCTTCTGGGTATTGGGTTTTCTTTCTGGTGGAACGGGGAAGCTTAGAGGTGGGAGAGAACAGAGAAGCAGCAGGAGGAAATTCCCATGTCTGGTCAGTGGTGGTCTCCCCCATGCCAGCTAAGAATGGCAGGGGAAAACAAAGAATGGCCGGAAATGCCAGGCAGAGTTAAAATGATCTAGCTCACACATTAAAGAACAACAAGGGATTAAGAAAAATCCCAGACCAGACATGGTGGTGCACGCCTTTGATCCCAGCACTTGGGAGGCAGAGGCAGGCAAATTTCTGTGAGTTTAAGGTCAGCATAGTCTACATAAGTGAGTTCCAGGATAGCCAGAACTATGTAGAAAGACTCTGTATCAACAAACAAAACAACTTCCATTGTGGCTAGAGAGATGGCCCAGAGGTTAAGAGTACTTGCTGTTCTTACAGAGGACCCAGATTTGGTTCCCAGCACCCACGTTAGGGGGCTCACAACTACTTGCAACCCCATCTCTGTGGAGACTCAATACCTGTGGCCTTTGTGGGCACCTGCACTAATGTGTACAACACTCACAGACATACACATAAGGGAAAAATAAATTACAATCTTTCAAAATCAAATCAAATCTTTAAAACAACAATAGACCAAAATGAACAAATAAAAACTTTCTTTAAAAAAAAAAAAACACGTAAGTGATGGCGAAGTCTTAGACGTTGAGTAGGGCGGGCACCCTGAGGGCTCTGGCTATGCCCATGCTCAATTTTGGGTTTGATGATTTGGGGGAAAAGACACAAACTGAAGCCCAGGGCTCACAGAGGATAAAACACAAGTTGAGACTTGATGCTGGAACCCCAAATTTGCTTAAGCTAAAATGAACACTCTGCCCCAGGAGCATCTGGAAAGTTGCCCCAGCGCAGAACACTGCGGTGGAACCGGAAGCCAGCTTCCTCGAGAGCTTGGGAGCTTGGGGGACACACCAGCTTTCTCATGAATCTGTGGCCCTAATTCATCCATTATCATTTGGAGTAGAGAGGCAAGAAAGTTCAAGCCCTGACAGCTGGTGGCTCCCTAAGAGGAACACTCTTCTCTCTAGGCTTAAAAATACCTCATGATGATTTCCTCCAGCAAAATAAGCAATTCACAGCCAAAGGCCACCCAACCATCAGTGATTTGGAGGCTGGGCAGAGAGAGTGTCCCATGGTCTCAGACCTCTACCTGTAAATAGGGGCCTTAGCCAGGTGCTCCCAAGATCTCCCCTGCACAGAAACTCTCTGGAGGTAGACCCTAAGAGAGTCCAAGCTGTGTTCCCATTTTGTATTCTTGGTCTCTTCACAATAAAGAGCTCAGCACAGGGATGTGTGTGGCTGGGAGGTGGAAGCGGGAAGCTATTACCAGTTCCCAGCTTTGGGGAAGGGCAGAAGGGGAATGAGTGGGGAGCGGTGCCTGAGACTCTGACTGGGTCTTTGATGTGTGCGTTGCTAGGTGGGCGGTGGGCCTGTAATAGAGGCTACTGAGGGAAAGAAGACAGGGGACCCTGGGGGCAGCCTCAGCGTTGACCTACTTGGGTCCTTATAATTGCTCCCTTCGTCTCTTGGGAGGCTACAAATAGGGACACTCAGTTGTTAGGCTCCTACAGCTGAAGCAGCAGCAGCAGTGTGAGTACGGTTGCTTGGGAACTAACTGCCTTGGGCTGGGGGTTGAGGCAGCTCGGGAAAACCCTCAATAGGTAGCCTGTTCCTGGATACAGGGTCTGGATATGGGGACAGAAAGATGATGTTAGGAGGTGATGAGGTCTCAGAGGTTCCCTCATACACTAAAGATCTGTAAGGAAGTTTGCTTTGGGGAGCGTGCCCAGCCACGAGATTACCGATGTGGGGACAATGGCTAGCTGTGCTTCCGGTGCAGCCCTCGGTGAGCTCCTCTCCTTCTGCTCCTTGTCTCTGCTTCATTCCTGGGGATGAGCTGGGACAGGCCAGGGCTGCAGGAGAAGAAAGGATCCCTGTGAGTCTTCAAGCCTGAGCTTCTGAAATAGCAACTGAAGTGGCGCCAGGCAGGCTGGGAGGAACTCAGAAGGGCTCTGAGGTGCAGAGCTCCTGGGATCACTGCATTTTCCTCTCCAAGGATCATGGCATTTTCCTCCGCTGGGAATGTGGATCCTTGCTCCAGCACCGGGCTGTCACAGAGAATTAGATCCCATCGTTCTTGCCACTTCATCCTCCGTTCCCTTAATTCCTTGCCAGCTACAATCTTGCTGGCCATTTGCTCCCAGTAGAGGGAACTCACCAGGAAGAATATTGGCTCTGGCTGCCCTGTGTTGCAGGACTCCAGTCCCCTGAGGGAGTGAGGAGTGAGTCATCGGACTCAGATGGAAACAACTCCATTGCCTTCCCGCCAGCCCAGGGTTTGCCCAGGCTGCACCAGCAATGGAAGGGGATAATGTAGGGTGAGGGAAGGGATTCTAGGAAGTGTTTTCCTTCTATCTCAGTGGGGGACTCTTCTCAAAGCCTTCTGAGGTCCCCGGGGGAAGGGGAGGATGGCTATAGGATGGGGTAGGTCATAGATGAGTAGATCTGTGAACTGGTGGGCTTTGCAGACATATTTTCTGACTAGGACTGTGAGGCTAGAGTATCCCACTTTACAGATTAGACAACTGAGACCCCAGAGAGAGATAGTTCACCCAGGGCTTCAGAGTGCACAAGAGAATGAGGGTCCCCAACTGCAGCTGCTTTGAGTTTAGGGCAGGAGGCACAGTGAGGTGGTGGGGTCCTATCAGGGTTCACCATTGCCTCTGGCATTAGTCTCACCAGACTCTGGACAAAGAAGCACTGGGCAGGGCTTCCTGTGCTAGCTCTTACAGAGCGGGGCTCCAGGTCCCCATAGGGCAGAAGCTTTCTAGGACTGCAGGCAGCATCACATGGAATGGTACCCAATGGGAGACTGAGAATTCCCAGGTGTTGTGATGAGAAAGGATGGGAGGGAATCAGAGTCCTAAGGGACTCTCCCAGTTGAGGGTGAAAGTGATGGATGTTCTGATCCTGAGGAATGATGTTGGTGATGTCAGGGAACTGAAACTTCTGTCTAGAAAAATCACAACAGGCACAATGGGGAGGTAAATTGTGTGTGTCTGTGTGTGCATGCGTGTGTGTGCGCGCGTTCATGTGTGCATGAGTGTGTGTGTGTGTGTGTGTGTGTGTGTGTGTGTGTGTGTGTATGCATGTGTAGTCAAGGAAGGCCGCTCAGAAGCAGATGTGCTTTAGCATGGTGGAACTGACAGGTTTGGAATTAGTTTCTGGGATACACGGAGGAAAAGGAGAGTCATAGCCTGGCTCTCCTTGTGAGTCATACCCTTGTTTTGTGACAGTGAGGATGACCCGGCCCCTGGAGCAGGCAGTAGCTGCCATCGTGTGTACCTTCCAGGAGTATGCAGGGCGCTGTGGTGACAAATACAAGATCTGCCAGTCGGAGCTCAAGGAGCTGTTGCAGAAGGAGCTGCCCACCTGGACCCCGGTGAGCTCCCTCTTACTCTCCCCACTAGTGAAATGTACCAGTTGGACTCTGCAAAGAGTGGCCCAGGGCTGAGCACCAGCACAGGGCAGCAAGAAGGAGAAGCTAGATTGTGGGGAGGGGGGATATAAGGAAGTGAGCTGGTGGGCCTCATGAGCCTTAGTCAAATAGAATGTAAATGGGTTGACAGTCACTGTCCTGTGGATAATGCCTAACTCATAGCAGGGTCTCCATAGCAAGGAGCAGGTGCTTAGCTTATGAGCTGAGAAGCAGGGTTGGGAAGGGGGATTGAAATGGGTGTCTTATCAAGATGGGTAGGATGAGGTTGGCCCCATGGGAGGGAAGTGGTGTGGGAAGCTGCTTTGGTTCCTTATCCTGGTTTCCTGACCCTCCCTTCTCATCCCTTCCACAGAGTGAGTTCCGGGAGTGTGACTACAATAAATTCATGAGTGTTCTGGATACTAACAAGGACTGCGAGGTGGACTTTGGGGAGTACGTGCGCTCACTTGCCAGCCTCTGTCTCTACTGCCACGAGTACTTCAAAGAGTGCCCCCCTGAGCCCCCTTGTCCCCAGTAGCCTCTGGTCCAAAGGCGTATGCTATCCCAGAAGGGCCAGGTCTGCTTCAGTGCTCCATTTTTATCCCTGAGTTGGTCCTACTCTCTCAGTGTTACCCCTTTCGATCTAGGCTTGTCAGTCCCTGAGATGCTAACCCCAGCTACCCACAAGCTTTAGAGGCTTGTCTAGCTGGTGAGGGGTGGAATAGTCTTTGCTGCTTCTCTTCTTGGAAGGGAAGAACATCTCTGCTCTTACCTGGAAGCTCAGGCATGTGCACACAGTTGGGACTGCTGTGGCAGGGGCCTCCTCAACTCCCAATAAAGAAATGTCATCTTGGCTTACTTTGGTTTTTCTGGTGGGACACACTGGGTCTTGGGACTGAGTCCTTGTTCCTTTATGCTCCTTACCACTGGAGAAAGAAGGCTTACCACTGAAGATGGACCCCCAAAGCATCAGACCCAGTAGAGATGTGCAAATCTTACTGTTCAATAGGAGGGTGGGGGCAACACAAGGTCTCATTGGATGAGACTGGAGGGTCTCTGTCTCCACCTCTCTGTCCCCTGTCTTGAACTAGAAGTCCTTATCTTGGGCTTTCTAGGAGAACAAGGGGCTCCTTGGGAGGTACTCAATACAAGGAGGATGCGGTTGTGGGACCCAGCATCAGACCCAGTAGAGATGCTCAAATCTTAGTGTCCAATAGGAGGGTGGGGGCAACATAAGGTCTCATTGGATGAGACTGGAGGGTCTCTGTCTCCATCTCTCTGTCCCCTGTCTTGAACCAGAAGTCCTTATCTTGGGCTTTCTAGGAGAACAAGGGGCTCCTTGGGAGGTACTCAATACAAGGAGGATGCGGTTGTGGGAGCCCAGAGTCAAACCCCCTCTAACCTTCACTTAACCCCTGAGTTTGTACCATATCCTTAGAGATTAATCCTGACTCCCTATTCACCTCTTTCTTCTCTAACTCTCTTCTCCAAGCTGAGCATTCAATCCCGAATGCTTCTGTCATCCCCAATACCCTTACTCAAGCTTCCATCCATGCATAAACCTCTAGGCCACACTACCACCTAACTCCATTATGATATTTCCCACTTAATACCTGGGGTGGTCCCAAGGTCCCTCCTGATTTGCTAGCCTCCACCCTGGATCTTCCTGATGTGACAAGAAGCTGTGTAGGCTGGAGAGAAGGGCTGACATTGTCCCACTGGCTGGGTCACCTCCTTAATTCCTCAGCCAGATAATTCCAGGGCAGTTTCCCATCTCTTGTCTATAACACCAGCATCTCCTTTTCTGTGCCCCACACCTCATGTACAGGTTGTCCCTTCTCAAAGCTTCCTAAGATTCTAGCTGAACTGCGGCTACTTGGTGGTATCCACCCCATCCAAGTCTCTGCCCTGCCCACTGGAGCGCACTCACTACTTGATTGTGCCTGCTAGGGAGCAGGAAGCCTAGCTCTTGGCTGGGCTGGTGGCTGGGCTGTGACACTTACCCGCATCGACCAACAGCAAGAGCAGTATCCATGTTCCCCCATCCCCTGCATGGGCAGGGCATGGCAGGGTATAAATAGGTCAGATTGTTGGGCTCTCCCCAAACCTCTCTGTTCAGCACTTCCTCTCTCTTGGTCTGGTGAGTCGTGTTGGCCTGATAGCACTGTTAGCAGTTTAGAGGCTGAGGCTAGGACAGGAGAAAGGGGGCGTACTGGGGGGAGGGCAGAAGTCTTTAACGGATCCAGATGAGAGATTCTGGTACGGAGGTGTGTGTGTGTGTGTGTGTGTGTGTGTGTGTGTGTGTGTGTGTTGCACAAGAATGAAAACTGAAAAACAAGCAGTATATAAATGGCTCCCGGAGATTCTGAGATGCTGAGGCTTGCTTGTATGTTGCTATAGTGTATGTTGGTGCTTGGGAGCCACTGTCATGGATAGGTATGTTGCTGGGTCATCCAAGCCAGTGTGTGGACACTCAGGTACAGGAAGCAAAGTGAAGGCATCAGCAGGCATTTTTGTTTTACGATGTTTAAATTACACTTATTTTATTTGTGTGTACGAGTGTATGGGTGGGGATGGGGCAAATGCCAAGGGGCACTTCTTGTGAGAGTCAATCTGTTCCTTCTAGCATGTGGGCTCTGGAGATCAAACTCAGGTCATTGAGCTTGGTGGCAAGCACCTCTACCTACTGAGCCACCTGTTCAACACCCACCTGTAGGCATTTGTGTTCATAGTAGTTCATAGCCCTATGAACATATAGCACCTAGGCCAAGAGAGCCTGGCTTCCCCACCCCCTCCCCTTGTACCCCAACCTCTGCCACTTCATCTC
This sequence comes from Rattus norvegicus, assembly GCF_021556685.1. Taxonomy (NCBI): domain Eukaryota; kingdom Metazoa; phylum Chordata; class Mammalia; order Rodentia; family Muridae; genus Rattus; species Rattus norvegicus. Next base: position 177,823,170 of record NC_141535.1, read on the forward strand.
ACTCCTACTAGGCAGCTGGGTTTTTTCCCTCACTGTAGGCCCCTGGGCAGGCAGCCAGCAGCCGCGCCCAACGCTGGGAGGGAGAAGAATGGGTCAGAGGCTGGAGCTTGTGGTTGAGTTGGGGAGTGAGTAAGCTGAGTGAGGGATGGAAAACTGCTGTTGTTGAGGCCAGGCCTGGGGGGGAGGCACAGAAGGCTGCTGGCATGAATTTCTAGAGTTTGAGTGGTAAGTTTTGCAAGTTTCAGAGCTTGAAGCACATATGAGCTTCTTGCCATCAGTGGGTACCACTCCTCTGATCTCCCTGGGAGTGAGGTCGGTCTCTGGAAGTGCTCTTAGAGAGTAGGTTGGAGTAGAGCACTAAAAACGGGGACAGACTGAGTGTGACTTGAGTGATGCCTAGCAACATATATCCAGCTCTCAACACACTGTTGGTGTGGGTTGGAGAAGGCTACTTTTGTGTCTCCTGCCCCTAGGTCTCAACGGTCACCATGGCGAGACCCTTGGAGGAGGCCCTGGATGTAATAGTGTCCACCTTCCACAAATACTCAGGCAACGAGGGTGACAAGTTCAAGCTGAACAAGACAGAGCTCAAGGAGCTACTGACCAGGGAGCTGCCTAGCTTCCTGGGGGTGAGTGGATCCTGTCTGTGTATTGCATATGTGATGCATCCCCAGGAGGAGGCTGGGGCTGGAGATATCTATCTATCTATCTATCTATCTATCTATCTATCTATCTATCTATCTATCTATCTATCTATCTATATCTATATCATCTATCTATATCTATCTATCTATCTATCTATCTACATATATATATATATATATATATATATATATATATATATATATATATCTCCCTACTCCTGGCGCTTGGTATGGAACCACAATGAACCATCTACTTCACACCAGCCCCCCGTTGAGACAAGGCTTAGAATGAAGTTAACTGAAGTGGCACAGGAAAACCACATTAGGTAGTCAGTGTCTGAAAGCACAGCCTAGATCAGGACAGTCTTTCCGGTGATGTGCAACAGAAATCGAGTTTCTGCTTGTGAAGACATGATTGTGGAGGCACACAAATGCCTGCAGATCTTCCCCTCAATGACACCTTATCTTAGTTAACACCTCCTTGTCATGACAGTTACCTATAGACATAGTTAAAACAAGCGTGGGGAAGATGTGGTCACATCCTTTCCCAGCTAGCCCATGTGCTCATCTCACAGTTGAGCCCTGAGGCTAGCACGGTGTCTGCAAGCCTTCCTGAGCTCCTGGCTGGAGGTGGCGTCTAACTGTACCTCTTCTACCTCCAGAGAAGGACAGACGAAGCTGCATTCCAGAAGCTGATGAACAACTTGGACAGCAACAGGGACAATGAAGTTGACTTCCAGGAGTACTGTGTCTTCCTGTCCTGCATTGCCATGATGTGCAATGAATTCTTTGAGGGCTGCCCAGATAAGGAGCCCCGGAAGAAGTGAAGACTCCTCAGATGAAGTGTTGGGCCAGTGGGGGAATCTTCCATGTTGGCTGTGAGCATAGTGCCTTACTCTGGCTTCTTCATACATGTGCACAGTGCTGAGCAAGTTTAATAAAGAGTTTTGAAACTATGTCTGAGAGACTGGAGATTGTGGGTGGGTGGGTGGGGCTGAGGGAGGGTGGTGGCAGAGATGGCTGGAAGTTGACCTGGAGCTTTGTGGGGGCCAAACTAGAAAAGGTTGGGGAGGGGTGAGTGACTTATTCTGAGTTCATTACAAGTGTATATTTGTGTGTATGCGTGCATGTGTGTGTGTGTTTGTGTGTGTTCACGTGCTCCTGTACATGCAACAAAGCAAACTCTGGGAACACTAAAGGCAGAAACCACCAGAGGCTTGCCTTGAAAGGCTCCAGATGTGGGATGTTATCCAGCCCACGGTTCTCCCTCCTCTCTCTAGTACTGCCTCTGGGCTCAAACTGAAGTTGGGATGGAATTAAAGGTCACATCTGCTGCTGGTTGGGGTCTGGAGGGAAGACAACAGGCCTGCCTGAGTCATGAGGCAGGAGTCTTGAAGCCAGAGAAGGGTGGGGAGGTGGACTGGCATTCAGCCCTAACATTTATAGTCCAGATCCTGTCTTGCTACCCGTTCTAGCTCATTGGCTTCACTGGATTAATCCTTTCCTTTCCATGAAGGGTTGGACAAAGAAGGGTAATATAGAGTAGCATAAGAATATCTCTCTCTCTCTCTCTCTCTCTCTCTCTCTCTCTCTCTCTCTCTCTCTCTGAGAAGTCTCACTCCTGTAGCCAAAGGTAGCCTTGAACTTCTGATCCTCCTTGCCAGCTTCCTCAGTGCTGGCATTATGGATGTATGCTACCATGGATGACTGAAATAGTTGTTCTCTTAACATACTGTCTCTGACCTCTAAAGGCTGTGGGACAAGCAATTACCAAGAGTCATGTTGCTTAGAGGAAGACAAGAGACCTCAGGGAGAGTAAATGAGGCAGGGGAGAGTAGCTAGGTGGGAGTAAAGGAGATGATGGGGAGATGACCATAGTTTTAGAGATTCAATTTTGACCACAGGATCTGATAAATAAATTGAGATTCCCCATTTCCTCATATTCTCATCCCAGGAACATGAAGCATAATGTTGCTCCCCTTAGGATGGGGTTAAGGCCAATGGTTCCAGAGTGAAGAGAACGGCCTGAGATTAGATGTCAAGCCCTTTTCTGGATGATATGGAGATGCTTAAGGAAAGATGTACAGAAACTGTCCCTAGGCTGGCAGGTTTGGTCCTCTTGACCTCAAGCTTCCTTTCTAATCACCTTGTGCTTTTCTCTCTAGCCTCAGAGGAGTGGGGTAGGTGACTCAGATGTTCCCTTGGAGTTTGACTACAGAGAGGCTAAGCCTGTCTCCTCTCTTTTGCACTCCCAGTCAGTTTGCCCATCTCCCATGGGAGTGTGTTCCCTAGAGCCTCCTCCTGCATCACTCTCTACTCTCGGAAACTCCTGTTGCTTAGAAACAAGTCCCAGATGTATCGCTAGTGTAATAGCTGTGGTGGGATGACAAAGGGGTTAATGAAGAGGAAAAAGACAGGCTAGTGTGGGACTTCAGCCAAGATGAGTTCTATGCCCCTAACCCAGTTCTGTTCCTAGATTCAGTGTGTGTGCTTGCAGAATACAGGCAACTTCCCTTGACCTCTGTGCCAATGACTATACCTTAAACCCGAGCCTCCTCCCCTCCACAGCCTCAGTCCCTTGTCCAGTCCAAAACCTTCCTTGGGGTCTTTCCTAACCCTGACTCTTAGTCCTCCAAGCCAGAAGCCTCCAACAATTACTTTCACTTTATGTTAGCTAGTGACTTTAGCCATGTCCTGGCAGAAATTACCTTCCTTCACTTGGTCCATCCCAAGAGGTCCTTTCTGCTTTTGGAATGGATTCAAAGATGGAGGGTTTTAGTGTGGAGTGGACACTAGGATATGGGGAGGTACCTTGCGTTTGGACCACACCTTTTACCATTTATTTTCTGGAAAATTGCCCTTTCTCTGCCTATTACTTCACTAGGTGGTGAGGCTACATAGGAAAAATAGTTTCTGTTATTGAAAATATGTGTCATGGGTAACTTTATGTGCCATATCTGGCTCTGTTTGTAAACAGCAAGTCGAAATTTCCAGTGGGGGTTTCCCTTGTCTGGAAGTCTTCATATTCCTGACCCTTTCTCATTGGCTCCGCCCATCCTGATCTCCTGGGCATTGGGGACAAGGGAATAAAGGCACTGGCAGGGAGGCTGTGGCTGCACAATAGATTCTCCAGGTCCACTTCTTCCTTGGTGAGTCCTTCCTTCAGATGACCTCCTTCATTTCTGCTGGGCCAGTCTGGGTGAGAAGACTGTGGCAAGACATGGAATCTTCCACAAGGAAGGCCTGGCCTTGCAAGTGGGAGCATGCTCAGGGAGGAAAGGACAGAGTACTTGGAATTGTGACTGTAAGGATTCCCTGAGATCCAATCCTGGCAGCAGGAAAGATAAGGCAGGATGATCATGGGTTTGAGGCCAGCTATCTTTTTTTTTTAAATTTATTTAATACTTAATAATAATTCTTTGGTTTCCGGGCAAACATCCCCCTCCCCCCTCCCCTTCCTTATGGGTGTTCCCTTCCCAACCCTCCCCCCATTGCCGCCCTCCCCCCAACAGTCTAGTTCACTGGGGGTTCAGTCTTAGCAGGACCCAGGGCTTCCCCTTCCACTGGTGCTCTTACTAGGATATTCATTGCTACCTATGATGTCAGAGTCCAGGGTCAGTCCATGTATAGTCTTTAGGTAGTGGCTTAGTCCCTGGAAGCTCTGGTTGCTTGGCATTGTTGTACCTTTGGGGTCTCGAGCCCCTTCAAGCTCTTCCAGTTCTTTCTCTGATTCCTTCAACAGAGGTCCTATTCTCAGTTCAGTGGTTTGCTGCTGGCATTCGCCTCTGTATTTGCTGTATTTTGCTGTGTCTCTCAGGAGCGATCTACATCCGGCTCCTGTCGGTCTGCACTTCTTTGCTTCATCCATCTTGTCTAATTGGATGGCTGTATATGTGTGGGCCACATGTGGAGCAGGCTCTGAATGGGTGTTCCTTCAGTCTCTGTTTTAATCTTTGCCTCTCTATTCCCTGCCAAGGGTATTCTTGTTCCCCTTTTAGAGAAGGAGTGAAGCATTCACATTTTGATCATCCGTCTTGAGTTTCATTTGTTCTAGGCATCTAGGGTAATTCAAGCATTTGGGCTAATAGACACTTATCAGTGAGTGCATACCATGTATGTCTTTCTGTGATTGGGTTAGCTCACTCAGGATGATATTTTCCAGTTCCAACCATTTGAGGCCAGCTATCTTAAGATACATGGTGATACACTGTTTTAGAGGGAGAGGGGGAGAGGGAGAGGGAGAAGGAGAAGGAGAGGGAGAAGGGGAGAAAGAGAGAGAAAGAGAGAGAGAGAGAGAGAGAGAGAGAGAGAGAGAGAGAGAGAGAGAGATATCAGCCAGATGCTCAGGGTTCCTTCCTTACCTTGAGCTGTGGTCCTGGCTGAGCCTTTGTGAGGTGAGAGAAGCTAACAGCTAACAGACTGGGTGTCAGGAGATGAAGGATGGGTACAGTCCAGTCCAAGAACATCTTGGGTTGGAGGCACAACTCATCAGTTTCTCACTGCCTTCTCAACCAGCCTGGGGTTCTCTACAGAATCTACAGAAGCCTCTAGTTCTATGGAATTGTTTTCTTTAAGGGGAAATGTTTTTTAAGTCTTGAGTCCACAAGCTTCAGTTGTCTGCTCTTTTGGTGGAGTGGCTATACTGACAGAACTGAGACCATCAATCTAATTAACTTCTAGAACTAGGTCTTAGAAGATCCTGACCATGTTGGTAGCCCTGCCCCTCATCTCTTGCCTCTGCCAAGCTTTGGGTGCAGCTCTCTGGGCACCAGACTGGAGGTCACTGAGCAAGTCCAGTCACCTCTCTCCTGCTTCCTGTTGAGACCTTATCTCCCAGTTTCAGCCCCATCCCCTCTGACCCTTGAACTTCTTTTTTTGACTCTCTTTACAGTGAGACACTATCTCAGGTGACTCAGGATAAAAGAGTGACTAGGTGGGAACTGTGGCTGGGACTGAGTAGGGAAGAGAAAAACCTGACCCTCATCTGTTCTGCCAGCTCTTTTGGAGAGGTTATCCTATACTCTCTTTGTGTCTGGACCTCTTTGTCAGCGTGTCTTGATCAGAGAAGCTGCACCTCCTTTGGGGGCTGGACTTACATGAGTTGCCATGGCTCTCATTACAACACATATATGTTTTTTTTCTTTGTTGGTAGAGTTTGGTCTCATTGGACTCCTGTCAATGGTGGTTTGCAAGAGGGTCTTTGGGTATGCATGACTGGTGAGGAGCAAGCTTAGCTTCTCCAGTGCTGTGATTGTCCTCTCTCTTCCTTCAGAGTACACATCATTATGGAGACTCCTCTTGAGAAGGCACTGACCACCATGGTCACCACTTTCCATAAATATTCAGGGAGAGAGGGTAGCAAGTTGACCCTGAGTAGGAAAGAACTGAAGGAGCTGATCAAGACAGAACTGAGTCTTGCAGAGGTAGGTGACCATTCTTCCATATCCCACTACATGCTCTGAGCACCCCTTCTGGGAGATACCCACCTACTTTCGGGGTACTGTAGTTTAAGCAAGTGCCAGGGTTGCTAAAGGGCCAGAGGCAGGGGAAGAGGTGGGCATCCCTGGCTATCAAGTCTCTAGACCTCTGTGCTGGAAAGGATGAGGTGAGTTTGGGGGTGGACTACTGCCCCTGGGAGGCTAAGGAATCAGATAAAGGAGACGTTGATGATGGGTTGCACAGTCTGTGTTAGGGATATTGAGGGTTTGAGGGATGTGGGCTGTGTATGACTGGAGGCTAGGGGTCCTTCTTGATTTTCCTCTGTGGCTGGTTGAACCGAGGTCCTAAGTGATGCTGATAAATAAACCAACAGATTTGTGAACATGGGGTGAGAAGGAGAGAGCTTTGATTCTAATTAGATGGCCATGACAGGAGTGGTGGCCAGTTGATGTGAGGGTCTATGCGATAGAATAACTGAGCCTCAGAAACATCAGAGACCTTGTCCATTGGGGATGAGCTGGAATTCTAGGCCTCTGCACCAACCTCTTATTTATTTTACAATGAAGTTCGAATCCCAGTGTCCCCCTGGAGACAAGGTTCCTGGAGTATGTCCATGGGCAGTGGCAAAGCAGCTGCCACTTTTCCTAGGTCTCTCTGTGGCCTCTCTCTCCAAGGCACATGAAATTTACCACAGCATATGCATTTCCTTTTCTTTTTGAGACAGGGTTTCTCTGTGTAGACTTAGCTGTCCTGGAACTCATTCTGGAGTTTCTTATCAGGCCAGCCTCCAACTCGTGGAGATCCACTTGTCTCTGCTTCCTGAGTGCCACCACCCCTGGCCTGGCATATACACAGTCAATTCCAGAAACCGCTTTGCTATCTTGGAACTAATGAAGGTAGAGGAGAGGACCTCTGGTTCATCTGGTGCTGATAACTGAGGGACAGAACCCCAGGGGAGGAGCCCAGTCTGGGGACCAACATCATGTTACAGAGAAGCAGTTTCCAGCATCACAAGTATCAACATCCTGCTTCTAAGGAAGACCTAGAACTGACTGCATTGGAGGGAAAGCAGGATCTGAATATTTGCATTTTCTTGTTTTGCCCTAAGGCTCTGTCTTTAACTTCCTAGTAGAGCCAGGGTGCAGGGACCAAACTGGGAGGACAACTGCTGCCACAACAGGTCTTGGGGACAGGGAGCATGCTGGCTTCTCAGCTCCAGTATACTGATCTTACAGAGAGTAGTGATGTCTGGATCCTTTCCCAGCTTGGCCTTACAATGCAGGCAGGTTACGTCTAGGACTTGGACGGTGCTCAGGACCACATGGCAAGACCTCAAGCTGTTTTTTAGTAGGTAATGGTATGAATTATAGATTATTGTTTCTTTGGATGGGAAGATGTCCCAGGAGCAAAGGCTAGACAAGCCTTCCTACTGTAATTCACTTGGAATCAGCACGCAGGTCATTGACCCCATTTGGTGTCAGGTCTTTGGTGAAGGTGTGGGTTGTAGCTGAGCTTCTGAGCAATCTCCTCCCCTTGGACCCTTGCAGAAGATGAAGGAGAGCAGCATTGATAACTTGATGAAGAGCCTGGACAAAAACAGCGACCAGGAGATTGACTTCAAGGAGTACTCTGTGTTCCTGACCACGCTGTGCATGGCCTACAATGACTTCTTCTTAGAGGACAACAAGTGACCAGCTACCCTCACCAGCAGCCCCTTGTCCTGACCTCTGCAGCCTCTTTAACTGCCCCTCCTAGGCCCCCTGCCCTTCTCTTTCTTCCAGATGGATTCTTCCAGCAGAGAAATAAAGCCTTATCCACAGCATGTGCTGGTTTTTAAGGTGGTTTGTCTCTCTTGGCTGAGGCAGGGGAGAACAGAGGATTTGGACCACTCAGCCTTAGGCCACACACACGTGGTCTGTGGGTACAGGAGCTGGGCTCTCGTTTTACTCCACTTGCTGTCCTTCATCGTGGACATTGTTGGAAGTGTCCTGGCTTTGCTCTGCACTCCTGTAAAATAACAAAGCTGCCCAGACAGCAAAGACAAAGAGCAAACAACAGAAAAGAGCGAGGAGGCCAGAGGGATGGGCTGTGGCTGTGGCGCAGTGATGGTCCGGCAGGTCTGACTTGGGGATAGCCCTCAGGAGACCTCCCTAGGAGCCCTAGTAAGGAAGGGAGTCTTAGCCCTTCTCTCCACCCTTCCCATTGCTCACTGAAGACTGATTTCAGGATGCTAATTCCTCCCCATGCCCCACCAACTTCCTCTTCTTAAGACTTTTTTTTTTTCCAGGAGAAAATGTTGAAAACTTTTTACTTGAGATGAGTAAGTAACTAACGATGCTTCCTGGGCTTGGCTCCACTGTGTGCACATTAAGGCATAAGCTGCTCTGAGGATGAAATTCCAGGCAGTGAGTGGGAGGAGGCAAGTGATGTTGTTAGAAATTTATGGTTGGTGGGGGATGCTGTTTAAAATCTTTTAGACTGTGTTCCCCTTCTGTCTCCCTTTTGAGACATGGGTCTTATATAGGTTGGCTCAAAATTCTACCTCTTGGGATCAGCCTATCTCATCAAGATTTAGCCCAGTGGTGCTCAACCTGTGGAGACCCCTTTCACAGGAATTGCCTGAGACCATCTGAAAACACAGTATTTATGTCACGATTCATAACAGTAGCAAAAATATAGTTATGAAGCAGCAACGAAAATCACTTTATGGTTGGAGCGTCACCACAACATGAAGAATGTATTAATCCGCAGTATTAGAGAGGTCGAGAACCACTATCTTAGAGGATGCGGTAGACTGACTGCTTCCCCTCTCGCTTGGAGTTGACCTTGCCACTAGAGGGCAACAGCATCAGTATTGTTCCCAGTCCCCCTCACACTGATTCGAACTTTAAGGACACTGATCTCTGGCTGGTAGAGGGTTCAGCACACATACCAGAGTTACGAGTCACGTGCCAGAAGGGCAAACTGAACACGGAATTAGAGGGAACTCGATGTCTCCGGCTTGCACTGGTCTTCTCTTGCACTAGAATCCTTCATCCTGCTCCCAGTCCGGGACGTCCAGGCAACAAGGGCGTGGAAAGTGAGGGGGCTGGGAGGTGTGTTTGCCTTGCCTCAGGCGCTGGGTGGGGTTGGGGCGTGCCAGCACTCCCTGGGCGGGCCTCACCGATGCTGGCCACTATAAGGCCAGCCAGACTGCGACACAGTCCATCCCCTCGACCACTCTTTTGGCGCTTCATTGTCGACGTGTGGTGAGCTCTCACTGGGGCGTCCCTCTAAGATCTGTCCACTCCTGGTCTAGGGGTTAAGCCTTTCCTGCCCTAGTCAGCCTCTGCGGGCTCCATGGGTGGAATGCACTGGGATCCAAGTTTTCGGAGCCCAGGGAAGCAGGGAGAGCCATGGTCTGCTGGGCTGTACCAGACAAACCCCGAGGCTAAGGCATCCCCATGGGCGGCAACCTGAATCTGCTTTTCTGGGGTGCAGGAGGGTTTGCCCTGGGTGTGTCATCCTCGTCCCAGTGTGTGGCCCTGTCAGGAGGTTTCCAGGGGCAGCCTCCATTCTCTTCCTTGCTCAGTCATATGCTCCAGTTCTCTTGGAAGCCCTGGAGGACAGTGTTCACAGACCCCAAAGCCCCTTCCATTCTTAGACTCCTCACCTCAGTGGCCCTGGCTGCTACCTGTGTTGGCTTGAGGCTAGCTGCTTCAGGCAGGTAGTCTCCTGGCTCAGGGGATGGTGAGAGGACTCTCTGCTACCAGTAGCACTGAATAGCCCCTCTGTCAAACAGCTTCTAGCCCAGTGGTCAGTCATGGCATGCCCCCTGGATCAGGCCATCGGCCTTCTCGTGGCTATCTTCCACAAGTACTCTGGCAAGGAGGGTGACAAGCACACCCTGAGCAAGAAGGAGCTGAAGGAGCTGATCCAGAAGGAGCTCACCATTGGTGCTGTGAGTAGCCCCTGTCCGGGTTCCCCCTCCCACCTCTTGTCTGAGTAGCATTTAATCACAGTTCCTGATCTTACTTCCTGTGGAGGGATGCCTGTATGCTCCCATGCTGTCCTGTCCCCTGAGGGAGGAGCAGGGGCTGAGGAGAGTAAATCTAGGTAAACCCAATCTGAAGGTCCATCTTTGGTCACAATGAGCAGAGCTACTTGTGTGAGACAGGGCTTCCAGGGAAGGGGAAAGGAATCTAGGGTGTTGGCCACCACTGAGTATGGACTTCTCCTTTTAATGTATTAGAAGCTGCAGGATGCTGAAATTGCAAGGCTGATGGATGATCTGGACCGTAACAAGGATCAGGAAGTAAACTTCCAGGAGTATGTTGCCTTCCTGGGGGCCTTGGCTTTGATCTACAATGAAGCTCTGAAATAAAATGGGAAGGCAGAGATGCCTTCTGGGAGGCTATCCCAGTCAAGTCCAGTGGGGGGGTAATTATACAATAAATATTTCGTTTTTGTTATGTCTACCCATGTGTCCTGGCTTCTCACTGATTTCTAGTTGCTTCCTGGCTTGCTGCTGAACCCACCGTCTAGTGGTCCTAGTCACAGTTAATCTCTGCGAGTTGTAGTTGAGTGACCCACCCAGACAAGGAATCTTTATGGGTATTAGAAGAGGTACCCCCTCTAGGCAAAGTCACTTTAAACAAAGGCTTAATCAGGTGATCTCCAGGAGAAAGGGGCCCCTAGAAGCAGGGCTGCAATAGTCCCAGCAGTCCCCCAGAAGACACACTTTGGTCTGGGTGTGGTGAAATGGGGTGGGGGTTGGGAGGAGTAGATGGGCCCTGATATTGGGCAATCCAACTTCTCTCTGTGTGTTTGTGCGTTATATGAGGGAGGGATGGGGAGAGGTACATCTGAGGTGACCAGGGACACAGGACGACTGAGTTTTCTGTAGCTGCCTCTGTTCCAGTTGGAGGTAGAGGAGGCTTTAGGAGACTGTCCTTAGTATCACGTATGTATGGGGTCTTTTTTGTTAGGTGGTAACTCAAGGAGCTGGCAGCTCCATGAACACGGGACTCATGAGTGCTCACAAACAGGGCAGGGGTGGGGTCCTTAGACATGCCAAATGTGGCTTTAGGCCTTTCTGTCAATATTGACCCAGCCTATCCCTGCAGAATGACTCATAAGACTACTTCCCCGGAACCCAGTTGAGTCCTCAGTCCCTATCAGAGTAGATGGCCAACTGAGTTACTGTCTACTGTGTGCATTAGCAGTTAAATCTAGGTGTGGAGAAAGCTGTCATGATGTGTCTGGGTGTCATGGAGACAGCATTTGCTGCTATTCCTTCCAGGAAAGCCTAACTCAAGTTGGGCAACACCCTGGCCAAGACCAAAGGTGGAAAGAGCTGGACTTCATGTGGAGACCATAGTTGTTTTCTCTTCTAACCACCCACCCCTTCTCCCGTCAACTTTAAGATATTAATGGTCTTCCCTTGCTCTGGGTGGGGGCTAGTAAACAACAGCTGTATTTCTTAAAAACCTTTCTTCTCCAGCAGTGTCCTGGTTTTACCACATTGTTGGACAGTCAGAGGGTCCCCGGGTCACCCTGTTCAGCATAGACTCTATTCAGTGGCTCTGGAAAAGTACTCTTTAGGTGCTGCCCACACCCAATTGTTGATACTTTGGGGTGTGGAGTGATCGCCCTCTTGTGGACAGAGAGTAGGTTACCAGTAGGGAAGCTGGGATTGGGGGAGGGGGTGGGCGTGGTGAGAAGGAGGCGGGGGTAGGGGTAGGGGGAAGGAGCCTGGCGAGAGTAGAAAGAAAGAAAGTCAGTTGATTTTCTGAGCCCTGTGGAAGGGGCAATGGCATTAGGGGTTGGGAGCCCAAAGCTTAAGAAGTCTGAGCTGTTAGAGGGGACAGACTAGCTTTTCAGGGAATGTAAGGGTCATCATGTAGTTCCCAGCAATCAACCCTACTTCACCCGAGGTACATCTATTATAAGAAAGTCCAGGAAGAGAAAATTTTTGTAAAGACCAGTGGAATCCAGTCCTCCCCGCTCCCCCAGCCTCCCCTTTCTGGGAATAGAAGACCAAGACTAGGCTTTTGGAGGACAAGGGGGAGGGTTTTAGAGTGCAGAGCCTCGAGGTGAAAGGAGATGCTTGGTCCCTCAGGAGGCCAGTAGGCAGGTTTTGCTGTGTGTGAGGATCCCACGGCTAGAAAGGAGCTGAAGGTGCAGAGCCCATCTACTAAATAAAACTCCACCTCACTGGGCGCGATGGAGCACGCCTTTAATGCCAGCAATCAGGAGGCAGACAGATGGATCTCCGTTGAGTTCGGGGCCAGCCTGGTCTACGTAGAGAAATGCAGGCCAGTCAGGACTACATAGTGAGACCCAGTCTTATTGAAAAGTATGGTTGGGGGTGTGTGTGTCCGGGTATGGGGAGGGGGAAGCTTAAAAAAAAAAAACAAAGTGAAATAAAATGAGTAATAAAACTTTTGACTGTGTTGGGAATATACTTTAAAATTGAGAAGCGAAGGGTCATTTACACTAGAAACTTTGGTGTGGGCAGAAGGCAAGGGGTGGAATTGAGTGTGGTCAGGTGTGGACTGACTTCTTTCATGAGTCCAAAAGATTCCAAATTAGCTTTTGAGCATTGTCTAAGTTCCCAGAAGAGGGCTGGAGCTGTGGCCTTTGCATGGGATTCCTTCCCTGCAGATGGCCCAGGACTACACCCAAAGGCTGGGCAAAGGAGTGGCCCTGCTCCCCCTCTTCCTGTAATGAGGCGCTATTCTTTCCTTGCCCTGCCTAAATAGCACTAATCCCATAATCTAGTTACCCTTACTCATGGGAGGCTGGAACAGTGGCAACTGTTTCCATAAACTGTGTGTGTGGTCTCCCAGGTTGTGGGTTGGGAACTTGGGATGTATTATCTGTCCTCTGCCATGCATCTCTGAAACTTTCAAGAACACTGGTACACCCCCCACCCCAGTGTCTGTGTCCTACGGCACTTGCATTCATACAAGGTATTACCAACACAGTAGGTATACTGTGGCCTCATTTCCAGAAGAATTATGTGTCGTGTGAGTTGGTAAAGGCTGGAGTTGCAGGATGCCCACCAAGCTGGGGCAGTAGAAGTTCTTAGAGGGAATGAACTCTTATGAGCCCAGGCCAGCTCATCAGTGCTTTCCTCTGTTGCTTCAGGGTTTAATGTCACTATTTCTTTTTCATCCATTTCTCTTAAATGTTTTAAGTATCAAGAATATACAAACAGTTTACACAAATAGACTACACAGAAAATATAAAAATTGCAACATACCCCCTCCCCAGTCTAAGAAACAAATATTGAGGCACATGTCTTTAATACTACCACCCAGGAGGCTGAGGCAGGGGGATCCCTGATTTTGAGGCCTGCCTGGTCTACGGAGTAAGTTCCAGGACATCCAGGGCTACACAGGGAAACCTTGTCTCAAAAAAAAAAAAAAAAAAAATCAAACATAAACAGACAAAACCAAAAATAACAAAAAACCAACTAACCAAATAAAAAACAACCCCTAACATTTTGCTGAGATGGATCAGTGGGTGAAAACATTTGTTGTTAAACCTGCTAACCTGAATTTTTTTTTTTTTTAAGACATATTCATTTATTACACTGTAGCTGTCTTCAGATACACCAGAAGAGGGCATCGGATCTCTTTACAGATGGTTGTGAGCCACCATGTGGTTGTTGGGAATTGAACTCAGGACCTCTGGAAGAGCAGTCGGTGATCTTAACCGCTGAGCCATCTCTCCAGCCCCCCCCTTTTTTTTATTAACTTGAGTATTTCTTATTTACATTTCGAGTATTATTCCCTTTCCCGGTTTCCGGGCAAACATCCCCCTAATCCCTCCCCCTCCCCTTCTTTATGGGTGTTCCCCTCCCCATCCTCCCCCCATTGCCGCCCTCCCCCCAACAATCACGTTCACTGGGGGTTCAGTCTTAGCAGGACCCAGGGCTTCCCCTTCCACTGGTGATCTTACTAGAATATTCATTGCTACCTATGAGGTCAGAGTCCAGGGTCAGTCCATGTATAGTCCTTAGGTAGTGGCTTAGTCCCTGGAAGCTCTGGTTGCTTGGCATTGTTGTTCATAAGGGGTCTCGAGCTCCTTCAAGCTCTTCGAGTTCTTTCTCTGATTCCTTCAACGGGGGTCCCGTTCTCAGTTCAGTGGTTTATTGCTGGCATTCGCCTCTGTATTTGCTGTATTCTGGCTGTGTCTCTCAGGAGAGATCTACATCCGTCTCCTGTCGGCCTGCACTTCTTTGCTTCATCCATCTTGTCTAATTGGATGGCTGTATATGTATGGGCCACACATGTGGGGCAGGCTCTGAATGGGTGTTCCTTCTGTGTCTGTTAATCTTTGCCTCTCTATTCCCTGCCAAGGGTATTCTTGTTCCCCTTTTAAAGAAGGAGTGAAGCATTCACATTTTGATTATCCGTCTTGAGTTTCATTTGTTCTAGGCATCTAGGGTAATTCAAGCATTTGGGCTAATAGGCACTTATCAAGGAGTGCATACCATGTGTGTTTTTCTGTGATTGGGTTACCTCACTCAGGATGATATTTTCCAGTTCCAACCATTTGCCTACGAATTTCATAAAGTCATTGCTTTTGATAGCTGAGTAATATTCCATTGTGTAGATGTAGTACATTTTCTGTATCCATTCCTCTGTTGAAGGGCATCTGGGTTCTTTCCAGCTTCTGGCTATTATAAATAAGGCTGCGATGAACATAGTGGAGCACGTGTCTTTTTTATATGTTGGGGCATCTTTTGGGTATATGCCCAAGAGAGGTATAGCTGGATGCTAACCTGAATTTAATCTCTTGGGCCCACATGGTAGAGGGGGAGAACTGATTCCTGTAAATTGTCTCTGACTTCCACGCACATGCTGTGGCATGTGTACCCATATATGTGTTCACACATGCATATGCACACAGAAATTAATAAATGTCATGTAATTAAAAAAAGAGGAACAGGGTTGGAGAATTAGCTCAGCAGGTGACTGAAACTGGGTTCTCAGTACCCATGTGAGGCAGCTCATAATGGCCTGAACTCCAGATCCAAGGGATCTGTCTGATGCCCTCTTCTGGCCACTGCAGTCAGTGCACTGAATTGCGCATTTTATTTTCTCCAATACAATAGTCATTTAATTAAAAAATAATCTTAAATTGGTAAGAGAGAGACACACTGTAACAGGTACAGAGTTTGATAAATTTTTCTAGAGTGGCTCAAAGAGCCAGACAGACAACATTTGTGTACTAGTTCATTAGGGATTTAACAAAGGAAGCAGACCAACAGTCAGATGGACAAGTCGCCCCAGGCCAGGCATGGGAGAGTGAAGGACTTTACACTCACAGAGTCTTTATATATTTAGCTATCTGAGCCCTCTTATTCATTTTGTTTTATTTGTAGAGAGTCTCATGTAGTCCCAGAAGGCTTTGACCTTCTTTGTAGTTGAGGCATGTTTTGAATTCCCCTTCCTCTCCTTCTCACTTCTGAGTGCTGGGATCACAGGTACATGCCACCATACCGGCTTGAGCCTCATCCTTTCAGGTTATTTATGGAAGCTTCATTAGGAAGGATAAGTGATTACATCCCTAGCCATTGACCAAGTTTGCCTTCAGCCCTTGAGGTTGGCAGGTGAGGCTGAAAGTGTTAATCATGTACCATCTGGGTCTTTCTGATGACCAACTCCACCTTTTCTCAGGACACTGGACATCTCATTAGTGTAGGGTCCTAGTTAGGGTTACTGTTGCCGTGATGAAACACCATGGCCAAGTTGTGGAGGAAAAGGTTTGCTTGGCTTATACTTCCACATAATGGTTCTTCACTGAAGAAACTCAAACAGGGCAGGAAGCTGGAGGCAGAGGCAGATGGAAAGGTCATGGAAGGGTGCTGTTTACTGTCTTGCTTCCTACAGTTTACACAGTTTGTTTTCTTATAGAACCCAGAACCACCAGCCCAGCTCTTCCACATCAATCACTGACTAAGGAAATGCCTCCTCCGTGGACATGGCATGCGTGTGGTACACTTACATCCATGCAGGCAAACTACCAATATACACGGTATAAAACTGGATAAATCAGGCATGCTGCCACAGACCTTTAATCCTGGCACTCTGGAGCTAAAGGCAGGCAGATCTGGCTAGCCAAGGTTACTTAACAAGACCCTGTCTCAAAACAAAATAAAACAAAACCTGAACAAATACCCTCTCTCAAGCAAATAAATATTAAAAACAATACTTCGGTGTGAGATGTTCCACAATAAAACCTTTTAGAATTTGATTTCCATTGCTTTGATTTTGTAGAGCACCTTGTAGAGAATGTTGACCTTTGAAACCCATGAACATGATTTATCTTTCGGTTGTTTGAGACAGAGTTTCTCTGTGTAGACCTGGGTCTCCTGGAACTAGTCTGTAGACCAGGCTAGCCCCAAATTCAGAGATCTGTCTGTCTCTGCCTCTCAAATTAAAGTTATATACCATCATGCTCAGGTTATTTCTTCATTTAAAGGATATTTTCAATATCTTTGAATGGCATGGGATCATATCTAACCTGTTAAGTAGGTACTTGTATTAGCTTTCTGTTACCGTAACAAAAGATGTGGAACCATAAACTTAAGAAGAAAGGTTTATTTTGGTTCACAGTGTTGAAGACTTAAGTCTATGATAGGTTGACCCTATAGGCCATGCACTGTAATGCGAACATGTGTGAAACAGTTTACCTCCTGGCCTAGATGTAAGAGAGAAGAGGATGGGGCTGTGGTCTCAATACCCCCTTTAGGGATAGATCTCCACTGACAAGAAGATATCTCGGTAGGTTCTACATTTTCTCCATGTGTGTGGTGTGATAGGCAATTCTTCTATCTCTCGGCTATAGCTCCCAAACCCCTAAACTACAATTTTTGTGGTTTAAAATATTTATTTATTTGGTCTCACTAAGACTGTCCCGGTACACAACCTGTATGAGGTCCATAGCAAAAGCCCAAGGTCAGAGGACACTGGTGTAGTCTTCAGGAATGCCACCATCAGTGCTGGTCTTCTGCCTCCCAGGAGCCAAGTCCCATTACCCTAGTCTCCAGCCAAGACCCCACCCTTCTGGCCAATGTCCATCAAAGCATCTCTCCACCTTTGAGTGTGTGTCTGTCCTCTCCCTGCCTGCCCCCCACTTTCCCAGTCTACCCAGGTTGGGTAGTATCTCGCCCGCAGCCAGCCAGCAGACTTCCCTCAGTCAGCCCTCCTCAGATGTTCTTGATGTCCAGGCCTTCCCCACCTTTCAAAAGCCCTCACCAGCTATCCCTCACCCTCAGTCTGGAAATGGGGCTTTCAAACTCCATTAGTGCCTTTGAGTCGCTCAAGCTTTTTATAGATGTCAGAGACGCCAGGAAAGGTTGTCCTCATTGGCTGCTAATGGAAGTGTGAACTGTTATTACTGTTTTGGAAAGTAATATAAATCAAATATACATGGGCCTAGCATCCAGCATCTTCCCTCCTGGGATCCACATCATTGAAATAAAAGCATCATTCTTTAAAGATGTAAATATATTAGAACTTCAGTGGAAATATTAGTTACTTTTGAAGTGAAAAAAAAATGAAGCAGGAAAGGGAGTTAGCAGATGGGTAGATGAATTGTGGCCCTTCTTGAAATAATATATGCTTACTTTAAAAAAGCATCTTGAGTCTGGTGTGGTGGTATATTATTGTAGTCCTAGCACTTAAAAGGTGGAGGCAGGAGGACTCCTACATTGTGGATTATACAGTGACCTGAAGGCCAGTCTGATATATATCTAAAATCCCTGTCTCAAAGCCAGGTGGTCCCAACCCTCATAGGCAGAGCTGGGGGGAGGGGCAGAACTTGGGGAACTGAGTTAGGAGAGGAGGTGGGGAAGAAGTTTGCTGTGGAGCTCTTCTTGAAGGTGTGATAGGTGAACTGGGAGCACAGAGGAACCCGGGAGCCACTGGGCATTGCAGGAATATGTCAAGGAGTTCCCTAGTGCTCACACCATGGCAGTGCCTTTTCAGAGTTCTGGGAGGTCAACTAATTTCTGTGTCCAGAAGAAGGAGGAGGGCTGGGGAGACTGTGGGCTCCTGCTTCTGTCCTTCCTCCAGAGGAAAACAAGAACCGCCAATCAGTGGGACCCTCTCCTGCCTGCAGGTTCAATTAGGACTTTCAGGCGGGGAGGGTCTCACATGATGCTTCCTCTTAGTAACACCTCTCCTCCCTCTTCAAACCTACAGCTCCGAATGCTCACATTCTCCCTTGGGTCACTCCGCCTCACTCCTTACAAAAGACATCCCAGTGGTAACCTCTTGGTGTGCTAGAATGAAGCTCATGGAATTTCCCCATGATGCATTGCCTAGATCTAATGTAGGGGATGATCGGTATACTGATTTCCATTCTTCTTTTTTGTATAAAGGCTGTTACTGATTTCCTCATGAATTATTTACAGCAGTGATTCTTAACCTTTGTTAAGAACCTTTCGACTCCTTTGGGGTTGCATATCAGATATCCTGAATATCAAATATTTACATTGTGATTCATAGCAGCAGCAAAATTACAGTTATGAACGGGCAGTGAAATAACTTTATGGTTGGCAGTCAGCACAACATGAGGGACTGTATTGAATGTATTGAAGGGTTGCAGCGTTAGGAAAGTTGAGACTTACTGCTCTAGAGGAAGGTTTATTATGACTTCCTCCTTCTTCATGCACTTTCCCGTCTGGGAAAAGAATTAACAAGCTAAGATGGATTCATTGTCTCCTATCCACCATTATAATTTCTTTTTCTGTTACATATTGTGTGTGTGTGTGTGTGTGTGTGTGTGTGTGTGTGTGTGTATGTGCTCCCCATGGCTTGGTTCCACAGCCACCCACAATGAACTGGGCCCTTTCCACATTGATCACTAACTGAGAAAATGCCTTATAACTGAGCTGGATCTCATGGAGGCATTGCCTCAGTGGAGGTGCCTTCCTCTCTGATGGCTCTAGCTTGTGTCAAGTTGACACAAGCCAGTCAGCACACTACTCCACAAAGAAGAAGGTGAATGGTGTGAAAAGCCACATCATTTGCTTTCTGTGTACAAGAAGGAGACTATTCATGTCTTGGTATGCCCCTGAATGAATTAATTAAAAGGTGTATCTTTACCAAAGCTGTGTGAACACTCATGTTGAGAACAGCATGACTTGTAATTTTTTAATGTATCAGTAACACAGGTGTTCATCAGCTGCTGTATCAACAAAGTGTGGTATACACCTGATGGAGTGCTAGTCATAAGAAGAACTGAGTACTGATGTGTGCTGCAGAGGTGAATTGAAAGCGAGTGAAGCAGTCAGTCATTACTGAGTGGTTTCATGTATATGCAGTTCTCAGAGTGAACAAATGCAGAGACAGAAAGTGTGTTAGTGGTTGTCGGAGGCCAGAGGGAAGAACTGTCAATAGACATCAGGTTGCTAAAGGGATTAAAATGAGATGATATCAAATCATAGTAAAGGCTAGAGAATGCCAAGCTTATTAAACTACCTCTAAATAGAAGCTGGAGAGGTGGCTTGTCAGTTGAGCACTGGCTGCTCTTGCAGTGGATCCAGGTCTGGTTCTCAGAACCCACAATGGTAGCTTACAGATATACATATAGGTAAAATACTTTTAAAGATTTAAAAATTTAAAGCCCTGAATTAACATTTTGGGGGCTTATGGATTTGGGGTGCTTTTTGAGGCAGAGTCTCCTTATATATATATCCCTGGCTAGCCTGAGGTTCACCATGTAGCCTAGGTTGGCCCCTAATGTGTTATCTTGTTATCCCAATCATTGGTTCATGTACTTTGTTAGCCTCCCCTAGCAGAGTGGTCCTTACTAGCTTAGCAGAAGTGTTATGTAGGTTCCCCCAACACCACACCTAGAACTTTCTAAAGCTGGGAGGTCAAAGGGGCCTCAGAGGCTTTGCTGTGGTAGTACAGTCACAGTAGCTACAAAATGAAACAAAAGGCCACAAGAAACAAAAAGCACCTGCTGAGTGAAATCCCCTAGTGAACCCAGCAGCTGGGAAGCTGTAGGCATGCTGCCAAGGTCACCATAGCAACCAGAAATAGTTAGAACCTTCATACAGTTTCCCTGCCCCTGCAGAGACAAAGACCTGTGGGCCTCATTGTGAACTTTTGGCAGCTCTTGGCTGCTCATGTTGCTGCCCTCCCTTCCCAGGTTCGACAAGATTTCCCTGATTGGTGCTATCCTTTTCACCTTATTTGCATATGCACATTCAGCCAGTCACACCCAGCTAGCACCCTGGCACCTCTATGAATCTTTACTTCCTAGAACTGCAAGGCTGGGTCTGCTGTAGGAGCCCACCAAGGAAGAACAGAAGGAAGACTTCAAAGCCTGCTTCCTGACCCCGGCCCACAGCCAGGCTCCAGCTGTTCCTGCTTTCTTCAGAAATTCTTCCTGAAGACTGAAGTGTCTAGCTTTTAGCTGGGTTGCTCATTGGAGAAGGAAGAGTGCCTTCCAGAACCACCAGGGACACAGAGAGGAAGGTCCTTGGGCCTAAGGTTTCTGCCTTAGGCAGGAAACTTGCTTGCTGGATTCCAGAACTTGAGCAGCTGCAGTTGGGGGACCTGTGTTTGTCTAATCCTTCAAGGCTCCCCTCACCTGGTGGGCGACCAAAGGGAATTTTCTTCTGCAGCTCTCTGTACTCTCTGAGTCTTGGCTTCTGAGCCTGGCAGCTCCAAACGTTCAGATCTGCCACTTGAGAGACCTGTGACTCCAGCTTTGGAGACCCACTGCTCCAGAGACCGTCTGCTCCAGCCTGCTTCGAGACCTGCTGGAGACAGAGAAGACTTGCTGCTTCTGTTACTCCCACTGCTGATCTGCAGGCTTGCTCTGCAAGGCTCTGCTCTTTATTGGCATCCGAAGGCCTCCAGCCTTTGAGGTGTACCAGTTCCCCAGAGTTCTAATACTTCTCAGCGCTACCCCGGATACCTGTTTCAACTTTTATCCCATTTAAAGGGAACTAACACTAAAGTGCCCCCAGTCTGTGCTCTTCCCTGTCTGCCTACTTCATTCTTGGAGAAAGGTGGGACAAGAACCTGGTTGGAGACAGATGGTAAACTCCTTCAGAAGGGCTGTTGTAAAGGTCAGTGTCTAGATCCTAGATTTTGAAATAGGCAGAATCAAGTTCAAACCTCATTGTGAGCCTGGTGTGGTGCTCATACCTGAAATCCAGCACTCGAAGGGCAAGGTCGGAGGGCTAGGAGTTCTAGGTCAGGATGGTCTAGTGGTGAGTTCCAGGCCAGACAGGGCTACTGTGAGACCCTGTCTCAACCAAACTAAACCAAACCTACCACACCACATGAAAACCAAAGAAAGCACTCCAAACCAAGCCCGGGAAGTAAAACAACCCCTGATTCAAACTGAACCATTATCAAACCCTCACTTTGCCTTAGGTGGAAAAAAAATATCCTGAAGCCTCAGTTTGGTCATCTTTAAATTAAGCTTCCTGTTAGAGATGTTTTGAGAATGAAAGGAAATAATGCATCTACTATCCTTAGCATTACAACACAGTAAATGATAACTATTATTAGCATATTAAAAATGTTATTAGTTAGTATATAAATACTTATTAGGTAGTAGTTAGAGTAGGTTGAAAGATAATAGTGATATCGGTCCACAATTAGCTTTGGGGTGTGGGCAGCTGGGAGCCAAGCATCCATCACCCCTGTGGAGGAGAGAGCCATACTGGTGGTTGGGCAGAGGAACTACTACAGTTCTGGTGAGTGAGCATCAGGAGGAGGAAGTGACCAAGACTGGCCGGAGACCAGGAGTAGTGAGTGAAAGTTTGACGAGCGACTGAGCAAGGGCAGGGGTGAGGAAAGTCACCTTCCTTGTGAGGGACCCTGGTATTCCTTGTTTGGAACTGTGTCGACATAACACCAACAGCAGAAAGCTGATGGACAGAGTAGTAGGGAGGAAACACAAATAGAAGTTGTCCCCAGAAGAACACCATTCAGAAACAGTTCAAAGAAGTCTGTCATAGGGCCCATGGGGAGGGAGCTGACCACTCAGTCTGTCACTGGCTATTGCTTTTGCTGTAAATAATAATCATCAAAAGAGTGAAGCCACTTGGATGGAGCAAGGTGGGATGGTGAGCCCATTATCAGGAGGTCCTGCTTATGAGGAGCATGCGGTGAGAGAGGGGGGAGGAGAGAGAGGGGGGGAGGGAGAGGGGGGGAGAGAGAGAAAGGGGGGGAGAGAGGGGGAGAGAGAGAGAGAGAGGGGGGAGAGAGAGAGAGGGGAGGGGAGAGAGAGAGAGAAGGGGGAGAGAGGGGGGGAGAGAGGGGGGGAGAGGGGGGAGAGAGAGAGGGGGGAGAGAGAGAGGGGGGAGAGAGAGAGGGGGGAGAGAGAGAGGGGGGAGAGAGAGAGGGGGGAGAGAGAGAGGGGGGAGAGAGAGAGAGGGGGGAGAGAGAGAAGGGGGAGAGAGAGAGGGGGGAGAGAGAGAGGGGGAGAGAGAGGGGGGGAGAGAGGGGAGAGAGAGAGAGAGAGAGAGAGAGAGAGAGAGAGAGAGAGCGCGAGCAGGCTTTGGGAGGCTGTTGAGAAGCTTCCAGGAGGAGGGGATGTGTGTGCATGTGGGCATCCCGGAAGAAGCCTCGTGGCCCGTCTGAGGAGGAGGCTGTTGTGGATGGGTGGCACTGTACTGCAGGCTGGCCATCTGTAGGGATGAGCGACTGGTGGCCAAGGTGGGAACAATCATAGGCAGTGGATATGGATTGTGGTGAACAGTCAGGTCTGCTCTTCCTGAGGAATAAGGGAGGGGGCAGTAAACTTCATAGGAAATTGGAAAAGACAATATTACAAATGAAAAAAATAAAACTAGAAGTTCCACGTTCTACGACCTAACTGTGATGGGTTTCCATATTGTGTTCCAAGGCACTTAAGCCACCATCCTGTGGTGACATCACCATTGGACATTTTACATTTTCTCCTTGGCCTGTGGCATAAACTTCCCTCACCACATGCTTAACTTATTCTGCAGACAGCAGTAGGGAGTCCTCTCCACTACTCCACCTAGAATCTAGGGGTTCCCTTTTCTGTACAGTTGTCCTGAGCGGTCTCAAGAAAGCTGTCCTGCTGGTATGTGTCTCTGGTTGTGTGGGTCGGGCTCTCACTGGGCAGAACAGCAGGGATTTGAACAGAGACCAAAGGGTTGAGGACTGAAGGACAGCAGGAAGAACCAAGTTGTAGCCTTCCTCTGGGGACATGGCTTCTCTTGTCCTGTATCCTGGCTGGTATCTCTTTAACAATTTCTCCAGCTCTGCAAGTTCCAAGACTCCCCATCCCTATCTCCATGTTGATGCCCTGGTCTTTTTATCCCTTTTCCTCACAACCCCCCGTTTTCTTTGTCCTCCAGTACAGAACCCCAGTGTTAACTGAAGTTTAAATATAAAGCAATGGAAAAACCGGTTGAGCCTGGCGGGGGTGGTGCTCATTCTTAGTGATTGTTTCATGAGGCAAAAGGTCAATACTTGTACTTTTATATTTGACACAGTAGCAAAATATTCTTCATATTTTGTGTAGTTTTCAGAACCTATTAAGTGATTGGAACAACCTACTTAGTATGTTTTCGTAAAAATTAGAAACATATAAAACATCACATAAAAGGCAAAAAATAATCCATGTCCTCCCAAATCTTCAACCAAGCAAGGAGTCCTTTGTGCCTTCTCTTAGTCTCTGGTGAGAGATGCTCAGAGTTTGCACCAGGAACCTGCCCTCTTACTGCGTACCTCCCTGTCCGCCCTGAAGACAGCACTAGTGTTTCCTCATCATGGTTAGCATTAACTTACTGACAGAAACAGAAACCGCAGTGTGTGGTGTTTGCTATGCCCCTTCCTTCTGGACCCTTGAGACTGTTTCCCACTAAAGGCTCCACTTCCCTGAATCGGGGATTGCTTGTGGAGAACGTGCCAGCGAAGGCAGCTTCACCGTGGCAGTGATTTTCCAGAGCAGGAGGCAGTCTTCAGACCTCCCACTTACACTGAGTCCTGGTATGACATTTTGTTTTGACAAGCCATTTTGGCAGCGCAGAACCACAGTATTAGTTCAGGAACATTCACCTCTGTTTGAAATGTAACCATTGTTGATTTATGACTTTGGTAAATAAAATCTACTCCAAGATGGAGCCAAGGAGATAGCTCCTGCAGGGTCCCTGAAACCCGCTTAAAAAAGCTGAGTATAGTGGTGAGTGCTTGAGATCCCAGAACTGGGGTGATGATCAGTTTCAGGGATCCCTGGGACGTCCTGACTAGTCATCTTAGCTTATTTAGCAAGAGCCAGGCCAGTGAGAGACACTATCAAGAAAAAAAAATCCCAGTCTTAACACACACGTACAACAGAACTCTTACACCCAAGGCTTACAGATCATTGTGGAAGATGGGGTAGAAAGATTCTAAGAGTCAGAGGGACAGAAAATTTGCTGCGAGGTCGGTGGGGCTATCAGGTGAGTTGCAGCAAATCTCTTGTCGCTTCCAGATGCTAGTTGATAGTGCCCTTAACTTTTGTTCGGTAGGAACTGGTGGTTTGTTTCAAAAGGGCTTATGTGGCAGTCATAAGGAAGTTAAGTCAGGGACAGAGGGAGAAATGAATGATTATTAAGGAAACTAAAGGTAGCCCAAGATAGTTTGGCTCTGAATCTGCCACTTCCAGTGCTTTGACCACGAAGGTCTAAGCAGCCAGTCAGTCCATCTTGTGGATCTATAACATCAGTGTAACTTCTTTTCTGGGAATTCCACTTCATACTTTGTATTCCAGATGTTGGAATAAAATATTCCCCTTGTCTATTGTGCTCCCATCCAAGCCCAGAGCCTGAGGGCAGGAATGATGGAGCCTTTCTGCACAAGCCTAGGAGACTGAGTGTCTTCTCTGAAAGACAGGAGGAGCTGACTAGCCTGAGCTGCCTCATAACCCATCCTTTGGCACCTCCTTCTGGCCATTTCAGTTCCACTCTCTATGGTCCCGCAGGGAAATTGGTCTGAGGTTGTTAAGCCGTTGCTGGGGGAGTCCCTTTGGACAACAGCTGGTTTGAGCAGAAGCTAGACCCATTTGTTCCTCTTCAGGGCTAAGACACTGGGCCACAGCAGAGCATAGGTCCCCAGAGGGAAGAGCAGAGCTAAGATTTTATATGCCCATGTATCTCTCATGTTGCTGTTGAAAATGCTTTTGTTTTTTCAAACCAAACTGGTCCTGCACTTCTAACTCTCTATGGGGTTCAGCCATGGGAAAAGTCCTTGAGTTTGCACATCAAGACTTCCACAGTTGGCCCATACATATACAGCCACCCAATTAGACAAGATGGATGAAGCAAAGAAGTGCAGGCCGACAGGAACCGGATGTAGATCTCTCCTGAGAGACACAACCAGAATACAGCAAATACATAGGCGAATGCCAGCAACAAACCACTGAACTGAGAACGGGACCCCCGTTGAAGGAATCAGAGAAAGGACTGGAAGAGCTTGAAGGGGCTTGAGACCCCTTATGAACAACAATGCCAAGCAACCAGAGCTTCCAGGGACTAAGCCACTACCTAATGACTATACATGGACTGACCCTGGACTCTGACCTCATAGGTAGCAATGAATAGCCTAGTAAGAGCACCAGTGGAAGGGGAAGCCCTTGATCCTGCCAAGGCTGGACCCCCAGCGAACATGATTGTTGGGGGGAGGGCGGCAATGGGGGGAGGATGGGGAGGGGAACACCCATAATGAAGGGGAGGGGGAGAGGTTAGGGGGATGTTGTCAAGGAAACCGGGAAAGGGAATAACAATTGAAATGTAAATAAGAAATACTCAAGTTAATAAAAAAAAAAAAGACTTCTACAGTTGCGTCTCTGCCTCTTCCGTTTCATTTTCTGTAACTTTTTTTTCCCCTCCAGGCCAAAGTTTACAGCTGGCCAGAAAGATTCCTGGACTGCAAGGGGACCAAATGAAAACAATCCCCACCCCTAAACACCCCTCTAACGCCAAACAAACACCCCCCCCAAACGAAAACAAAAACAAAAACAAAAACAAAAACAAAAACTTTGCTTTTAGTTGTCTTGGAGAAATGTGGGTCACAACAGAATGTATGGACAAGGGGGCATTTGCCCGATGGTGCAAGTCAAGACATCACAGTCCTCAGAGAGGTTAACTGTTCAAAACAAGCAAAATACACTGGGACATACTAAAGCTAGTGCTACTATTTTACAAAGTGGATATTGGTAGCTTATTAATGGGAGAACATGTATCTTGCAGGTGGAAAATGGTACCATCCAAATTTTGTTTGCTAACCGGTATTTTAGGGGAGAGTGATCACAGCACTAAGCTGGAGCCAATGTATCTACTCACTCCACAGAACCCAGCTCAGACCATGCTGCTGCCTGGCTCACTCAACAGTAGGGACTGCCTTCTTGTGATCCTTCATCCTTCCAACCTCCATGATTCAGACCTGCAACTTCGCTGTCACACTTCAGCCCTCCCAACCTTACATCCCAGTGGTGTATTGTCTACTCAGTGACATCTTAGGTCCTGGGCTCTCCACTGCCCTCCCTTATTGTGTTACATCCCTCTGCAATAGTCCTTGTTTCAGAAGGATGACTGATTTGCATGCCTGTCCTTCCTCCACTTCCCCATTTCCCTGTATCCCTCCCTCACTTGAATCAGAACTGAGATTCTTCTCATAGAGCCATGTTATCTTCCCCTTCATTCAGCCAAAGGCCTGCCATATAGTGGGTGCGCAGTAAATACTTACTAACACTGAGCATGGATGAGGGGTAAAGGTGGAAGGTGCTTTTAGGTAGGGCTCTGAACATGAACATCTTGGAGGATGAACCAGAAAGTTGAAGTGTGTGAGACTACGTAGGTGTGTGTGTCTCTGAGACTTCAGGCACTGGGCAGGGGTATCTTTAAATCATCATCTCTGGGATACCTGCAGGGCTCAGTCCTGAATGCTGCATTCATTGCTGTGTTCCACATCCCCAACATTGAGTCAGGCACAACAGGTGCCTCTGAATCATAACCACTGACTTTCTGAAGTGCAAATGCAGACAAAACCAGTTCTCTTCAAAGAACACTCTCAGCCACCATTCCTTACCCTGGATGGAATCATGGCAGGTCCATAGCCTTTTTAGTATCTCTGAGGTCATGACCTACAGGTAGTGGAAAGTCCACCTGAAGGTTTCCATTCTGGTTCTATTCAAAGGCTTCCTCTGCTCCAGCCAGGCCTACCCTGCAATGGGGAAGGGACACATGGAGCCTCTTTACTCTTTTAGCAATCTGTCATCATCTATGGGTCTGCCTGCTCTTCTGATTAGGGAGAATAGAGCCACAAGGAGTCACATGCATTCTGACCATCACCCTCATAATCCTCAAGATGTGTTGACTCCTGTGGGTTTGTCTCTTCACCTGATGAGATCACTTATGACAAACCTCACCAGGATCCAGCTAACATCTGCACTCGGACTCTGTTGGGGTTAAGTTGTTCTGTAGGCAGAGCCTATATTTTAGGGATTGTTATCTGATCATGAGACCTCAATAATTGCCTAAACATCAGGTGGCAGTGCAGTTGACTTCCTAGCAGCCATCTTTCCTCACTGACTTTGGGACAGGCCGCCTCCCACCTTCAGAATGTTCTACACTTGGGTCAGGAGCCATTTCCTGTATTTTCCATTACATGAACCGGCTTCAGTCAATTGAAAGGTTCTCTTAGTGAACTTCCCACTTGGTCTAGGGGAATAGTGCCTGCTTTCCTCTTCTATGGGGATGAGGTGGGAAGAAATGGCACCCCCAAACACCCCAGCTTTCTCTCTGGGTAATCCTAGACTGTCTTTTTTTGAGGTGAGGGTAGGGTTGTTGTGTGTGTTGGACTTAGACTCCTGCCTAGAATATTCCCCATAGGGGACCAAGAGTTTCTCCAGAATGCTTAGAAATGTACCCCCTTTACCTTCTACTTTGGGGCCACTGTAATTGAAGCAGTGAAGGCTTTGGGGTCTGGAGAATGAGTGAATGGATGGAATTGCCTTTGGGAGGTCTTGGTGTTGCTTCCTCTAGGGGGAGGAAGGAGGCTAGGAGGAGGAAGGGAGACCAGCAAGGGAGACAAAGGGACTCAGCTCTGGGTCCCGTGGGTAGATTGTATGGTAATTGTAAAAGGACCCAGTAAGTCCCCAGTGCCCAGAGGCTGGCTATGGGTCCAGTTGGTCCTTGCTATTATCCTTGTGTTCATTTTCATCTGTCCAACCACTACCCTTTTTGAGGCTTTGCCCCTCATTTCTAGGGCAGCTGTCTTTCTTATTTCCATATCCTTTTGGTATTACTTCAAAACCTAATACCCTTCTTACACTGTGGCTATGTGACTGCAGACCCGGGTGATCCGAGAACCTTGTCTCTTCATTTCATGAGCCCTGGACAAGCCTCTTGTGTGCAGTCTCCCTCAAAGCTCTGGAATGTAGGAGGCAGTCTACAGTGGCTCATAACTGCAGTGTGGTTTCACACGCACACTTGGGTGACAGGCAAGTTGGTACTTGTAGCAGACCTCGGGTTAGAGTGAGGTGACGTGACTAATTTGGGCAGATTTGGAACCCTGTTGAAGTTTCAGGAGGCAAGTTTGAGGACATGGAAAGGGGAATTGGTCAGTGAACATCTCCTAGCTGACACCCTCTGAAATGTTCTGAGGACATGGAGTCCTCTGGCTATTTTACAAACAGCAACTTTTCACAAACAAAGCATCAGAGGGTGGCCTTTTCTCCAAGCCTGTAATTTAGCTCTTGTGGATGATGTCACCCTGGCCACAGTGATTGTTGAAAGAGGTGGATAAACAAGATGAATCAGGCCAATCAGAGCTGTAAATTAACCTGGTCTTTTATTACTAAGGGTATAAAATCATTACAATATGAAGAATATTCCTGACATGAAAGAGGACGAGAGATTAACATACAGAATAATCACTGACCATAGAAAAGGGAGGGAACGTTCAGGAGCCAGAACATCGCATCCTTAGAGAGGAAGGGGCAGCTGGGACAGGGTGGGATGTGTGTTCAGGAAGTGATTTTGGTGGACATTACTGCACAGGATATGAAGTTGGGTTATATATAGTGGTATATATAACTTTGCATTGAAAATTAGTATATGTAGCTTTTTATCATGTAGTAATATAGATGCCATAGGCTTCTTTACTTGGCAAGGGAAACTCCACAAAACAACTGAAAACCAGATAAAACAGAAACTATGAACGTCATGGGCCAGTAATAAGGAAGCACTCTGAAAATATACTTTGGACAAATGACATTTAGTGTCTTAATGGTTTTTGTTTACTAGACTGATACAACCTTAGACTTGGTGACTTCCCAGTGCCAAAAGCTGAGAGGAACGAGGTCAAAGGGCTTCTTAGTTTACAAATGTTGCCTTCCAAAAACATTTAAAAACTGTTACATTTATATAATGGGTTTTAGTCTCCCCCACCCAGTCCCCTTAATCTCCCCTCCACCTCCCACTGAAACCTTTCTTCCCAGCAATCCCACCTCCTATTTTCACCTCTTCTTTTTTGTGTGATCCACTGAGCTTAACTAGAGTTTCTTTCCAGAGAGCAAGTGTGACCTTATTTGATGGAGCACAGGGAACTTATCAGTGACTACACCACTAAAGAAAATGAAATCTAAGGTTATAAAATTACCACACTATGAAGACTATTCCTAGTGAGAAAGAGAAAGAAGATAACATACTACTTCTACCCTAACAGCTGTTGACTAACAATAGTCCCTCAGGGAGGGACTGGGTATCATTGCAAAAAGGCATATGCAAGCACTGGTTTGATGAAAATATAAAAGTAAGGAAAACTCACTAACAAAGTGAAGCAAAATTTATTTGTGGCATGATGGCTGTCACATTTCCCTTTCTGTAAAGAGGATGGGTCACTTTTACAATTCCAAAGAGAAAAAAGCGTGAAAAAGAAAAGTTAAAAATGGCATCTTGGGATTGAGGAGATGACTCAGTGTAAGTGCTCACTGTGGGAGCCCAAAGACATGAGTTTGAGTCTCACTGGGTCTTGGCAGCCATGTTGAAAGCTGGGAGTGGTGGAGAGGTAGATGCAGGCAATTCCCCAGGACGTGATGGCTAGCCAGCCTAGTCTAAACAGCAAGCCCCGGATTCCTCAGTCTAAAAAGGCAAAAACAAACAAACAAAACAAACAAACAACAACAACAACAAACAGAGCAAAACAGAACAACCCCAAAAGCCCAAAGTGGACCATGCCCGAGAGGAGCACCTGAAGCTGTCCTCTGGCCCCAGATGCATGAACGTACTCACTAGATGAACACAACACATGTACAAATATAACACCCTACAAATCATCCTTATATAATTAATACATATATAATTACATATGCCAATAAAAACAAAAATCCTTAATTCTCAGACTATACTCAGGGTGAGAATCTTATCCATCTTGTGTATTTTCCCTTCTCCAATGTTCAGGGCACCCTGGTGTCCAGCAGGTACTGAATGAATTGAGTGCTGGAGGGAAGCCAGGAAGAGGAGGCCTTAGGGGGAAGGGAGGCAAAGGTGTCCTGATCTTGCTTGGGTTAGCTGAGGACTTGGTCTCTTCCCTGAAGGCCACTCAGAGCTTTACTGCTCCAAAGTGCTTTGCGGTGACTGGCTTCTCCAAGATGGATCCCAGTCTCGCTGAGGATCTTCAAGGCTTCTTAGTGTCTGTATCTGCTGTGACCTGTGCACTGGTCCTTGATGTTGTTTAGAGAGCACAGAGGGCATAGCAGATGTGATGGGTAGGTTGTTGGGTGACACATGGATACTAGGGAAATAAACACCATCGGCCCTTGGAAGGATTAGGTCATAGCCATTTGCTGTCATGGGAAGCTGGAAGCCACGTCAGCAGGCAAGGAACAGCTCCTGTGTTCTGCACTTCTCTCTCTCTCTCCTTTTTCTCTTTCTTTCTTTCTTTCTTTCTTTCTTTCTTTCTTTCTTTCTTTCTTTCTTTCTTTCTTTCTTTTTCCTTCCTTCCTTCCTTCCTTCCTTCCTTCCTTCCTACTTCCTTCCTTTTTTTTGAGACAGGGTTTCTCTGTATAGTCCTAGAACTTGCTATGTAGACCAGGCTGGCCTTGAACTCAGAGATCTGTCTGCCTTGCCTCCTGAATGCTAGGATTAAAGGCAAGTGCCACCATCACTTGGCTGACACCAATTTCTTTGCTAGTGTGTCTTTCCCCTCAAGAAACAATAACATGACAACAACCAGTATAAGGAAGGCAGGAACCTTGTCACAGCAGAAAACGTCCCTCTAAGCTCTCCCCAAGACTTCTTTGTATTGTTCCAGAACTGGAACCTATTTAGAACACTTCTAGGTGGCAAGGGTGACTTAGAACCAAGCCTTTTGCATTCTCAGCCTTTGTCAGATTTTATCAGGGACAGAGGAAGTATGGGTGGTTGTAACAGTGGTGACTGCTACAAACTCCAGGGACAAGAGTAATGGTGATGGAGTCCTGAGGTGTAGGAGAACAAGCTTTGGTGGATATAGTCCACAGTATTTGCATAATATGTATATATGCAAGCTGGGGAGAGTCGGCTGTTATACACAGTTAGAAAGATACAATGATAGGGAAGGAAGAAGGGTGAGGATATATAACGTGTAGATGGGGTCACAAGTTTAGTGAAGGTTGAAAACCAAGTTTTGTAGTTTATGTCAGATCTCAGAAGCAGGGACTTATTCCTAATTATAAATAGAAACTAATGTGCAAGAATTTAACACAGGGCAAACAGGAATCGATTCTTTAACTACAGACAGAAACCTACACTACATCTGAACAGAACTTATTCTTTATTACAAATAGAAATATTACCTCACAAGGGCTTAACATAGGACAAATAAGAACTTACTCTTTTTTTTTTTTACAAATCTACTTTTATTTATTTACTGTCCATTAGTTTAAATCCGGGATGGGTACAGCATCACATGGATTCTGTGTCCAACGGCCTTTGCAGGAAGGTTGCTTCAGAATTTGGCACGAAGCATGCCACTGTTTCCATGGGCCTAAGTTACTTTTCCCCAAATCACTCTGGTTTTGTTTGGTTTGCCTCCAGGAGTCACTGTATTGTTTTTTGCTTTGTACACATGTACACATAAGCATACCTCTTGCCTAAGTAGAACTCAGTTTCATCTCGGGCATAAACACCTTCAATTTTAAGAAGAGCCGTGTGCTCTCTTTGGTTTGTAGCCAGCAAAAATGGCCTTGCACCACAGCCTTCCAGGCATACTTGTTTTTTTTTTTTTAGAAGTCCTGTTCCCAGCAGCACCAAGATGGCGGAAAGAGCAAGAACTTACTCTTGACTGTTTTAACTGCAAAGAGAACCTTAGCTTTCAAGGTCTAATTTTCCTACTTTGGTCTCCCATTACTTGCAAGGTATGTCATTCCTGTTTTGATCTCACAGAAGCCAGTGCCAGAATCGCTGGTGAGATAGTGCAGTGGGTAAGAGCACCGGCTCTGCAAGAAAGAGGACTGAGTTTAATCTCCAGTACCCATGGAAAAAGCCAGACAAGGCTGGAATCCCAGTGCTGGGGTGTGGAGACAAGCAGATTCTAAGAGTTCACTGGAAAACCAGACTTGTTGAAACAGGGAACTTCTGGTTCAGCGAGCAACCATCTCAAGGCAATGAGGCAGAGAGAGAAGAAGACATTTTGTTTTGGCCCCCTCATGCTTGTGTACAAGTATGTACACCTGAATATTCACATGCATAAATCACATATACATAAACAACATCATATGCACATGCCACAAAGAAACAAGCAAACATCAAAGAAAAGGACAATGACAGCAGTCACTTTTAAGTAACAGAGTTGCTATAATTCCTGTCAAAGTTCCCATTATCTGACAGGGGTTATGACTCTGGATGTCATAGGGAGCATTCATGGAGGACTATAACCCACATATGCTGCCATTTACACTACGTCTCCCCGAATCGCCAGTGTTACACTCTTGAAAGACTGTAGGGACTTCTTGGTCTAATATAGCATGATCTGTTCCATTCAGAAACCCAGTGGGCTTCTCTATCTGCTGCAACATGCCTTGTGCTCAAACTCATGATTCTCAACCAAAGAAGATACAGGAGAAGGGGTAACTGCGGTCAGTTCTAAATAAATCAATACAGCAGAATATACCAGAATCCCAAGATACATGATCAAGAGAAAGCTACTTCCTGTGAAGCCTATCACATCAATGTAAGGCTGTCTACATCAACAGAAATGCACATCTCAACAGAAACACAAGAAATATGAAAGCAACAAAACCAAACCCAACCAAATAAAAACAAAACAAACCAATAAAACCAAGGTAACTTCTGCTAAGGTTCATTGTTCACA
Organism: Rattus norvegicus; assembly: GCF_021556685.1. Taxonomy (NCBI): domain Eukaryota; kingdom Metazoa; phylum Chordata; class Mammalia; order Rodentia; family Muridae; genus Rattus; species Rattus norvegicus. Next base: position 177,856,588 of record NC_141535.1, read on the forward strand.
AATTCCAAAAACATCAAGGGAGGAGATGCCAGAAATAGATTCAAAAGACTGGTTTTTAGGAAGAGCCAGCGTGCTGGCTGTGGTAGCATACTTCTTTAACCTCAGTGCTCAGGAGGCAGAGACACGCAGATCTCTGTGAGTTTGAGGTCAGCCTGGTTTACATAGCGAGTTCCAGGCCAGCCAGGGGCACACAGTGAGACACTGTCTGAAAAAAGAATGGCCTGTATTCTGCGGTCGTACTCCCAGCCCTCAGGATTGAAACTGGTAGGAAGAAACAGAGGCAGGGGTGGCTCTGACCTCACATCCAACAGTAGTAGCATGGGCATGAGTGGAAAACTGGTCCCACCAAACACTTCTGAAAGTGTGTGAAAATGAAGACCTAGGAGAAACAGGGTTCAGAACGCAGCTCTTTCCTTGCATTTCTCTATGCAAGCATTCTGCCCCTAGAGGTGGGAGAAGATAGTGCAGAAGTCGGAAGTCTTGAACTTGTGATGTAACTGAGGATGTCCTTGAACTCCCAATCCACCTACCTCCTCCCTTCAATGTGTTCTCCCTTATACTGAAAAGAAAATTATACGAATTTAAGGTTTAAAAATATAAAATTAAAAGAGTAAGACCCAAAAGCCACAAACTCAGGGCTAAGCCCTGCCGCCAGGAGTAACAGGCCATAAAGATAAAGAAAAGGAATGCAAAAACCAGCTCAGGCTATCGAGGACTGACCCATAAACCATCCAAAGACATCCCCCCAGCTTACTCAGAGTCATACTTTAACCAGATGTCCTCCAGACCCTGATAAGCCCCTACTTGTGCTTTCTAGCCATTGTGTCCTACAGAGAGCACTCCAGGAAACCGGCGGCCCAAGCCTAACCAGAGGTGTTTCAAATACAGATGCCTCATCAATTTTGACAAACTTTTAAAAATAATGAGGACCTGAAGACCCAGCCTTTCTCCTGATTTAGTAGCTCTGTTCCAGGAACCAGGGGGCCATAAAACCTTTTGGCGTCCCCTTATCTCCTGGAGCCATAAAACAATCCTGTAACTTGTGGCGCATTCCCCTTTGACATCCCCCATCCCCTGGTGCTCACAGCCTCTGCCTTTAAATACTCTTTCTCCCAGCCTCTGGGGATGACACCTCTGTCTCCTGCGTGGGATATGTGTTGGCCTGGAGATCTCTGTAATAGGTCTCCGTAATAAACTTCGCCTTTGCTTATTACATCCAAAATGGTCTCTCTGTGTCTGGGGTCCGCGATTTCCCAAGACTTGAGTAAGGGTCTCTCTGAGGGATCTTTCAATACCTGTAGGCAGTTATACCACATTTATGAGGGGTTCTGGGGTCCTTGTTTCAATAAGGAAGGAGGCTGGAGGTCAGGAGATCACTGTGAAGGGCCTTTGGAGAAGAGGGATAGAAGTCTGGAGGGGTACTAGACAGAAGGGAGGGAGCTGGAGTACAAAGCAGAATAGGGGTTTGGAAGGGGATTAAAGAAAAGACCTGGGCTGCCAGGAGCACCTACACATCTGAGAGCAGAGGAAAGACCAACTTTTCTGCTCCTAGTGACCTGCCTGGTGGCCTTAGGAAACACAAAGGCAGAAGTCCTCTGGGACAGGACACTTAGAGTTTCTGGCTGTGCCTGGAACTGGACTGAACCTGTCCCACAGCTCCCTGCACCCAAATCCTGTTGGGGAGAGAGCTAGACCCTTAGGAGTTTGACACTCCTGAGAACTCAGAGAAGACGACTACTTTCTGCCCACATTTCTGACCCAAGAGGAAATCACCTAGTGCTATATGTGTCCTCTGGGCACAGGGACCTAGGAGCAGTCAGGGGCAGGACCCTTCCGGTTACTGCCTGTGCTGAGAACTGAAAGCCAGTGCCCAGGAGTCCCTACAAACCTGAGAGCAGAGCTCTCTGTTCCCGGATCCAGCTGAAAGAAAACAGATCTACAGGAGTAGACCTCATACCAATACTGTCCAAATTATTCCACAAAATAGAAAGAGACGGGACACTACCAAATTCCTTCTATGAAGCCACAATTACACTTATACCTAAACCACACAAAGACCAAATAAAGAAAGAGAACTTGAGGCCCATTTCCCTTATGAATATCGACACAAAAATACTCAATAAAATTCTCACAAACTGAATCCAAGAACACATCAAAATGATCATGCATTATGATCAGGTAGGCTTCATCCCAGAAATGCAGGGCTGATTCAATGTAAAGAAATCCATCAATGTAATACACTATATAAACAAACTCAAAGAAGAAAATCCACATGATCATTTCATTAGATGCTGAGAAAGCATTTGACAAAATTCAACACCCCTTCATGATAAAAGTCCTGGAAAGATCAGGAATTCAAGGCCCATACATAAACACAGTAAAAGCAATATGCAGCAAACCAGTAGCTAACATTAAACGTAATGGAGAGGAACTTGAAGCAATCCCACTAAAATCAGGGACTAGACAAGGCTGCCCACTTTCTCCCTACGTATTCAATATAGTACTCGAAGTCCTACCCAGAGCAATCAGACAACAAAGGAAAGACAGGATACCGCCAGGATATGAAGGGACCCAGTCAATAGTTCTCTGCACCCAAATCCCATGGGAGGGAGAGCTAAACCTTTAGAGGGGCAGACACGCCTGGGAAGCCAGAAGAGACTACACTCTGCCCACATTTCTGACTCTAGAGGAAAACACCTAATGCCATCTGGGACCCCAGTGCATGGGGGCCCCGGGAAAAGGCGGCCCAGGCCCTCCTGGTTGCCGCCCTCACTGAGAGCTCAAAAGCTGCCACCCATGAGCAGCTTGAGCTGCGGGACCACAGGTAAGACCAACTTTTCTGCTCCAAGTGACCTGTCTTGTGGACTCAGGACACAGGCCCACAGGAACAGCTGAAGACCAGTAGGCAGGAAAGACTACACGCCCAAAAGCAGAACACTCTGTTCCCATAACTGGCTGAAAGAAAACAGGAAAACAGGTCTACAGCACTCCTGACACACAGGCCTATAGGACGGTCTAGCCACTGTCAGAAATAGCAGAACACCAGAGACAACCTGATGGCGAGAGGCAAGTGCAGGAACCCAAGCAAAAGAAACCAAGACTACATGGCATCATCGGAGCCCAATTCTCCCATCAAAGCAAACACTGAATATCCAAACACCAGAAAAGCAAGATCTAGATTTAAAATCACATTTGATCATGATGATGGAGGACTTCAAGAAAGACATAAAGAACTCCCTTAGAGAAATGCAGGAAAACATAAATAAACAAGTAGAAGCCTACAGAGGGGAATCACAAAAATCCCTGAAACAATTACAGGAAAACACAATCAAACAGGTGAAGGAATTAAAAATGGAAATAGAAGCAATAAAGAAAGCACAAAGGGACACAACCCTGGATATAGAAAACCAAAGGAAGAGACAAGGAGCCATAGATACAAGCATCACTAACAGAATAAAGGGATAGAAGAGAGAATCTCAGGAGCAGAAGATTCCATAGAAATCATCTACACAACTGTCAAAGATAATGTAAAACAGAAAAAGCAACTGGTCCAAAACATACAGGAAATCCAGGACTCAATGAGAAGATCAAACCTAAGGATAATAGGTATAGAAGAGAGTGAAGACTCCCAGCTCAAAGGACCAGTAAATATCTTCAACAAAATTATAGAAGAAAACTTACCTAACCTAAAGAAAGAGATGACAATAAACATGCAAGAAGCCTACAGAACTCTAAATAGATTGGACTAGAAAAGAAACTCCTCCCATCACATAATAGTTAAAACACCAAATGCACAAAACAAAGAAAGAATATTAAAAGCAGTAAGGGAAAAAGGTCAAGTAACATATAAAGGCAGACCTATCAGAATCACACCAGACTTCTCACCAGAGACTATGAAAGCCAGAAGATCCTGGACAGATGTCATACAGATCCTAAGAGAGCACATGTGCCAGCCCAGGTTACTGTATCCAGCAAAACTCTCAATTAACATAGATGGAGAAACCAAGATATTCCATGACAAACCCAAATTTACACAATATCTTTCTACAAATCCAGTGCTACAAAGGATAATAAATGGTAAAACCCAACATAAGGAGGCAAGCTACACCCTAGAAAAAGCAAGAAACTAATCTTCTTGGCAACAAAACAAAGAGAAGAAAAGCACACAAACATAATCTCACATCCAAATACGAATATAACAGAAAGCAGTAATCACTACTCCTTAATACCTCTCAACATCAGTGGACTCAACTCCTGGATAAAAAGACATAGATTAACAAACTGGATATGCAATAGGGACCCTACATTCTTCTGTCTACAGGAAACACACCTCAGAGACAAAGACACTACCTCAGAGTGAAAGGCTGGAAAACAACTTTCCAAGCAAATGGTCTGAAGAAGGAAGCTGGAGTAGCCATTCTAATATCGAATAAAATTGATTTTCAACCAGAAGTCATCAAAAAAAGATAAGGAAGGTCACTTCATATTCATCAAAGGAAAAATCCACCAAGATGAACTCTCAATCCTAAATATCTATGCTCCAAATACAAGGGCACCTATATTCATAGAAGAAACCTTACTAAAGCTCAAAGCACACATTGCACCTCACACAATAATAGTAGGATATTTTAATACCCCACTCTCATCAATGGACAGATCATGGAAACAGAAATTAAACAGAGACATAGACAGACTAAGAGAAGTCATGAACCAAATGGACTTAACAGATATTTATAGAACATCCTATCCTAAAACAAAAGGATGTACCTTTTTCTCACCACCTCATGGTACTTTCTCCAAAATTGACCATATAATGGGTCATAAAACAAGCCTCAAGAAATACAGAAGGATAGAAACAATCCCATGCGTCCTGTCAGACCACCACGGGCTAAAGCTGGTCTTCAACAACAATAAGGGATGGACACCCACATATACATGGAAGTTGAACAATGCTCTACTCAATGATAACCTGGTCAGGGAAGAAATAAAGAAAGAAATTAAAGACTTCTTAGAATTTAATGAAAATGAACGTACAACATACCCAAACTTATGGGACACAATGAAAGCTGTGCTAAGAGGAAAACTCACAGCTCTGAGTGCCTGCAGAAAGAAATAGGAGAGAGCATATATCACCAGCTTGACAGCACACCTAAAAGCTCTAGAACAAAAAGAAGCAAATACACCCAGGAGGGGTAGAAGGCAGGAAATAATCAAACTCAGAGCTGAAATCAACCAAGTAGAAACAAAAAGGACCATAGAAAGAATCAACAGAACCAAAAGTTGGTTCTTGGAGAAAATTAACAAGATAGATAAATCCTTAGCCAGACTAACGAGAGGACACAGAGAGTGTGTCCAAATTAACAAAATCAGAAATGAAAAGGGAGACATAACTACAGAATCAGAGGAAATTCCAAAAATCATCAGGTCCTACTACAAAAGCCTATATTCAACAAAACTTGAAAATCTGCAGGAAATGGACAATTTCCTAGACAGATACCAGGTACCAAAGTTAAATCAGGAACAGATAAACCAGTTAAACAACCCCATAACTCCTAAAGAAATGGAAGCAGTTATTAAAAGTCTCCCAACCAAAAAGAGCCCAGGTCCAGACGGGTTTAGTGCAGAATTCTATCAGACCTTCATAGAAGACCTCATACCAATACTATCCAAACTATTCCACAAAATTGAAACAGATGGAGCACTACCGAATTCCTTCTATGAATCCACAATTACTCTTATACCTAAACCACACAAAGACCCAACAAAGAAAGAGAACTTCAGACCAATTTCCCTTATGAATATCGATGCAAAAATACTCAGTAAAATTCTGGCAAACCGAATCCAAGAGCACATCAAAACAATCATCCACCATGACCAAGTAGGCTTCATCCCAGGCATGCAGGGATGGTTTAATATACGGAAAACCATCAACGTGATCAATTATATAAACAAACTGAAAGAACAAAACCACATGATCATTTCATTAGACGCTGAGAAAGCATTTGACAAAATTCAACACCCCTTCATGATAAAAGTCCTGGAAAGAACAGGAATTCAAGGCCCATATCTAAGCATAGTAAAAGCCATATACAGCAAACCAGTAGCTAACATTAAACTAAATGGAGAGAAACTTGAAGCAATCCCACTAAAATCAGGGACTAGACAAGGCTGCCCACTCTCTCCATACTTATTTAATATAGTTCTTGAAGTTTTATCCAGAGCAATCAGACAACAAAAGGAGATCAAGGGGATACAGATTGGAAAAGAAGAAGTCAAAATATCACTATTTGCAGATAATATGATAGTATATTTAAGTGATCCCAAAAGTTCCACCAGAGAACTACTAAACCTGATAAACACATTCAGCAACATGGCTGGGTATAAAATTAACACAAATAAATCAGTAGCCTTCCTCTACACAAAAGATAAACAAGCCGAGAAAGAAATTAGGGAAACGACACCCTTCACAATAGTCCCAAATAATATAAAATACCTCAGTGTGACTCTAACCAAGTAAGTTAAAGATCTGTATGATAAGAACTTCAAGTCTCTGAAGAAAGAAATTGAAGAAGATCTCAGAAGATGGAAAAACCTCCCATGCTCATGGGTTGGCAGGATTAATATAATAAAAATGGCCAGTTTGCCAAAAGCAATCTACAGATTCAATGCAATCCCCATCAAAATTCCAACTCACTTCTTCATAGAGTTAGAGAGAGCAATTTGCAAATTCATTTGGAGTAACAAAAAACAAAAAACAAACAAACAAACAAACAAAAAAAAACCCAGGAGAGTGAAAACTATACTCAACAATACAAGAACTTCTGGGGGAATCACCATCCCTGACCTCAAGCAGTATTACAGAGAATAGTCATAAAAACTGTATGGTATTTGTACAGAGATAGGCAGGTAGATCAGTGGAACAGATTTGAAGACCCAGAAGTGAACCCGCACACCTATGGCCACTTGATGTTTGACAAAGGAGCTAAAACCATGCAATGGAAAAAACATAGCATTTCCAACAAATGGTGCTGGTTCAACTGAAAGTCAGCATGTAGAAGAATGCAAATCGATCCATTCTTATTGCCCTGTACGAAACTTAAGTCCAAGTAGATCAAGGACCTCCCCATTAAACCAGATACACTCAAGCTCATAGAAGAAAAAGTGGGGGAAGAGCCTTGGTCACATGGGTACTGGGGAAAATTTCCTGAATAAAACACCAACAGCTTATGTTCTAAGATCAAGAATCGACAAATGGGACCTCATAAAACTGCAAAGCATCTGTAAGGCAAAGGACACTGTCATTAGGACAAAACGTCAACCAACAGATTGGCAAAAGATCTTTACCAATCCTACATCTGATAGAGGGCTAATATCCAAAATATATAGAAAGAACTCAAGAAGTTAGACTCCAAAGAGCCAAATAACCCTACTAAAAAATGGAGTACAGAGCTAAACTAAGAATTCTCAGCTGAGGAATAGCGAAATTCCTAAAGAAATTTTCAACATCCTTAGTTATTTGGGAAATGCAAATCAAAACAACCCTGAGATTCTACCTCACACCAGTCAGAATGGCTAAGATCAAAAACTCAGGTGACAGCAGATGCTGGCAAGGATGTGGAGAAAGAGGAACACTCCTTCATTGTTGGTGGGATTGCAGACTGTTACAACTACTCTGGAAATCAGTGTGGAGGCTCCTCAGAAAATTGGACATTGTATTTCCTGAGGACCCAGCTATACCTCTCCTGGGCATATACCCAAAAGATGCTACAACATACAGCAAAAACACATGCTCCACTATGTTCATAGCAGCCTTATTTATTATAGCGAGAATCTGGAAAGAACCCAGATGTCCTTCAAGAGAGGAATGGATACAGATGTGGTACATCTACACAATGGAATCCTACTCAGCTATCAAAAACAATGACTTCATGAAATTCATAGGCAAATGGATTGAGATAACCCAGTCACAGAAATACACACATTAGGTATGCACTCACTGATAAGTGGATATTAGCCTAAAAGCTTGAATTACCCAAGATACAATCCACAGACCATGTAGGATGTCCAAAGTGCAGATGATTCACTCTTTCTTAAAAGATGGAACAAAAATATTCATATATATAACATATATATATAACACATATATGTGTATGCATGTATGCATGTATGCATGTATGCATGCATGTATGTATGTATGTATGTATGTATGTATGTATGTATGTATTATGTATGTATGTATGTATGTATACAGCCACCAAAACTAGATAAGATTGATGAAGCTAAGAAGTGCATACTGACAGGGACCAGATATAGATGTCTCATGAGAGACACAGCCAGAACATATCAAATATAGAGGCGAATGCTAGCAGCAAACCACTGAACTGAGAATGGGACCCCCATTGGAGGAATTAGAGAAAGGATTGAAGAGCTGAAGGGGTTTGCACCCCATAAGAACAACAATGCTAACCAACCAGAGCTCCCAGGGACTAAACCATTACCCAAAGAGTATACATGGACTGAACCATGGCTCTAGATGCATATGTAGCAGAGGATGACCTTGTTGGGCACCAATGGAAGGAGAAGTCCTTGGTCCTGCCAAGGTTGGACCCCCAGTGTAGGGGAATGTCGGGGTGGGGGTGCTAACAGGGGGGTGGATTGGGAGGGGAACATCCTTATAGAAGAAGGGGAGGGGGATGGGATAGGGTGCTTATGTCTGGGAAACTAGGAAAGGAAATAACATTTGAAATGTAAATAAAAAAGATCCAATAAAAGAAAAGAAAAGAAAGAAAGAAAGAAGGAAAGAAAGAAAGAAAGGGTCTGATTTAAGTTGGCCAACTACTCCTGGGCATGAGCCCTACCTTGGAGTGTATTGATACACCCAGTGACTGTCCACTGGAGAAAACAGATTTTCCTTTTCCCAGAAGTTATCAATTGCAAGAAGCTTTTGGGTTAGGGGTGGGGCTTTGTGTCTACATCTCCTTTTCAGTGTTGTGGGTTCCTATGGAACTAGAGCTACAGCTGGTTGGGAGCCACCATGTGATTGCTGGGCATTGAAGGACAACCAGTGCTCTTAACTGCTGAGCCATTTCTCCAGTCTGCATTTTAGTAAGTCCAGGCTGGCCTTGGATTTGTGACCCTCCTGCCTCTTAGCTTGTAATGTAGAGTGTTGGAATTAAAGGTGTCAGTGCATCTGGAGAGATTTAAAAAAATATTATAGGATCTCATGTAGTTCAGGTTGGCCTCAAATTCACTACCTAGCTAAGGTCTTGAGTTTCAGATTCTCAGCTTCAGCCTCTTGAGTGCGGGACTCATAGGCAGGTACCCCACATTTAGCTGAAAATATAAATTGTTTTGAACCTTTGGTATCTTCCTGCCTCTGTTTCCTGACTGTTGGGATTACGAGGTTCTGTGCCCAGTTTCAGAATTTTTTTGCATGTTATATGTTACAGAATGAGATACAATTCTGTTTCCCCCTATCTGGATAATTATACCATGTATGTTCTAGGCTACCGTTTCCCACAGATCTGCAAAGTCCCTCCCATACTCGTATCCCGCACCCCCCTCTCATTGCTTGCTTTCCTTTACGTGTGGCTCCATTTCTGCTCTGCATGCTTGTGGCCTTGTGATCCCAGCCTTCCCTATATCTCTGCTTTGCTCTGTCTTTCTTTGTCTCTGTTGTTATACAATGAATCTGTGGTAGGTAGCTCACCATCTTGCTCATTTTCAGAATTATCTCAACTCCTCTATATGCATTTCAGGATTGGTACATTTTGCTGAATTGATTTTAATATTCTTTTAAATTTATTTATTTATTTATTTATTTATTTATTTATTTTTTGTGTGTGGGTGCTTTGCCTGTGTATATGTTTGTGTTCTATATGCATGACTGGTGCCCAAGGAGGCCAGAAGAGTGAGTTAGATCTTCTGGGGCAGGAGTTACAGATAGTTGTGAGCTACCATGTGGGTCCTCTGGAAGATCAGCCAATGCTCTTAACCTCTCTTGATTGATGCTAGTATGTATCTGAGCCCTGTTGATGCCATGTACATGTGCTTCTTCAGAGAGTGAAGGAAGAAGGGCTTGTTGCTGTTAGCTGTCTGTGCTCTAGGACTTATAGCAATGGTTGGAGTGAAGTCCTAGTAGTTACTTTGATGAAGAATGAGAATGGGGTAAAGGGCAATGGGGATGTAAAATAAGGGAAAAGGATTGGATGAGATATGGAGAGATTTGTGTGGTAAGATAGTTGACTTGAGGGAGAGTAAATCTCTCTGGGAAAGACATTCTATACAGTGCACTGATGAAATTCCTAGGTTGAGTGAACCCTTTGAGAAACTGAAGTAGCCACTACCATTAGATTTATGGCTCCGTTGACTATGACTACGTATAAATACAGGTTAGTTGATGAGTGTTGGGGTAGGGGAGGAGCCTCAGTCTTAACTGAGTAGGACCTGGCACCCAGTAGCTGGCCAGGTTTTGCTGATTGTGTGACCACATCCTTATTAGCTCTCGGATGGTTGCTAGACACAAAGTGCTGATGGGGTGAGTGGGGCTTGGTAGACTTTTGTCTGGAAAATGAAGGAGAAGGGTTGTCTCCGAAGAATTACTCCAGAGTGCTCAGAAATAGCCAGCCAGCCTTTTGGGTAAGGTAAAGCAGTGCACAAAAGGCCCAGCATATAGTAAGCCCAAGTTAAGTGACCATTTCTAGCTCCTTAACACCCTCACCCATCACCAAGATGGCCCTGGGAGAGCCTTGCTGGAAGACACAATGTTCCTGAGCACCTACAACAGACATCACTGTGCCCCTGGCCACTATTGGTACTGCCAGAACAACCCCGTATGCAAAGCCCAGTGGGTACCTCTCTGAGTTTTTGGCTTGTCAGCATTTTATAACCCGCCTTCCTCTTCCTTCTTTATGTCACAGTGGTAACCTGTCATCCCCAGACTTTGACCTCCAAGGAGCTAGGGCAAGAGAACACTGTACCCTTTCATCTACATTCCTGAGAATGTAGTAAGAGAATGTGGTTAGAGATCTGGAGGGCATCCCAGGGAGCTGAGCCAGGAAGTGGTACCCTTTCCTCGACGAGCTGTCAGGTAGGGCTAGTGTTTGGTCCTGAGGACTACTACCTAGGGTAAGAGAAGAAAGCTCAGGTCCTCGAGAGGTCTAGTCTGAGACCTTGTTGAGAAGGCCAGAGATGGATGGTGTCCTTCTAGGCCACAGAGCTCTAAGCTGTGGTAGGTGGGGCTGGATATCAAGCCCAAGTGTGGATAGTGTATGGGATGGGAAGAGAGATAGCAACAGAGGTGAAGGCTTGAGTAGGGCTTGGGTGGGAGATAGGGTGTGGGTAGGGAGAGGTCAGGACTGGGAGTACAAGGGCACATACTGAACCCAGACTGTAAAGACATAGAACATTCTGTTTTGATGTTAGCATCCAAGTGTGAACCTTTCTCAGGCACTTTCCAAGTAAGGCCACACCTGGGCAAGGCAGGTAGCATAGAGCTAGCTGAGAGCTGGGGTTTAAAAACTTCTGATTCCCAGGGTGAGGAGGCTTTAAGGGAATGCTCAACCTGGCAGTGGTTTCTCAGGTGTCATCCTCTGCCACAAAGTTGAGGATGGTGAATATCAGCTATTGAGATCCCTCCCATCCCTCCCTGCAGAACATCCACCCAGATCCCTTCTAGATCTGGTGTCTTTCCAAGATCCCTGCTTTAATTACCTCCAAGTGTCAGCTGATATTTAATGACTTAGTTAATTCAGGGGAAAGCCACTCTGAGTTTGTTGTGGGGCAAATTCTGTGCTAGATGCTGGTGATACAGCTGAGCTGATAAGTTAAAAAGAAATACTTCTTAACAACACCCCTTTCCTCACCAAGTTCCCAGGAGTCCTTACTGCAGCACACACAATCCTATTTAGGATTTCAGGGAAGATCCTGACAGTTACCTAAGCTCATGTCAGTCAGAAGAATGGAGGGTGGACAGTTGTTCTGGGGATATTGATAACACAGAGAAGCTTCTGGGGTGGTAAGGAATCGTGACATGATGGAGGAGCTGGAAGGGACTGGAGAAGATGGAGACAAGTGAGGTGAGGCCTGAGGCCTGATACTTGGGCCGGATCACCCACAGCTCTGAGTGACACAAGTTTATCCTCAAAGAGAAATGAGAAACCTGCACATGCACTGTCTCTGGCTCTCCCTCCATCACTCCCTCTGTCTCTCTGTCTCTCGCTCTCTCTCTTTCCCTCCTTCTTTCTCTCTCATTGTGAATGGAGTATGTATTTATTAGTACAGATGAGTTGCATGTGTATGAGTGTGCATGTAGAGATCAGGGGATTATAGAATGTTTTTTCTTATTTATTTAGTTACACTTTACTTTTTGTTTTATTTTGATTTTCTGAGACAAGTTCTCACTATGTAGTTTTGGCTGAACTTGCAGAGAACCACCTGCTTCTGCCTCCCAGGTGCTGGGATTAAATGTGTGCCATCACATCCAGCAAAACATTTATTTTATTTGTGTGTGTGTGTGTGTGTGTGTGTGTGTGTGTGTGTGTGTGCAGGAGCCTGAGGAGGTCAGAAAAGGGCATTGAATCCTTTGGAACTGGACTTACAGGTGGTTGAAAGCTACCATGTTGGTACTGGAATTAAATATGTCCTCTGGAAGAGCACCATGATCTTAACTTCTGAGCATCCTCTAATAATTAATTCTGAAATTTTATTTACTTATTTATTTTTGTGTATATAGGTGTTTTGCCTGTTTGAATGTCAGTTCACCACATACATGTGTTGCTCATGGAGTCCAGAAGAGGGCGCACCTGGGACTTGAGTTACAGACAGATGTGAACTGCTGCGTCTCCCCCAGACCTCACCTTTTTGTTTTTGTTAATTTTTCATCGACGTTCATGGATTTGGCTAGCTTGCCCAGCCAATTAGCTTTAGGGATCTGCCTGTTCCCACTCTACCCAGTATGCATGAGGGGGCAGGTGAGTGTGACAGGGGTGCCCTCATGCTTGTAAAGCTGACATTTTACCAACTGAGCCATACTTCACCCTCATTTAGCATCTTGTTCTTAAAAGGAATGATAGTTAAAGACAACCAGAGGTTTAAAGAAAATGAAAAACTAAGAATCTTACAAACAAACCAACAAACAAAATTTGGAAAAAAAAAAAGAAGAAAACATCAGAAAAAAACTCTTCTATTTTCAGAGTTATGAAAGACATTTTCTCTGAAACAAGATTTTTTTTTTGAAAATATTTTTTTTTATTAACTTGAGTATTTCTTATATACATTTCGAGTGTTATTCCCTTTCCCGGTTTCCGGGCAAACATTCCCCCCTCCCCTTCCTTATGGGTGTTCCCCTCCCCAACCCTCCCCCCATTGCCGCCCTCCCCCCAACAGTCTAGTTCACTGGGGGTTCAGTCTTAGCAGGACCCAGGGCTTCCCCTTCCACTGGTGCTCTTACTAGGATATTCATTGCTACCTATGGGGTCAGAGTCCAGGGTCAGTCCATGTATAGTCTTTAGGTAGTGGCTTAGTCCCTGGAAGCTCTGGTTGCTTGGCATTGTTGTACTTTTGGGGTCTCGAGCCCCTTCAAGCTCTTCCAGTTCTTTCTCTGATTCCTTCAACAGGGGACCTATTCTCAGTTCAGTGGTTTGCTGCTGGCATTCGCCTCTGTATTTGCTGTATTCTGGCTGTGTCTCTCAGGAGAGATCTACATCCGGCTCCTGTCGGTCTGCACTTCTTTGCTTCATCCATCTTGTCTAATTGGATGGCTGTATATGTATGGGCCACATGTGGGGCAGGCTCTGAATGGGTGTTCCTTCAGTCTCTGTTTTAATCTTTGCCTCTCCCTTCCCTGCCAAGGGTATTATTTTTCCTCATTTAAAGAAGGAGTGAAGCATTCACATTTTGATCATCTGTCTTGAGTTTCGTTTGTTCTAGGGATATAGGGTAATTCAAGCATTTGGGCTAATAGCCACTTATCAATGAGTGCATACCATGTATGTCTTTCTGTGATTGGGTTAGCTCACTCAGGATGATATTTTCCAGTTCCAACCATTTGCCTACGAATTTCATAAACTCGTTGTTTTTGATAGCTGAGTAATATTCCATTGTGTAGATGTACCACATTTTCTGTATCCATTCCTCTGTTGAAGGGCATCTGGGTTCTTTCCATTTTCTGGCTATTATAAATAAGGCTGCGATGAACATAGTGGAGCACGTGTCTCTTTTATATGTTGAGGCATCTTTTGGGTATATGCCCAAGAGAGGTATAGCTGGATCCTCAGGCAGTTCAATGTCCAATTTTCTGAGGAACCTCCAGACTGATTTCCAGAATGGTTTTACCAGTCTGCAATCCCACCAACAATGGAGGAGTGTTCCTCTTTCTCCACATCCTCGCCAGCATCTGCTGTCACCTGAGTTTTTGATCTTAGCCATTCTCACTGGTGTGAGGTGAAATCTCAGGGTTGTTTTGATTTGCATTTCCCTTATGACTAAAGATGTTGAACATTTCTTTAGGTGTTTCTCAGCCATTCGGCATTCCTCAGCTGTGAATTCTTTGTTTAGCTCTGAACCCCATTTTTTAATAGGGTTATTTGTTTCTCTGCGGTCTAACTTCTTGAGTTCTTTGTATATTTTGGATATAAGGCCTCTATCTGTTGTAGGATTGGTAAAGATCTTTTCCCAATCTGTTGGTTGCCGTTTTGTCCTAACCACAGTGTCCTTTGCCTTACAGAAGCTTTGCAGTTTTATGAGATCCCATTTGTCGATTCTTGATCTTAGAGCATAAGCCATTGGTGTTTTGTTCAGGAAATTTTTTCCAGTGCCTATGTGTTCCAGATGCTTCCCTAGTTTTTCTTCTATTAGTTTGAGTGTGTCTGGTTTGATGTGGAGGTCCTTGATCCACTTGGACTTAAGCTTTGTACAGGGTGATAAGCATGGATCGATCTGCATTCTTCTACATGTTGCCCTCCATGAAACAAGATTTAAAAAGGAATATTCAGAGATGTAAAAGATCTTGGATCAGTGCCTCACCCAATTGTTATCAGAGGGGTGTCAACCAGCAACTGATGGGCACAGCCAAACACTAGGGGAAGCCAGGGGAACCCAGAAGAAGAAGAAGAAGAAGAAGAAGAAGAAGAAGAAGAAGAAGAAGAAGAAGAGAAGAAGAGGAGGAGGAGGAGGAGGAGAGGGAGGAGGAGGAGGAGAAGGAGGGGGAGGAGGAGGAGGAGGGGGAGGAGAAGAAATTGTAGGAACTAGAGAGGTCAAGGACACCATGAGAACATGCCTCAGAATCATCTAAATCGGGCTCATAGGGACTCACAGAAACTGAAACGGCCAATGTGGACCTTGTATGGGTCTGACTAGGTCCTTTGACTATAGTGTATGGTTGTGAAGCTTGGTATACCTGTGGTACTTCCAACAATGAGGGGGATGGGGGTTGTCTCTGACTCTTTTGCCTGCCCCTTTTCCTACTACTGGTTGCTGGTTTAGCAGTGATAGGGTTTGTGTGCAGTCTGATTGTACCTTGTTGGGCTATGTTCCATTGTTTGGTGGATATCTCTGGGAGACCTGCTTTTTTCTTTTTTGAAATAGGAGGAGTTTGTTTCTGGGTGAGAGTAAGGTTTTGTCGGGGGAGAACTGGGAGGAATGGTGGCAGGGGAAAATACAGTTAGGATATAATGTAAAAATATTAAAAAATATAGAACAAAAAAAGAAAAAGATCTTGAAAGCTACAGAAGGAATTGCTTCTGAATTCCCCTACAGTGCTGTTAGGAATAAGAAATAACATAAGTGCTAGAAGATAAAGGTTAGTGAAAAGGTAGAACCAAGAACTGAGCAAACAAGCAACATAGAGTAAGACAGAAAAGTAACAAATTGGAGGATCCGCCCAGGAGTTAGAAAATGAATCAAGACAGCAGAGGAATACTGTGGTTGGGACATCATCTGAGTGTCCCTCAAGGGCACATATGCTCAAATTTAGTTCCCAGTGTGGCAATGCTACAAGTGCTAGTAGCTTACAGAGATGAAGCTTATATTGAGCTGGTTAGGTCACTGTGAGTGCTGTCCTCGGAAGGATGGAATGCATCCTTGGAGTGAGTTCTCAGAACTGTGGGCTGCTATTAAGAAAAAAAATCAAGACTGACCCCTCCCTGGTCTTACTGTCTTCATGCCTAATGTAATATTTTCCTCCTGATTTTCAACTGTTGTTATGCTGTTCAAAGAAGTTCTTCACCACAGCTGGGCAAGAGAATTTTAAGCTAGACAAACCTATGACCACTATTCTCATTCAAACCACCACACCCATCATAGACTGATGCCACGAATCACTAAGTCTAAGTGATTCCTTCCTGCTGTAAGTTTGTTTTTGGGTATCTGCACACAGAAAGTCAACATTTTCCTTGGCAGGATTAGGAATCTGGTTCTCCAAATCTCTTCACGTCTCACCTGCAAGAAATATGAAAAATGAGCTGGGTGTGGTCTACACCTACATGCATGAGACAAAGGCAGGTGGATCTCTGTGAGTTCAAGGCCACTCTGGTCTACATAGTGAGTTCCAGGACATCCAGGTCTATAGTGAATGACTGCCTCATAAAAATTATGGAGAATGTATCATTTGTCTGTGGGAATGTCCGCTCTTTACTCATACTATTTCTTTAGCCCTCTATATATAACCCACCCCCTCTCCTCTTCAGGAAATTCTCTCCAGACTGTAATCCACACCTTGGCATCCTTCAGGGCTCACCTCCCACATGCTAACGTTCTGCTATTCCTCCTTGTCTCCATTCTTTGCATATTTATCTTTATCCTGTGAAATTGCTCTATTCATGTTCAAAATTACATATAAAATAGAAAGTGCAAGAGGACAGAAGATGGGGAAGAATATGAAGAATGTAAACAAATCAACCATTAAATCTCCAGTTAAATTACTGGAGATTTACCTTAAAAATAACTGAGGATGATCTTACCTCCAGTGTCTGGGAGGCAACCAGGAACAATGGCAATAGCCTACATCGCTTTGTAGGTCTCTTGGATTCCCTGATTAAAAAAGTCTCCTGTGTTGGATACTGATTTTTGTTTTTGCTAGATAGTCTATGGCTCTTGAGGGGCATTAATCACATGCATAGAGTATTATATGTAATTTTTAGTAAACATAAAATGATTCTCTATGGCCTTTTCAAACATCATTAGTATTATTTATCCCTTCTCCACTTCTCTTTTCCATTGCCACCCCTCTTCTTATCCCAAACCCTACCTGCACTTGGGCTTTACCCTTGAAGTTCAGCTCCATCCCCTACACTAAGAGTTCTGTGGCCTAGAAGGACGCCCTCCATCTTTGGCCTTTCCAGCAGAGTCTCGTGCCAAGGTCCAGCGTCAGTGTGAGGGTCTTGAGAAAGGCAGGAATGGGAGTGGCTCAGAGTCAGTAGTAGATGCATGCTGCTAGTTCAGGTACTCCTTGGGTCTCAGATGATTCTCAGTATTCTTTATTCTTCAACGTTAGCTTAAGTTTAAGTGTAATAGCTTAATAGCCAGAGAGAGACTGAACACAGTCTTATTTACTAAAGCTCCATCAGCAAGGCTTTGATCAGTGTTAATAATTATCAAGAATTCTTAGATTTACATTAACTCTGTGAGTCCCAGATCAATAGTCCCAGCCCCCATTTCCTTAGAGCAGAACCGAGCATAAAGCAAATGTACATTTCCTCATAGGTTTACACAGCCTGTTCTTTACAGGTAGCTGGGCACAGCTCTTCCAGTTTTCTGGTATACCAGACAGCAGTCTTTAGTAATTGCTTCCATGTAAGAGTCGAAATGTGGCGAACTATTAAAATTAAAATGAATTCTTACAAAGTTTTGAATTCATATAAGTGAAACAATAAAACAGCTCTCTCTAATATCTTTCCAGGCATTGTTATCTCCAACTCTTCAAACAGCTAGAAAAACAGAGTACTAGCTTATATGCTTCTACGTTATTTTTTAATTCTCTAATCATCATTTCCATATCCTAGCAATTCCATAGCCTCGTGTACTCTCCTTCTAATATTATTTATTCCTAAATCATATATAAATTCCTATTTTTTTCCCATACATACCCTTTCCTCCTGAGAACACTCTCTATCCTCCATGTCTCCAAGTTCATCCTGGTTAATCAATACAACAGTCATTGGACTGGAGAGTATGTGTGCTTCCTCATGATTCCAAAATCAAGGCCAAGTCTGGCAATGAATCATTTCCAAAAAGGACCAACCAAGTCCTTATGGCCTTTGTGGTTATGTTATCTAGATCCTTCGCATGACCCTAAAGGCCAAGCAGAGGGTCTCTTCCTTTTCTTCCACAGCCTCATGGCCATGTCCATTCCTCATTCCTGAGAACCACATCTGTTTCATTTATTATGGCATGATTAGTTTTGAGTAATGAGGGGAAGTATATTCCTTAGAAAGAAAGATTGAGAGTAGAGTAGTAAAGACAGCAGATCAACTTTGGGGGCAACAGCAACCATCAGCACGTGTCGGGGTCACAGGATCAATGGCCTGATGATGCTCCAAAGGCAAGAACTGTGTCACACCTCCCCTTATGCAGCCATGCTGGACTAGCAGGCTCACACTAGACCCCTCTGAGACCCATAGCAGAGCCCAACTAATATTGGAAAGTCAGACTTTTATTCACACAAACACTGAGGAAGTTGTGAAAATTATTCTTTAATATCTTTGCCCCATCTGCCTTCTTGATTATGTCATCATTATCCCTGTATTCACAAAGTGTGTTGATTCCACCTGCCATGGACTTTTCAGTTTAGTGTTGTTCATGTTTGCTTTCACGAGTCTGTAGGGAACAAAGGTAATGATCCCATTTCCCTTCTCCTCACATGTGGCTAAATGTCGACTGAGAGAAGGAAGACTACGGCAGGGCAGAAAGAGCTTATTGCTTTCAATGTGATGCAATAATTATTGTTCAAAAAGAGGTAGGCAGGGGGGCTGGGGATTTAGCTCAGTGGTAGAGCGCTTACCTAGGAAGCACAAGGCCCTGGGTTCGGTCCCCAGCTCCGAAAAAAAGAACCAAAAAAAAAAAAAAAAAAAGAGGTAGGCAGGAACATCCCTGAGACATTTGTTCATCCACTCAGGAACCAAGATGAAAATAGAGGTGAACCAAAGTCTAGCAGTGGGCCCATGAACAGGATCCAGAAGCAGGCAGAACTGGGGGTTAAGATGCAGAAAATAATGGAGCCCTAAGATAGTGCATCCAGCTGCACCCAGTATTTGGTAGACCCCTCTTTAGGAAGCATCAAGATCATCACTTTTGACTTCAAAGTCAAGGTTAGAGTGGTGGGAATAGGATAATGTCCTTGGATAACGTCATTTGCTCACTGCCCGTCTTCTATCAGGGACAAGGCACCCGAGGGCCTCATCATCACCCTTTGTAAGATCTTCATGAAACATTGGGTAGGCTCCAAGTGTGAGCACAGGAGTAAAACTGTGAGCAGATATTAAAGCCCAGTCCTGGACTAGTTAGAGCAATTCTTGGAACATCCTGGGGATGAGGAAACAAAGATGGATGATTAAAATAGACACTTGCTGAACAGAAGCAACTGTCTTGCTTCTTATGCTGTTGAGTCAGATTGTTCATGGTGGGTATCAGCATCGTGTTTCCTTTTTCTTTCTGGCCTGTTGATGACAGGGCTGGGGTAGCCTCAGGCCCCACAATGCTCCCTATCCTTCAGGTTGCAGTATGGGCTAAGAGAAGGGTGAAACAGTCCCAGGATACAAGAGTCAGTTGCTGACTTAACTGAGCTGAGGAAGGTCCTAACAAGACCAGTTGTAATGACCAGTGTCTGTATCTTCCAAAAGATCTTATTTGGAGCAGAAGGCTCTTGTCCTAACTCAATTTAGCACTTGTGTGGCTTGTGGGTGGGCAAATGGGAGAGAAACACTGAGTTGCTAGAGTTTTTGAGCCTGGGAGGCAATAGGTTTTATTTGATCATTCGTCTGACTTACAGATTTCTACATATTTGTCCTGACAGCTAGCCACAACTGCCCCACAATTATGTTTAATGAACCAGGCATCAAGAGTCCTGCCATACCTTCGTTCCTTCTTA
This sequence comes from Rattus norvegicus, assembly GCF_021556685.1. NCBI lineage: Eukaryota > Metazoa > Chordata > Mammalia > Rodentia > Muridae > Rattus > Rattus norvegicus. Next base: position 177,876,671 of record NC_141535.1, read on the forward strand.
ATTCTCATAATCATAATAGGTTTTAATTTCATTTTAGGTAAAGAGAAGCTGACATGTACAGGGTTAAGAAAACTTAACAAATTCACGCAGCAAACCAACAGCAGAAAATCCTACTTCAAATCCATACTCCTGTCTCCTAAGTTAAAGGCTTCCCCCTCCCCCAGTTTCCTCAGCAACTGCTCTTTGGGAACTGACAGTCCAGGGAAAGAGACAGATTCACTTCAGTGCAATATATAGTCAGGTGCTCACAGGGTTCTTATGGAGAGGGGAGGAAAATGACACACTCTCCTTCTGTTCTCCATTGCCTGAATCCAGTGATGGGAGGACCTCTAAGGAATGTCTGGAGCAGGAGATTAAGTCGTTTAAATATATGCAAAACAGCCGACGTGGGAGTTGGCCGTCATGGTACTAAACCTGATGTGCCTCCACCATGTTACAGAAAAGGCTAGTGACAGTGAGGGAAGAAGAAATAGGTGGTCAGTGGGAGTCGGAAAGTTGGTGGAAGGAAAGTGAGGGATAAGTAACTAAAATGGGACCCTTTCCTGTTACTCAGCACCTGAAATTTCCAATGTGGCACAAGAGAGTTCAGGGTCCATTTAGTGGCCAGCCCTTTGAGCATCCTGGGCCTCTATTGAGCTACAATACTCTGTTTTCCCTAGGTAGCACCTGCTGTCTTAATCCACTTGATTCCCCCAACTTTCTCCCCAAGGGATTCCCATTGTAACCAAGGCCTCTGCTTCTCTCTCCCCACTTCTCCATATGATGGAAATACTACTTCATGTCAACAGGCTATAAACTTGAATGAAAATTACAGTAGAAGTAGTTAAACATTATTGTATCCATACCATAGACATTATGCAGTTGTTTTACTTGGGGGCCACACAAGAGTTTCTTTTTTACTTGTTTTTAAAATTATTATACAAGGACTGGAGAGATGGCTCAGTGGTTAAGAGCCATCTTTGAACTCTTCCAGAAGTCCCGAGTTCAAATCCCAGCAACCACATGGTGGCTCACAACCATCTGTAATGAGATCTGATGCCCTCTTCTGGTGTCTGAAGACAGCTACAGTGTGCTTATATAAAATAAATAAATAAATCCTTTAAGAATTATTATACAAGCTAATGAACTTCACAATGACATTTTCATGCATGTATTTCGTTATACTTTTCTAACACCCAGTGTCTTCTCTTTTCTGGTCATTTCTACCTTCCTCCCCACTTAGTTCTCCTTCTGCTTGCTTGTTGTCCACATGAGAGGACACTTGGCAACATTGTCTTTGTGAGTCTAGATTATTTTGCTTAGCACAGTGATCTCCACAGCTATTCATTTTCCTGTGAATGACATATTTCCCTTCTTCCTTATGGCTAAATGAGACTCCACCACATGTATAGGCCATGTTTTCTTTGTTCAGTCATCCATCTCTAGCCATTGATGGGCATCCAGGCTGATCCTGTGTTTGGCGGCTCTTGTGAATAGTGCTTTAGAACACATGGGTGTGTGGGTATTTCTGTGGTTTACTAATTTGGACCCCTTCAGGTTTATTCCCAGAAGTAGGAGAGCTGGATCATATGGTAGTCTTCGGAGCCTCCATGCATAATGGAAACTGTAATTTACATGTCCACCAGCAGTGTGTGAGGATTCCTTTTCTCAGCATCATTACTGCATGTACTCTTGTTTGAGTATTTGGCAATAGCCATTCTGGCTGGGATGAGATGCAATATTAATTTAATTCTGATTAATTTTCTATGATGACTGAAAATGTAAAACATGTTTTCTTTTACTCCCACCTCCCTCCATGCCTCAGAGACAGGGTTTCTCTGTGTAGCCTTGGCTGTCTGGAACTCACTCTGTAGACCAGGCTGGCCCAGAATCTCACAGAGATCCACCTGCCTTTTGCCTCTGGAGGGCTGAGATTACAGGCGTGTACCACCACCACCCAGTATGTTTTCACTGTATTCTGAGTTATTTACCATTCTTCTGAGAACCAGCTGTCTGGTAGATTTTATTGATGAGATGATTTGGGTTTTTAATATTTAATTTTGGGTTCTTTATTATCTTAGATATTAATTCAATGTCCACTTTACATATAGCAAAGACTTTTCTCCTGTATCTTATGCTGTCTCTTTCACTATTTGGTTATTCCTTTGCTGGGCAGAGGCTTCTAGATTCCAGACAATCTCACGTTTGACTTCTTGCTATTATTCCCTGAGCTATTAGAGTTCTTTCCAGAATGCTCTTGCCTAGTGTTTTCCCCTATATGTTCTTCCTGCAGCTTCAAGGTTTCAAGTTTTACATTAATGTCTTTGATTCATTTTATAACTGACTGTTTCAAAAGATAAGAGATAGGGACCTATCAGAATCTATAAATTGCTTTTGATAGGATGGCCATTTTCGAAATCATCCTACTGTAAATCCGCCTCCTGATACCTTTTCCAATTTTTCTTTGGTGTTTTAAAGTTTTCATTGTATAGTTCTTTCATTTTCCTGGCTAGGTTTTCTTCAAGACATTTTTGAGGCCATTAGTATTCAGAATTATTATCGAAAGGTGTGTATTAATTTCTGTCATTTTATTGATTTTACGGTCTTTTTTCAGGTCTCTTTTGTTTCCTATCCTAGCATCATTTATTTGTTCCCTGTGTTTATTCTTCTCTCTAGACTAAAGTATTCCTTCTGGTAGCCTCTGTAGAGCTGGCTTAGTAGTCATAGATTCCTTTAATTTGTTTTTTTTCTTTTTTCTCTGTTTTTTATCTTTATTAACTTGAGTATTTCTTATTTACATTTCGATTCCTTTAATTTGTTTTATCATGAATTATTTTTTAATTTTTTCTTCAATTTTAAGATACTTGACTTTTTTCTCTTGCAGCTTCCAATACCCCCTTTCATTCTGTGTTTCTAATGTTTTAAATATAATATAGCATGAACATTTTATTTTCTGGTGTTATCTATTTGGTGTTCTATAGACATCTTGTACCTGAATGGTCATCTCTTTCTACTAGGTTTGGGAAATTTTCTTCGATGATTTACTGAACATATTTTCCATGTCTTTGCTATGGTAAGTAATCTCCTTCTTCTATGCCTCAGAGGTGAGATTTTTTTTCATGGTGTCCTCCAACTCTCCTATTAATGTTTCCTTTTATATAAATATATTTTAATTTTAAGTTAGTATACAAAGTACTAGGTTTCTTCATGAAATGTTCACACTTATTTTTAATTTTTTTGAGTCTATCCTATATGAGTATTGTATCTCTGTCACTCCCACCCTCTTCTCCTTCCTCCTTCCAAGTTGACAATCTCACCTGCAATTGTTATTGCTACATGCACATATGTATAGAGATATACTCCTTGGTCTGATTCTTCTGCTTTGCCTTTCACCCTTGACCCTGGTTTTGACATGATTGTTCTGTGGTGAGCTTTCTGCTGAGGCTTTCATTTGGCTTACTGAGTTTTTTATTTCCAGCATTGTTTCAGTTTGGGTTTTTTAAAAGAATGCAAACTTTATCTTCATGTGTTTACTTTATTTTATTCTTATCTCTTTGTTTTGTCTGGAAAAGTTTTTCCAGGTAATTATTTTATTTTATTTTATTTTATTTTATTTTATTTTATTTTGTGTGAGAGAGAGAGAGAAGAAGGAGGAGGAGGAGGAGAAGGAGGAGGAGAAGAAGAAGAAGAAGAGGAAGAAGAAGGGGAGAGGGAGAGGGAGGGAGAGGGAGAGGGAGAGGGAGAGGGAGAGGGAGAGAGGGAGAGGGAGAGGGAGAGGGAGAGGGAGAGGGAGAGGGAGAGGGAGAGGGAGAGGGAGAGGGAGAGGGAGAGGGAGAGGGAGAGGGAGAGGGAGAGGGAGAGGGAGAGGGAGAGGGAGAGGGAGAGGGAGAGGGAGAGGGAGAGGGAGAGGGAGAGGGAGAGGGAGAGGGAGAGGGAGAGGGAGGCCGGGGTGGAGGAGAGAATGTATGTGTGTGTTTTAACCTATGAGATGAGGTTTACACATTTGGAGTTAGTTCTGGGTTGAGTTTTTGCTTGTTTGTTTGTTTTCTTCTTTTTTTTCTTTTCTTGTTCTAATCGAGTCTTTCGTTACAGGTTACAATATTCAGGATGGGGCTAATTCACAGTAGAGCCAGGATGCAGGTTCCTGTCTGTCTACTATTTGGGGCTGTAGACTATCCCAAGACAAGTCTCTACAGTTTGTTTGCTGTGGTCTGGCGCTTTCAGCAGCTTGATAAAACGGTTTGAAACAAGTTTTTCAAAGAAATGGGGCTGGTCCTGAGTCTAGAGATCAGATAGGACAACTGGAGGGGCCCAGTCAGGCAGCTTACAGGGTTTCTGGGGCTCTGGCGAATCCCTGGGGGGATTCGGGCTGGGATATGGTGAATCCCAGAGTAGGGAGGGGACCAGAAGCAGGGGGTGGTCCATGAAAGCAGCCTTAAACTTGGGTGATTTGAGTGGATGGGGCCAGGAAGGAAATGAAGGTAGCACAACCTGGTGTCTGAATCACTGTTGATGATAGAGAGCCCCCGGGGTGGGGGTGGGGCAGTGCGATGTGATCAGAGAGGGGAAGACAGGCCAGGAGGAGGCGAATAGAGAGAGTCCCTGGAGGAGGTGGGTTGTGACCAGGGAGGGAGACAAGTCAGGAGGAGATGCTGGTCTCTGGCAAGCAGCAGTTTGGTTAATGGATCTTCATTCTCATTTCAGCTAGAGCTGAAATACCAAATATTATAAAGTATTTGTCTAAATACTAAACATGTTAATTACATAATTTACCTATGCGTCTAAATTATAAACATTACAGTGGTGAATATTTTCTTTCTTTTCTGAATATTTTCTTAATTATTGCTTGGGATATGTTACTGGTGAAAGATGGACGAAGCAAAGATATTTAATAAAGCTCTCTAGGGTTCTAGCTTGGCATTTCCAAACAGCTGAGAAAACTAAGCCATACTTTTAGCATAGAAACACAATAGGGGTTCGATAAACAACTTGTGTGTTGAGGAAATTGTGCCATTAGAGAAATGCAAACTGGAAAAGGTCCTGGGTTAGTATTTGTTATTGTTAAGGGTGTCATTGTGGTATGGTTGTTGTGGTGGCTCAGGTGCTGGCACTGAACCTTGGGGCTTTCAGACACTGTTCCTTCAGTTTCTGGGGAACCTTCTGGGATGCGGGGAAGACTCTCCATCAGTCGCTTGATCTTTGGCGCTATCTTCTGGGAGATGCACTCATCAGTCTGTGTGGTCCCATGTGTGCTACTTGGTTGAGATGGTCAGACAGAAGCTGCCACTGAGCGAAGGCTTGTATTGGGGTGAGGTGTAAGGAGAGTTAATTTGTCCTTTATAGTTAAGTGTCACTTGTGTAGAGGCCATCTGTACAGTAGAGCGAGTTCCAGGTTGCAGTTGTTTATTTCCTAATGGTCTAAACTGATCCTAGCACTGTGTGTGTGTGTGTGTGTGTGCGTGTGTGTGTGTGTGTGTGTGTGTGTGTGTGTGTGTGTGTGTGTATGTAGGTCTTGACCTCCGTACATCATCAAGACTACTAAAGCAACATCTTAGCTCTTCCCATATAGAAAGTCAAGGTTCAGCATTGGCTAGGTACACAGAGCCTTCAGACCTTTTATGTGCTTGCTGTCTGGAACTTTGCTCTTATAAGCATTCATGAGTACCATGTCAACTCCATGTCCACAGCAGGCCATGCAGTTCCATACCTCCAAGCCTTTGTTTGCACATTCCCCTCTGCCTAAAGCTACTTCATTCCCCAGAGCAACTCAAAATTTCTTTTCAAGACACTGCTCAAATAGCACCTCCTTAAGTTAAGTCTTCCTCAATTTTTTTCTGGGAGAAGGTGGCCCTTGATGGGTGTCCTGATTGTCCTGTACTTGCCCAGGGTACATGGTGTCCATGTGTAACTGTCAGCCCTCTTATTCAACCCCATCCTGAGAGCTAGCTGGCCAAGCGTTTTATTCACATTGCTTAGCAGAGGGACTGGCCTGCTGCGAGTACTCATGAAATACTTGTTGACTGAGTGGATGGGTGTGATTCATTACTGTGGACTTTGGAGGTTCACTAATTGAGGGAGGGTGTCTAAGGAAGCTGTTTTTAAGGGTGTCCCTGGGGCTAGGGGGTGGGGCGGGATGATGAGCTCTGATTGGAGGCAGTGGATGTATAATGAAACCTTTGTGATTCTTAGGTTTTTCAGGTCCTAGAGGTGGGTCCCTAAAACCAGGAGTATGACAGTGTCATCCCAGGAATGCAGTTAAGGTTTGGTTCTGCTGTAGAAGAACCTGGGGAAAGCCACACACTAGCTGCCATAAATGAGTGGGCTGGGAATGGGCAGGATGTCTAGCCTGGTGGAAGTTCCCCTGTTCAGAAGTCTGCCTTTTATCTGATTTCCAGGATCATATAGAGGCTGGGCTGTGGATGAAGAGCAGCCCTGCATTGAGAGCAACAGGTTAGTGCCTCCTCCAAGACAATCTCAGGGGTGGTGTGGGCTGTGCTGTTCTTAGAGAGCAGAGATCCTCAGCTTGCCTGTTATGGAGAACATGCATAGTGTGAATGAGTGCTCCAACAATGGAACTGTGGCCCCAAAGTGGTTTAAAATCCCAGAGGATAAGCGTGTTTCTGGGCTTGTCCATAAATACAAGGATTTGAGGCCAATTATGTGTGTAGCAGCTGTGTAATTTTGGTAAATTCCTTAGCCTCTTTGGATTTCATTTTCCCTCCAGGAGGATAGGGTCATGATGCTTAACTCCCCAGGGTCCTGTGTGGATTAAATGGGGTGATGAGAAGAAGCAGATGCATGGTTGTTAGGATTGTTGTTTGCACAGGGTTTAGGGAAGGCAGTTGCTTCCTATCACCTCTGTATGGAGTAAGGGGTGGTGGGCATCAGGTGGACAGTGCATAGAGCTGTGAAAAGGCCCCAGGATTATAAGGCTGGAAAGACTATGCTGGGGTTGGGGTCAACTCCTGGAGAAGATAACGTGCCAGATAGTGGTGGGAACAAAGGTGTCAATGGCTGTGCTGTCTGTCTGTCTGTCTGTCGGTCTGTATGTATGTATATTCTAGTGAGAAGTAAAACACAAACAGGAATTGCCCGGTCTGATTCTTCTGTGTAGTATAATCATCTTAATGTTCTGCTGGTCCCATCAAGTACATTACTGTAGGGGAAGGTTACTGTAGGGGAAGGGCTCTTGCCTCTTCAAGGATTCCAACATTTTCATTGTACACAACAAAAACAGTGCCTGGCTTCAAACCATCTTTAGTTTGTTCAGATCTTGACTATTAGCAATGAGGAGACAACTCCTGGACCCAGGATGCCCTCAGTTCCAGTGTAGGGACTCACTTTAGATCAGGCAGGAAAGCTTGTTGAGGACAGAGCCAGCAACCCAAGTTCACATGGGATCAGCAGGGGTGCAAGGCGGCCCCTTCCTGATGCAGCTCAGGCTAGTGGGCAGGGGGCTGATGTCTCCAGGAGGAAGAATTCCCTCCTCTTAGCTCTTCTCCTTCTTCCTTACAGACTCTCCACTGTCCCAGAGCCTCCTCATCTACTCTGCAGATTTGCCTGTACCCTGAAGGGTCCATCGGTCATGCCAGACACACCAGTAGAGGACTCCCTTTTCCAAATCATACACTGCTTTCATCACTATGCTGCCCGGGAAGGGGACAAGGAGACCTTGTCCCTGGAGGAGCTGAAAGCCCTGCTCTTGGATAGTGTGCCTCGCTTCATGGACACCCTGGTATGTTGGGTCTGGTGCTGGAGTGGGAGATGAAGTGAGAACCAAAGCGCCTAGAGAGCGCTGTTTGTGGGATTGGGACTGAGCAGTGAGGTGGGTAGGTGGGAGGAGATGACTCCCTTGGGAATCTCCTGTTCCTGAAGGAGAATGGAGGAGGTGGGGGCATGCGAAGAGTAGGGTTTGCTTTATTTCCTGTCCTTCCCTTCTCTGAAGTCACCTGCTTGGTTTCACTCCAGTCACATGAAGAGACTACTAATCTCTGAGACTACAGCCTGATACCACACCTTTGGATTCTTCTGCTTCCTGTGTCCTGTGAGCATGACAGGCTCAACGCTGTTCTCTGTTCAGAAGCCTCTTTAGTCAGTGACATTGCCCCAAACTCAGACTTTCTCTGTGAGTCCTTAGAGCATAAGTCCCTTCACCAGAGTGTCTGCCATGAGCCTGAAGTAGTAGGGAATTTAGGCTGTGGAGGCTGCCCTGGTCTGGTGGGCATGGGAAATATAACCTCTTCCACTCCCCATGCCTAGGGCTTCTCAGAGTCAGATGGAGACAGCCCCAGATCCTGGGCTTATAGAGCCTGCTCATCCAGTCTGTGATTAGTTCTAGTCCTCAGCTACTGCGCTTCTTAGGGACTGCAGCTCTGAAGGAAACTGTGGGTGCTGTCTTGGTGAAGTCTGTGGTGTTTCAGGGTCTCTGGCTTGCCACCTCTAGAGGAAGTGAGACTCTGCTTATTCCTGTAAAATGTCTCCTTCACCTACTTCCAGGCTTTGAGAAAGAACACAAAGACAACCTCCTTCTTTCTAGAATGTTCCTTCGAGGGCTCAGAAGATAGCCAGAATAGGAGTTCCTTGCTAACTGTTTTTAGGAAATATTTTCCTTTTGGGAAGAACTCCTTGGTGCTGCCTTGCCTTGCCCAGGACTGCGATCATAGAACCCATAGTGTTGCCTTTGCTGCAGGGCTCTTGGGGACAGGCACAATGGCATAGCTGGCAGACTTGGTAAGAATAAATGTTGACCAGAAAAAGACACATGGTATGCACTCACTGATAAGTGGATATTAGCCCAAAAGCTCAAATTACCCAAGATGCAATCCACAGACAACATGAAGCTCAAGAAGAAGGATGACCAAAATGTGGATGCTTTACTCCTTCTCAAAAGGGGGAACAAAAGTATCCACAGGAGGGGATATGGAGACAAAGTTTAGAGCAGAGACTGAAGGAACAGCCATTCAGAGCCTGCCCCACATGTGGCCCATATATCTACAGTCACCAAAACTAGATAAGATGGATGAAGCTAAGAAGTGCATGCTGACAGGGACCGGATATAGATGTCTCCTGAGAGACACAGCCAGTGCATGTCCAATACAGAGGCGGATGCTAGCAGCAAACCACTGAACTGAGAACAGGACTCCCATTGGAGGAATTAGAGAAAGGATTGAAAGAGCTGAACGAGCTTGCAACCCCATAAGAACAACAATGCCAACCAACCAGAGCTTCCAGGGACTAAACCACTACCCAAACACTATACTTGGACTGACCCATGGCTCCAGCTGCATATGTAGCAGAGGATGGCCTTGTTGGGCACCAATGGAAGGAGAAGCCCTTGGTCCTGCCAAGGTTGGACCCCCAGTGTAAGGGGATGCCAGGCGGGGCGGTGGATGGGGAGGGGAATACCCTTATAGAAGAAGGGGAGGGAGAGGAGATAGGGGGTTTATGGACAGGAAACCGGGAAAGGGAATAACATTTGAAATGTAAAAAATAAATATAAAAAAAGTGTTGATAAGGGAGTTGAGGAGAGCCTGTCAGATGTAGAAGGTTTCACACTCTGGATGTGACAGGGTTATTGGATGGTGGGGCTGGTAAAGGGAGAGAAGTTGCTGATTTCCTACAGGGATGAGGGGCTGCCTTCTGGATCTGCAGCATTACCTTCCTTCCCACAAATGCTTCTCAGATGCTCCATTCTGTGTGTGAGAGCATGCCTACATATACCAGGAAAATCTTGCTGAAACCTGCTTTTCCCTCCCCTCCCTCGGTTTGACCACATCCTCCCTTCTCCATCTGTCTCACATCTTCTTTGTAAACAAGGACCCCGGCTTTCCTCACACCCCCTCTCCCATTTCAAACAGCCCTTTCCTTTGCCATTCGGATCTTCAGCCTCAGGGTCCTCTGCTTGGATACCCTGGGCAGCTCCTGCGGTCATTTCTCTGTCCTATTTCACTTTCTGCACACTATAGATGAACCAGTTAATGTTTCCTAAATAATGCCTAGGTAGGTAGCACGGGATGCAGACAGATATCTGCCTGACTTGGAGGTGGTCCTACATTCATGCTGGAGATGATGTGTGCATGCAACCTTCCCCCTGAGGAGTTCTTGGTTTGGAGGAAGAAGGCAGTGTCTTGTCTTCAGGAAGCCTGTACAGGTGACTCTTGTAGAGAGCTCACAGTGCACCTCGGAAGACAGCACAGACACTGACTGTATGTGAAGTGGTTCTGGGGAATCCAGGCTTCTGAGCTCAATTCAGGAATTACTTAAACTTCTCTTTTGAAAGGACTATTTTTGCTCTCTCTGCCCATGCCACTCTAGGTCTGATGACCCAAGGTGTCTATTAACACCAGTGCTTCTTCAGCCTGATTTTGTAGTATATGATGATCTTGTCACTGATACTCTGTGAGAACTTGTCCTGAAGGCTTGTTGAAGGGGAACCAGGCTGCTGTAATGCCCTTCATCCCCAGCAGGAGGAGTTTGGAGGGCTCGTATACTGAATGCAGTGTGGGTTGATGATCCTCTTTGTGTTTGGCAGGGCCGCAGGCAGCCATACTACATCACAGAGCTCTTCCGGGCGGCTGACAAAAACAAGGACAACCAGATCTGCTTCGATGAGTTCCTGTACATCTTGGGCAAACTGGTGAAGGACTATCATCTTCAGTTTCACCGGCAGTTGTGCACACACTACTGCACCCAGCACAACCTCTACTAAAGGGGGACAGGCAGTCTCTCATCACCAGAACTTGTTCCTGGAGACATGGCCTGACTAAGAACAGCTTACAGAACTTAGCAATGTATTTCTTCTTAGGTGTGCACACACGCATACAAACAAGATCACAAATATTTCTGGGAAGTACTCAGGTCATGGTTCTGGGTATCCCTTAATGTTCAGTAAAAGAAGTTTAGTCTGTATTATCAGGAACATCGTTTAGAGCAGGAGACATAGCTCCTGCCTTCAGTGATATCTTGCTTGATGGGGGAATATTGGTTCTGAATCCAAGGTGCCCTTATCTGATGCAAGAGACCCAGCCTTGCTGACAGAAATCTTATCTGAGGTGTGAGACGGCCTGCTGTCTGGTCTCAGTCTGCAAGGAAAGGGTGCTTCTCGGGATCAGGGCACCCTCTGAGAAGGAAGTAAGACCTCCCAATGATGTTACTGACTGATCATTCACTGCACATGCGGGATGGGGGAGGGGAGCCACATGGACAATGGTGCCTAGAAGGAGTCCTTTTGAGAGTCTGCACACACAGGACATTGGGAAGACAGGAGATGCCCAGGATCAGGAAGGGGAGGAGGAGGTGTTTCAAGAAGATGTAATAGCAGCAGAAACCCAGATGGTATGTCTGGAACAGCAGAGAGCTGTTCAGGAAATAAATGTCCAAGAGGAACGTGTGAGTTTTATTTACTCAGGAGGACATTGAGATTTAGATTTTATCCTTAAAAATGGTGTAGTGGAACTTGGGAACCTTGGAGGAGAGATCATGTGGGGAGAGGTGGGAGACTCAGTAAGGGGTTCCTGCCCATTCTGGAGAGGTGCAGTGTGTACAAGTCAGTAGCTGCACAAAGGGACAGAAGGAAGGGAGGAGACGGGAGAGAAATTTAAATGTCAAAGTCTTAGTCTTGAAGAACAGATTTTTTTGGGGTGGGGTGGGGAAGGGGTCCAGAGTGAGACCTAGGTGTCTGTGGCTGGTGATCATTGGAAAGATGTTGCTGGTTGTTGACCTGGACATGACCCATGTCACTGTGGGAACCAGGGTGCTAGGGAGCACTGTCCACTGGTTTCTGTGTATGTTGAGTCAGAGAGGCAAGGCAAGTAGCTGCAAAGCCAGCAACCTAGCCCAACAAAGCAGCAGATACCTGGCATGGGAAGATGAACAGAAGCTGGGACTTGTCAACCATGGAAGGCTTCCTGGAGGAAAGAGTGGCTAGGTGTGGTTGTTACTAATATAACACAGTGATGACTGGTATTCCTCCTGATTCTGAGCTATTCATGACTCAGTGGGCCCAGACCTGTGGCCCCTGCCCTCCTGAATGGTCCCTGTTGTTGACTGGTGGTGTCATTTTTCTTTTTCTTCCTGGAGCCCAGAGATGAGGGAGGGTTTCTTGGCCTAAAGGCACTGTCAGTGTCCTACTTGGTGGCCTGTCTTTTCTGAAGACTCTGGACAGAAGTTTGTATCCCTGTCCCCTCAAAGTCTAGTCCCATAAACGGCATACTTCTATCTTTCTGCAACTGGCCTAGTGTCCTCACACGATTGGTTCAGCAGGTTTTTGAGGAAGGAAATCAGGAAGGGGAACCGTGGAACTGAAATCTATTGACTTAGACCTATGCCCCTCCTATGACACCTCTTGATTACTTTTTGTTCATATCAAAGAGTCAGTATCTTGGGTTACTCAGCTGCTCTTCTTCAAGGTCCAGGCAGGTCCTTCTTGTTACTTTGACACGTGGTGGGGTCAAAATGACCTTTCAAGGTCATAAAAGCTCTGGCAGCCTGAACACTTGGCATCTACCCAACACTTCCTGATGGTTTCCCCACCAGTGCTGCTTCCTCTACCTGGGTTTCCTCAGAGCTGGCTATTGAGACACAAGCCTGGGGTCTTAGTCTTTTCCTGTAAACACAGCCCTGCCACTCTTTTCTAGATTGCTCCATATTGTCAAGTAATTACAAATTTTGCCTTTCCTCCAACATGCTTATTTACTTCTTGTTATTGAACTTGGAGGTCATAACCTGTGCCCCGAGTCAGGCCCAACCACCTATCTCTAGTCAGCCAATTAAAAGAGCAAAATTATAAGTAAGGACCAGAGAAAGATTTATTCATGTGGCCATGTTGGGAAGAAGGACAAACAGAACCAATGAACTCTTCTAGTTCCTAAAGTAAGACGGAAATTTAGATGGAGGGCCAAGGATATATATGTCCCTTGTAAAGCAGTTTTACTCAAGATGTGGTCCTGCCCATCACTGGTCCTGTAAGGCAACTGGACAAGTTGTTAAGATGGTGTGAAATCTTTTTTCTAGAGACAGGCCCCCCTCTGGCTGATGCCTTTCCCTTCTTCTCTCATGGTGAGATCTTTGGGGAACTTCCCATTTCTTTGGAGTCCATTGTTTCAGTAGTCTGATAGTCAGCTTGAGAGCCACAAAATGTTTCTTTAGAATGTCTTCCTTTCTGCCAAGCCAGTTATGTTCTCAGCACACACATGTGACTGCTGCTGTCAGACAACCCTGCTGCCCACTTAAAGGGAATGCTATCTGGTAGTGGGAGTTCATGGACCCACATACTATTCATCCTACTGAGGATGCTGCCAGGAAGCCCTCACTCACAAACACCTTTAAGTTCAATGAGCCCGAGGAAAGATGTTGAGTAGCAGTGTGCCTCAGTTTCTTTATGTTTTACACAGGTAAAATTTTACATGTAAAGTTCACTCTACTAGAGATTTGAAAGTATCAAAAAAATCAGCAGATGTAAACATGCTTTGAAAAGAGATGCGTTGCTTTGGGGTAAGGTGGTGCATGCATAATCATATAAAACTGTGCATGGTGGAGAAGGTGTATGGGTTGATTGTTGGTTGGAAACTTGTGATATAGCATTGAGTTCTATTTTGCTAGCTAGGGGGTCAACTTACCTTTTATAATAATGGATGCATACCATTCCCTCTTACAAAAGAGACTTATTGGACAGTGGATAAGGGCTTGTGAGGAATGGAGGAAAGAAGATTAACTATTCTGTTGGGGAGATGGATGGAGAAAGTAGATGCTATCTTAGCTGGGTAGTTAAAATAAGAAAGTTGTCAGCACTGAGGTATTCCAGTCTGTGGAGGAAGTAGATGCTGTACATCCCATCTTAAGCCACTTCCATCCCAGTGTCTAATGGAGGGCCTCAGTCTCCTCTGTACAATGGAGTCTATAATGCATGTGCCTCATAGGATTAAGAGTTAAGAGGTTTTATGTAAGCAAAGCATTGGGGAAGTCCTCACAATGGTACACACAACACACCCAGTAATTGCCAGCTATTAGCTATTATTCACTGCCATTGTAGTTGTGGCTTGTGCCATTGTGCATGTCAGGCACTGTGCTGGGTTGTGTCAACTAACAATGCCTCAACTGGGACAAGCAGAAGGCCTCTCCTTGGTCCTTCTGGAAGAACAGGCTGAGGAAACTAGGCTCCTGCATCTATGATACTACTAAGAATTCACCAAGGAGTCCCAAGGAGGAACATATGTCCAGATTATTAGATTTCAGCCACACAGCCCCCCTTCCTGTATTACTTCCTGAAGCACCTGGTGAGCCTAAAGTGACATCAGACCTGGTGCAGGGACTTGGTTCATTGATTTGGATATTAACAGTCTGACTCTGGAGGGTTCAGTGTTCAGTTACAGAATCAGCCACAGATAATGATACACTCATGGTAACCCTGCCCCCAGCTCTCTCCCATTTTTAAGAAGCAATTTGTATGATTTATCGTATATGTGATCTCTCTTCCCCTCCCCCTTCCCTTCCCCTTCTCTCTTCTCTCTGTTAGGGTTTTTGAGATTGCATCTCTTTATGCAGTCCAATCTTGCCTTAAACTCATGGCAACCCTCCAGCTTCAACCTTCCTGAATGTTGGAATTAAATATATTTGCTACCATGCCAAGCTTTTTTTATTTTGTGTAAGCTTTTCTACTGAAACATGGTTTGTACCCTAGGGTCTATGAGCTCCCTAGCCATGGGATTTTGATCATGGTTAATATATTAGACATGAATTTTTTTCCTGTGGCACAGACTTCAAAATCCAGTCAGAAAGTGGTTAGTTACTCAATAACAGTAGTTCCCAGAGAAACCTCTTTTTACAGTGAGCAGAAGCTAATGTAGAGATGCATAACTGGCCACAATTAGAAAATAAGTGACAGAGTACTAGCTGTTATCAACCTCCACTCCTTTCTAGGCCAGGCAATACTAGAGAAGAGAAGGGAGAAAGAAAGTAAGAGAGCATTCAGGTTATTTGTAGGTCAAACCAGAGTCATTTTGGAAGAGGGAACCCAAGTTGGGAGGATACTGAATAGCCTATGGAGAAACTTGAGACCACTTTCTCCATTGGTGATTGATGTGGGAGGACCCAGCTCACTGGGTGCACCCCTGAGCAGGTGGCCCCAAGAGGTATAAGAAAACAGGGTGAAGAAACCATGGGGAGCAAGCCAGTAAGCAGAACTTCTCCATGGTGTCTGCATCAGTTCCTGCCTCCAGGAATTGTCTGGTTCGAGTTCCAGCCCTATCTTCCCTGAAAAATGACAAATTGTCGGATGGAATAAGTCCTTTCCTTTCCAAGTTGCTTTTGCTCATGGTGTTTTATCATAGCAATAGAAGCACAAACAGAGATGTGGAATGTGAGGAGCAGTGCTAGGAAATGCTGTCTTCTGCACACAACATGGATACCACATTAGTGAACTCTCATAAGCTGTGGTCATCTCCACGAGATCCACACAAGATCAAGCCAGCTAAAATTCCTGAATTAATAGAGGGGTTGTTTTCCAGCCTTTTGTTTTTACTGAGGAGTTACTGTCAGTTGGTAGCTTCTCTGGAAGGGAGAATTATTGTGATTTGAGGGCATGGCCATTGATAGGCTTCCTGTGCCCCACAATCTTGCACATGCGAACAGCACTTAGTGCGTTATAAAAAAAAGATGACTACATCAACAGCATGAAGTTGAGAGGGAGAGGACTTTTGAGATAAGAGGGAGGTTGGAGGGGTAACATGGAGAGTGAATATGATATTTCATTTATATATGTATGAAATTCTCAAAAGTATAATAAAAATGTTATACTCTGGTAGATTGACCACTCTCCATGGATGTATATATATTATACTAGTGGGTCATTATAAGGAAAGAGAACATGAAGTTGGGAGGAGGACATTGAAGGGATATAGGATATAGGAGGAATTGGAGAATAGGTAGTGAATATGATCAAAATACATTGTGCAGGTGCATGAAATTCTTTTTTCTATGAAATTCTTAAAACATAAAAAATGTTATGAGTATATTCATGTGGTATTGATTTCCATGAAGCAGATTTTTCTTTTATTTTTTTACTATTATTTTAAATTCAAAATTTTATATAGTACATTTTGATCATGATCCTTCCTCCAACAAATCCTTCTCATCCACCCAGCTTTACTTATCTGAGATGCCATCTTAACATGTCAGAATGACTGAGATTCTCAACAAAAATTGCAGCTCATTATGGTGAGGATGTGGAGCAAGGGAGACATCTTCATTGCTGATGGGGTACAAACTCAGACAGCCACTGTGGAAATCAGTATAGCACTTCCTCAGGAAATTGGGAATTGACCTACCCCAAGATCCAGCCATACCACTCTTGGACATATACGCAAAAGACTCCTCACCCTACCACCAGAACACTTGCTCAACTCTGCTCATATTGGCTTTATTCATAAAAGCCAGAAACTGAAAACAAACTAAATGTCTCTTAACTGAAGAATGGGTAAAAAAATGTGCATATTTACACAATGGAATATCACTCAGCTGTTAGAAAAAAATGACGTCATGAAATTTTCAGGCAAATGAATGGAACTAGAAAAAAAAAATCCATCTGAACAAGGTGACCCAGGCCCAGAAAGACAAACGTGATATGCATTCACTTATAAGTGGATATTAGATGTTAAGCAAAGGATAATCATACTACAATCCACAGACCCAGAGAAGTTAGATGAGAGGCCTACTGGGGAGCATGGATCTACCTGGGGAGGGGAAATAGAATAGATTTTGTGGGTGCATGGTGGATAAGGTGAGAGAGATGGGAACAGGAGCGATCAGGTCGGGGCGGGCGGAGGAGAGACAGAGGTAGAGAGTACAGGAGAGACAATTGAAATGGGTGGGCATTCAGGGGATGATGTGGAAACTTAGTGCAGTGGAAATTTCCTGGACCATACGAGGTTGACCGTAGCAAGGACTCCTAGTAGTGGAAGATATGGAGCCTGAACAAGGCATCTTCTGTAACTAGGCAAGGCTTTCAGTGGTGGGACTGGAGCATCAACCCAGCGACATCATCTATGACCCGCAACCTGCCCTACTGACAGGATGTGCTGGAGCAATGGTGGCTCAGAATTTGTGGGAGTGGCCAAGCAATGAGTGGTTTAACCTGAGGCCTACAACCACTAGAGGGAGTCTGATACTGCCTAGATGGCCAGGATCTGGAAGCTGGATGTCTCAGCGATCTAGGGTAGAATCAGACATGATTGACAAAACAACAACAGCAGCAGCAGCAGCAGCAGCAGCAGCAGCAGCAGCAGCAGCAGCAGCAGCAGCAGCAGCAGCAGCAGCAATGAAATGATTCGTAATGGGAGAAGATACAGAGAGCCACAGCCAAATGTTAGGCAGAGCTCAGGAAACCGTACAGAAGAGGAGAGGAAAGACCTTAGGGGTTGAGGACACCAGGAGAACATGACGTACAGAATCAACAAAGCAGGGCTCATAGGGGCTGGCAGAGACTGAAGTGGCAACTACAGAACCTGCATGGATCTGCACCAGGCCCTCTGCATACATGCTGAGGTTCTTTAGCTTGAGGCTTTTGTTGACCTCCTAACAATGGGAGTGGAGGTATCCTTGACTTCTTTGCCTCCTCATGGAACATTTTCCTCCTACTGGGTTGCTTCATCCAGTCTTGATATGAGTGTCTGTGCTCAGTCTTATTGAGCCTTGCTGTGCCAAGTTTGGTTGATACACCTGGGAGGCCTGCTCTTTTCTGAAGGGAAAGGAGCAGTGGATCTGGGGAAGAGGGAAAGTGGGAGAATGGGAGGGAGAGGAGGCTGTTGGTGGGATGTACTGTATAAGAGAGAGAAAAACAACTCAAAATACAATACAATAACAAGCAAGCAAAGAACCAATGAGAGAGAGAGAGAGTGAGAGAGAGGAAGAGAGAGAGAGAGAGAGAGAGAGAGAGAGTGCCCAAACAAAGCAAAATGAAACAAAAAGTCTGCAAAACTACTAGTGAATTCATTCTGTATTGACCAACTGCTCCTGGCCATGGGGTCTGCCCTCTAGTCTGGGTGAGATACCAATGGAGAAACGTGTGAATTGCAGATAGCTTCTGACTATGTGTGGGAGCCTTGTCCACTCCTTCTCAGCACTGGGACCATCTGGTTTAAGCTGTGCAGGTCCTGTAGGTCCTGTGAGTTCATATGTGCACCGGCCTTGCTGTGCCTGAAGACACTGTTTCCTTAGTGTCATCCATCCCTCTGGCTCTTACAATCTCCCTGCCTCCTCTTTGGCATGGATAAATTCTTGAGCCTGAGGTGAAATCCCACTTAGGACTGAGCATGAAGCAAACCTTATAGACATTGAAAATTGTAACACTCAATTGTGCTCAATTACATGTGACAGCAATTTTGTCATCTTTCCTTCTCCAGGTGTATAGTTCAGTAAAGTTACTTACATACACATTGTTGGACAGCTCATCCAAGAACTTGTTTCCTCTTTTGACATTGACAGTGCATACCATTAACCATGGCTCATTCTTCCTCTTCCCAGCTTCTCTAACTTTGGCTCTAGAAATCTGAGTACTAGAAACACCTCATACAACTGGAACCATACTTGATTTCTCCTTTCCGGTCATCTATGTTCCATCATGTGCCAGCCTTTACCAAGGCTGACTAATATTCCACTCTATGCAAAGCGCATTTATCACTCATCCATCCACACACACTGCTGTTGCTTCCCCTCTTTGGCTTCCTTGGATGGTGATAATCTGAGTGTGAGTGAAGAAGCATCTGAGAGGGTGGGTCCCTCCCAGAGTATCCCTCAACCCTGGCACATCAGGTCTCTGTGGGGTTAGGCACATCCTCTCCCACTGAGGCCAGACCAGGCAGCCTAGTTAGATGAACATATCCCACATACAGACAACAGATTTTGAGATAGACCCTATTCCAGCTGTTCAGGACTCTCATAAGGACCAAGATACCCATCTGTTCCATATAAGTGGGGAGGCCTAGGTCCAGCTCGCATATGTTCTTTGGTTGGTAGTTCTGTGTCTGAAAGCCCCAAGGGTCCAGGCTAGTTGACTCTGTTTGGATAGGTCTGGAGTTCCTGTTCCCTTTGGGACCTGCAATCCTTCCTCTTACTCTTTCATAGGAGTCCCCAAGCCGTGAAGTAGCATCTTTATGAGGCCCTGCTTTCCAGTCTTATGTCTATACGTTCACAAGTGGAACTGCTGGATTGTATGGTAATTCTTTGGTGACCAAGGAATGGCCGTTTCATATTTTATACTTCTGTCATAGGGCACAGGCTTCTCTAATGCATTTTATCTAAAAATCAAGAGGGAGCTTGCTTCCATTTTCTTTCTCTGTGGCAACACCTGTGATTTTCCACTATCTATCTATCTATCTATCTATCTATCTATCTATCTATCTATCTATCTATCTATCTCAGTAGTCATCCTAGCAGATGTGAGATGGCATCCTGTAGGTTGACTTGCTTCTTTCTAATGGTTTATGGTGCTGAGCATGTGTTTATTTCATATACTTGTTGGCCTATTGTATAAAGTATGAAGAAACATCTACTTAAATTTCCCTTTCACTTCATTTTTGGGCTGGTTTTATTTTTGCTATTGAATTATTGGGGTCTTAATATTTTAAATATTAATCCCTTATTAGATACAAAAACAAGTATAAATACAAAATACAAGCAACGTCTCTCTTTTCATGGGGTTGAAGATATAGTATATTTTTAATCTTTATATAATAATTTGTTTCAACCAAGGCAAAAAGGATGATTGATTGGCTCAACTTGGGTCACACAGCTGTAATGGAAGGAAATTGCTTATTGGAAATTAGTGGGCAGTGGAAACATGAAGGAGAGAGATTAATTCATCCACTTCCCCAGGAAACT
The DNA here is from genome assembly GCF_021556685.1 of Rattus norvegicus. Taxonomy (NCBI): domain Eukaryota; kingdom Metazoa; phylum Chordata; class Mammalia; order Rodentia; family Muridae; genus Rattus; species Rattus norvegicus. The sequence continues at coordinate 177,896,522 of NC_141535.1, forward strand.
GTTACTTGGCTCATTACTGTAATAACACACCACCAGCAGCACCACTACCACCACCACCACCACCACCACCACCACCACCACCACCACCACCACCACCACCACCACCACCACCACCACCATAACAACAACAACAACAACAAACCAGACAAAGGCAATTTAAAGAAGAGTTTATTTGGGCTTCCAATTCCAGAGCATACAGTCTATCAGAGTGGGGAATGCATGGCAGAAGGAGCAAGAGGCAGCTGTCACAGTGGGTTCCTAGTCAGGAATCAGAGAGCAGGGGTGCGAATACCCTGTTCTCCAACAGGACCTCAGCCTGTGAAAAGTACTACCCATGTCTGAGGTGGCATTCCCTATCTTAATTTATCTGATTTAGACAACCCCTCACACACATGCCCAGAGATTTGTCTTCGTGATGAGTCTGAGTTCCATGGTGAACTGATAGGCAAGATCATCTGCCACAGCTCTGATGGCCTGGGTGTTGGTGTAGAACCAGGATTGGTATCCGAGGACTTACAGGAAGGAAAGAAGAGATAAGTTTTCCCCATCACCTCTAGTTCTTGTCAGATCATGCTAGGGACTCTGCAATTCTGACACACGGGGACTGGGAAATTGGTTGACTCCCTCCACTTTTCTGGGCTTCAGCTTCCTCATCTTTACATAGGCTGGTTCAGATCACTGCCTTTCTGAGAGGCATATTTTAAAGCTTTTGTAAGATAATGTGGATGAAACCCACTGCCATATGAGAAATATTTCACAGATCTCCAGTGCTAGCAACCAGTTAATTCAAGTGGCATTTTACTGGGGCTTGGGGATTGCTCCTGTGAATTCCTGGGAATCAGCCCCTCTTCTTTTTCCCTTGAGCATGAAACACACATGGATTCTCCAAAATAATTGACCCCTCCCCATCCTAGAGTTCACACCTCTCTTCATCGGAGGCTCCTGGGGTCCAAGGCACAGTGACCATTCTGAGAGGTTGGAAAGGTCTCTTCTGTGATCATGCAGTGACTTAGTGGCTACTGCAGGGTGGACAACAGAAGATGAGGAATTCTACCCCATGGCTCAGGACATCCTTAGCTTCCAGAGTAGAATAATCATTAAGAGTCGTGGCAGGTTAGGAACTGATCCAACCCTTGGGAAGACAGCTGTCCCCTAAAGACTCTACCCACCCATCCAAATACTACCCCACAGCAGTACTCCAAACTCTTCTAATATCCAGTGGCTAGAAGCAGCAGTGTTTCTGAGGTCTTTGGTACTTTGAGAACTTGGAGAAGCTGTCTCTCCCATGCACCCACACTCACACAGCAAGATCCACCTTCAGTTCAGTTCAGAGGTAGACCGGACATGAAGGCATTGGATCAGCAATGGCAACGGAGGACAGGGCTAAGACTGAGTCTGTTTAGATGCAGGGATGAGGTCCCAGGGGCCTAGAAATGGATTTATTGCCATGTCTCATCCTGATTCTTCCTGCTGTGTACTCCTGTCTGGTAAATGTCTTCCCTGTTCCAACACTCCCACTTCCCCGGACTCAGAAATGCTCAATGTGCTCAGTGATTGCCACATGGGCTTGGTTAGGAAACAGAGGCTGTGGTAACTCTGGAAGGGAAGAATGGTGTCTCCACAGCCCGAGGCTATGGGCAGCTGGCCAAGCCTTTCTCTATAAAAGCAGCTGAGACTTAGCTTCACACATCCTTCTTCTGCTCCGTCTTCCAGACCTTGTGTAAGTAGGGCTGTGTGAACCTGTCTCACACTGTAGGCTTTCCTTAGGGAGAGTTGGGGGAATAGAGTAGCCTCCTTTGAGAGGGCAAGAAAGCATGGGGGAGTCTGCAGCACTGATCAGAAACTTGAGGATAAAGGAAGTGGAACAGTGTGGAGCCTTCTAGCAGTGTCTACTAGAGAAGGATAGGGAGTGTTTACTGTGGAGAGTTTGCTACACTCGTGTGTGTGTGTGTGTGTGTGTGTGTGTGTGTGTGTGTGTGTATGTGTGTGTGTGTGTGTGTCCTAAAGTCCCTCCAATGCTCTATCCAACCCCTTCCCACCAGAGATAGAGCCATTTTCTGGGTTTAGTTATCTGAGTGGTATAGGCCAGGTCAAAGCTTGTTCTTGGGTCAGGGACCTTCTGAATGTTCACTCAGTTGTCACCCTGCCATGAATAACTGCAGTTCTCATCCTTCTGTGTCTTTGTCTTTCAGGTGAAAGGAAATTTTTATCGACAATGGCAACTGAACTGGAGAAGGCCTTGAGCAACGTCATTGAAGTCTACCACAATTATTCTGGTATAAAAGGGAATCACCATGCCCTCTACAGGGATGACTTCAGGAAAATGGTCACTACTGAGTGCCCTCAGTTTGTGCAGGTGAGGAGGTGCTGCATTCTCAGGGTTCTCTAATGGTGCTGGGGTGACTGGTCCTCCATGCTGCTTTCTGCAGTTAGCTAATACTTACTCACAAATAGCCCTTGCTTACTTTTCTCTGATATATTTATAGTCTGAATTCCCCCACCCCTATTCTTCTTTACAGAATAAAAATACCGAAAGCTTGTTCAAAGAATTGGACGTCAATAGTGACAACGCAATTAACTTCGAAGAGTTCCTTGTGTTGGTGATAAGGGTGGGCGTGGCAGCTCATAAAGACAGCCACAAGGAGTAACAGAGCTTCTGGCCTGGGGCTGGGCCCTTGGATATGTCTACAGAATAAAGTCGTCATATCTTAAGTCTGTTTGAGTCTCTTGTCTTTCCTGGGGTGAAGGAAGGAATGGAAAACTGGAAAGAAGAAACTTGTCTTGTTTTGGCCCTTACTGCTCTCCATGGTCTAGTCCTTTCAAACGACTGCTTCTCTGGTCACCAACCCCCTCTGATCTCCTTCTCTTCTGGCCTCTGAACTTTGAGCCAGTGGTTCTAGGATTTAAGAATTTTCCAAAGTCTATAACTTAAACTTGATAGTTTTACTGGTTTATCCCAAATGGGAGACTTGGAGACAGGATTCTAGACAAATTGTGTTGTGTACATAAGTTAGATTCTACTTAAGTGTCTTAGGTGTGACTTTTTGGAAATTAGTAGGATAGGTATGAAGGGTGTATATATGAGGAAGGAGGAGGGAGGAAAGGAAGAATGGGGAAAGGAGGGAGGGGAGAGAGAGAGAGAGAGAGAGAGAGAGAGAGAGAGAGAGAGAGAGAGAGGTCTGATTTTCTGTCTTGGTGTAGGTGGATGGTTTGTAGTCCTTCCTTAAGCACTAGAGGAGTACATCTGGTCTCTGGGGACATCTGGCCCCATATCTTAGTGATCTTTCCATTTTCACTCCAAACTTCCAACTCAGTTAAATGATACAGGAATGAGTAGATAGGTCACTGCATTCATAAAGCTTAAAGGACAGCTATGGTCAGTTGTGAACTGTATACCTTTCCCATCAATTACATCTGTGGATTTTCCTAGGGACTGGTAAAATGAGAAACTCAGAGACCTTTCACCAGCACTTAACCATTGAACTGAATTTCCTTTTACAATTTAAAATTTTATTTTTTAAATAAAAAATTAAAATTTTATATGTGTCCTGTATTTATATCAGTCCTGTCTTCCTTCTCCTCCTCTCAACCTCCTCCACATGATTGCTTCTCAACTGCCTCTCAAATCCATGGTCTCTTTTTCTTTAATTATAATTGTTACATATAGATATAAGAATAAATATACAAAAAGGGACTGGATATAGATGTCTCCTGAGAGACACAACCAGAACATTGCAAACACAGAGGTGAATGCTAGCAGTAAACCACTGAACTGAGAATTGGACCTCCTTTGGGGTAATTAGAGGAAGAATTGAAAGAGCTGAAGGGGGTTGCAACCCCATAAGAACAACAATTCCAGCCAACCAGAGCTTCCAGGGATTAAACCACTACCCAAATTTTACATGGACTGACCCAGGGCTCCATGCACATCCTCTGCATATGTAGCAGAGGATGGCCTTGTTGGGGCACTAGTGGAAGGGGAAGCCCTTGGTCCTGCCAAGGTTGGACCCCCAGTGCAGGGGAATGCTGGGAGGTGGTAGTAATGGGGATGGATTGGGGGAACACCTTTATGGGGGACTGGAAGGGGATAAGGGGCTTATGGACAGGAAACCAGGAAAGGGAATAACGTTTGAAATGTAAATAAAGAAATATATCCAATAAAAAAAACCCCATAGAAATACAACCTGATGAATTCAATTAGGATTGCTCATGAATATGTTTTTAGGGCTTTCCACTTGGCATTAGATAACCACTTAGGGGGCTCATCCTTGAGAAAGATTGATTCTCCCTCTCAGCAGTTATTAATTGCCTATAGATCTTCATCTATGGGTGGGACCCGATCCTCCCATTTATGTTGTCACATCAGTTGGTGTCAGAATTGTTCAGGTTTTGTGTAGGCAGCCATATTGTTGATATTTCATGGGGGCAGCTTCCCTGGCATATATAGAAGACACAATTTCACAGGAGACCCTTTGGTCCTCTGAACCTTTCTCTGTGCCGTTGCGTGAGCTGTGTTGTAGGGCTTGTGCTACAGATGTATCGCTTGGTGCTGGGTACCACAACAACGTTTATTCTCCGTATGCATTTGACTAGTTGTGACTTCTGTAATTTCTCTGCCTGCTGCAAACACAAGCTTATTTAATGAGAGGAGATAAGAGCCACACTTGCCTGTGGGTAGAAGGATAAGTATTTAGAATAGATTTAGAAATAATTTTGGCTTTAGGAAAATGGCAACTGTAGGCTCTCCTCAAGGGTCTATGATCTAAACTTTCACAAGTGGATGGCTAGGATTACAGCACAGGATGGATTACCTCCAATTGAGTGGGCCAATAGATGGTTGTTGGTTACTGACAGGATATAAGTACTACTATTGCACCTTTGAGGATCTCTAACCGTAATGGTCATTGCTGTGGTTTACGGGCCTCACCTGTGGTTAGGACTATTGGTTGCTCTCTTTCATTGTCAGCTATCACAGTGCCTTCCCATACCACGAAAATGAATCCTCAGAGAGGAGGCTTATAGGTCAGACTCAGGTTGTTTCCTCCAAATCTTATGTCTAGGGATTTACATTCAAATTATGGGAGACAGCAAAGGGCAAAAGCAACACTATCTGTTGTTTTGGAATTCGCTTAGACTTCCATGATCCAATACCTCTAAAGGAAGAAGCTTAGGTACAGGGTTTCTACTGCTGTGACAAGACACCATGAACAAAAGCAACTTGGAGAGGAAAGGGTTTATTTTGCTTATACTTCAAGGTAAGAGTCCATCACTGGGAGAATCTAGTGGCAGAAACTGATGCAGAGGCCACAGAGGAGTGCTGTTTACTGGCTTGTATCTTGTGCCTTGCCCAGTCTTCTTTATACTATCGAGGACCACCAGCTGAGGAGTGGCATTGATTACACTGAATTCTGTTCCGCATCATTCATCAATCAAGAAAGTGGCCCACAAACTTGCCCTCAGACTGATTGGTGGGGAAATTTTCTCAATTGTGGTTTCTTCTGTTAAGTTGACATAAAGCTAGCCAGTACAATTGACCCCTTGTCAATTCAACACACAAACATAGTTAGACCATAACTATTTCTTTCTTGTTCATCTCCAAGATCTCAAGTTAATATCAACATTACAATATAAAACATACATAAAATTAAAAGCCCTACAGTCTTTCTACGTTTCGACTCTATTAATCATCCGAAGTTCCTTTCAATTTCCAAAGCCTCTCAAAAATTATCCAGAGTCTCTCTAAAACTTCAAAGTTTTTAGCTGTGGGCTATTAGAAAACAATTACAACAAAATAAGTTAAACACTTTCTTATTTCAAGAAGGAAGAACTAAGGCACAGTTGCAATCAAATAAGAGCAAAGCCCAAATCCAACAGTGTAAAAAAATTCACTGCCTAATGTCTGGGATCCACTCACCCACTGGGCTCCAAAGGGCCTAAGTGACTTCTCTAGCTCTTCCTTCTGCAGCAAGCACAGCTTGTCTCCTAGACTCAGGCTGACTAAACGTGATGGTTGTCCCATAGTGCTGACCTACCCAAAATGTTGGGGTATCTATCACAATGAGGCTGTACCTTCATCCATAACTTTTTGTTAGTTTTCTTGAGGGACTATGACCCTGCCACATGGTGCATGAACTTCTTTCTCTGATCCCTTTAATCCTGGGCTTCTACTTCAGCTGATGGTGCACATTCGCCAATGGCTTCTCACAGTGCCGAGCCTTAGCTGTTTTCCATGATCACTTCATGTCTTCAAAACAAGTACCAACTGGGATATTCTTACAGATTACCAAGTTCAGCTGCCAGCCTAAGATACACTCTTGGTCCCTTCTGGACTACAGTTGAGTGTTTTCCCTGAGAAAATGCTTCCCAGAACATTTTACATCAATAATGCTGATCTTTTCTTATTCATAGCTAACTTCTCAGCAGCAGTTGACCAGCATCAATTGTCCCAGTAAAGCAAAGCTTTCAATTTAATTGTTCTAAATTCAAAATATTGAATGGTCCCAATGGGGTTTTTGATGGACTCTTACACTTACCTTTGGAACTTCACAAGCCAAGCCCCTACCTCTGCATCACTATCAGTATTATCTTCTAAGTTCCCACAGTAGCCCGTGAAGCTCTGAGCACTCAACAGCTTTTCTTTTCTTTCTTCTTTAAAATGATTCCTTTTTTTTTTTATGTGCTTTGGTGTTTTGCTTGCTTCTATGTCTGTGTGAGGGTTCCAGATTCCCCTGGAACTAGAGTTACAGACCATCACAAGCTGCTGGGTGGGTGCTGGGAATTGAACCCAGGTCTGCTGGAAAAGCAGCCAGTGCTCTTAATCTCTGAGCCATCTCCTTCCCCAGTAGCCCCTTCCCAGTAGATTTTCTAATCCCAAATTCCAAGGCCCTTCTTCAATTCTCTCTGAACTCTGGCCAGGTCTGTCACAATACCATGATGTTACTACAATTTCTGTTTTATTAGGTTTCTATTGTGGTGATAAAATACTAAGACTACATCAATCACCAATCAAGAAAATGGCCCACAAGGTTGCCCATAGGGCAATTTTGTAGGGGTATTTTCTTAATTGTGGTTCCTTTCCCCCCAAATGACTTTAGTTTGTGTGAAGTTGACAAAAATTAGCCTGCATAGAAGGGGTTTCTATTATCTTTGCCTTTTGTGGAGGTCATTATCACTTCACGTGAGTAACTTCATTGACTACACGTATTTCCTGTTTTTTTTTAAAGGTTACTTCAGCTTATGCACTCACATCAGAGAATCCAGAGATAGGTACCATAAGTGACAGAGCACGTGGCATTTGTCTTTCTGGTTGTGGGTCTCTTCACTCAATATAATAGTATCTAGTTATGTGCATTTACCTGTAGAGTTGGTTTTTCTTTACAGCTGAATAGTTTTCCATGGTGTGTATATAGCACATTTTCATCATCTAGTCATCAGTTAAAGGATATTTAGGTAGATTCTATTTCCTAGCTATTGTGATTAGAGTAGCTAAGAACATGGCTGAGTCAGTAGATGTTGGGTAGGGTGTGGAGTCCTCTGGGCACAAGCTAAGGAGTAGTACACAGATGCCAAAAGTCCTTGTGCAAAGTTAAATACACAGGCATTCTTCAAAGGGAGGAGATGTTTTAACCTGCCTTCCTCCCAAAATTCTGGGAATAGATAGAGTTTACAACCTGGCAATCCTTGGTTCTCTGATGAACCAGGCTTTGCCAATTCCTCCCTGAATTCATGTTTTACCTATCCCAGACTTTTACTCTCCCCACCTGCAAAATCTTGAAGATTATTGTAGGCCATAAAATTCATCCTTTTGGGAGGTGTCATTTGTACTTTACAACAGCCTAAGTGACTTCTCTGTTATCCTAGGGCCAGGCTAAATCTTGACTCCCACAGGCATTGTGTTTAGCTCAGCCATTCTCCTTAGACCTTTATGCTGAACATTTTTTTCTAAGTCACCAGAATCCATCTTTATAGAAGAAGTCATGTGGACTTTTCAAATAACTTCAATGCAGACATGTCTTAAGGTCTGTTATACTCACAGGACTGAGTTAATTGTAATCAGGAAATCTTTTTCCAAAATTGTGCTGTGCCTAAATATGTCAAAAATAAATGAGCTGAGGTCAGCCTCTAAAAGTTTTGGTTCATCACCAGTTACCTAAGTTGGGCTGAACTGAGTTTCACTCTTGTCTCTTCATGTATCATTTTCCTGACATCCAGAAAACCTTCAAGAACCCCCTTCTCCACCCACAGTGGTAAAGCTGGATCACATGGTAGATATATTTGATCTTGTACTCCCACCAACAATGAAGGACCATTCCCTTTTTTCCACATCCTCTCCAGCTTTCATTTTAAGCTGTTTCATTGATCTTTGCCATTCTGATTAGGGTAAGAGGAAATCTCAAAGTTGTCTTAATTTTCATTTTTCCTAATTGTTGAGGATGTCAAACACTTTCTTAACTGCTTTAATTTTTTCTTTTGAAAATAACTTGTTTAGATCTATAGCCCATTTTAAAAATTGGGTCATTTGTTTTCTTAATTTTTTGTATATTTTGGATATTAATTCACTATCAGATCTAGAGCTGGCAAAAGTTCTCCTGTACTCCATAGGCTTCCTCTTTACTTGACTGATTGTTTCTTCTAGACTAGGGCAATGTGCAGCTGAATCAAGGCCTGGGGTTTGGGACAGTGCAGGTGAGACTGACCAGACTTGGGTAGTGTGCAGACTGTGTGACCTGGAGTAGATCTTGGGATTGGGGAGGCTGTAGGAAGCCTAGGGTTTGAGGAAGTCACCAGACTGCACCTGCCCTCAGAATGAGTACCCTACTTAAGGCCTGGAGATGGTACAGGCAGGTTAATGTCAGGTAAACTGATTAGACTGGGCTGGCACACAGAGTGTATGACTAAGGTCAAGTCTGGAGGTTAGAAAAGACTAAAAAAATTATTATTTTCAGTGAGTGTGTGTGTGTGTGTGTGTGTGTGTGTGTGTGTGTGATAACATGTAGGTCACGATCAACTTGTGGAGTCAGATCTCTCCTTTCCACCTTCCATCTTTATATGAGTTCTAGGGATTGGGCTTAAGTTGTCAGACTTGTACAGCAAGCACTTTACCAGATGAGCCCTTGGTCTGGGTTTATGACCTGTGGCTTAGGAAACTTTACATTGTCCTTACGTGTGTGTTAGTGATGCTGAAGATAGGGAACTGTTACTAGAACCATTAAACCAGTTGTTGACTTGGCTAGTGTCTATGGTATACTTTAGGGTATCCCGGAAGTTGAAAAGAAATGCTGCATTTGGAATATATAGGTGTGTAATGTTCCTCCATAGCAGTCTCCACATTCTCAAAAGGGTCAGAGATGGATCTGCATCAAAACCTGAAAACCTGAGTTGAGTCCTCAGAGTCCATGTAAGGTAGAAGGAGGGGACAGACACCTCGTGGCTGTCTTCCACATACACACAGTGGCACACACAGTCACACACTCTCTTGTAATAACAATGTTAAAAAAGTGCCAAAGACCTCAAAAGTTTGAGAACAGTAACCTTAGCTGTTGCTTTTTCTGTAGTGCAAAGTGGATTACTGCTGTGGGCTGTGTTTTGGATAGGTGGGTAGAGCCTGTGGGAAGAACCTGTGTTCCCAAGGGTAGAATCAGTTTCTACTTGCTGCCCACAGCCCTTCAAGATCTAGCTCTGGACGCTCAAGATGTCCTGATCTAGGAGGTGAAGAGCAGCTTGAGGTCTGTCTGCCCTGGAGTATCCTCCTAGCCACTGTATGATTGCAGCAGTTACCCCGATTGGACAGTTGTTCCCTTGATTGAATAACTATTATACCTTGGATCCCTGAGCTGAACTGAAGAAAGTGCCGGGGTGAGGAGTTTTTTGAAGAATATAGATGTGTTTCATGCCCAATAGAAGGAAAGGAGAGACAAATGACACAGGAATCCACAAGAATATGCAGTTCCCTAAAGTCCAGTAAACTGCTGTCAAATATTTAACTGGCCGCTGATAGGATGGCTCACTGTTGAGCACTAGATTTAATGTAGAAGAAATAGTGGCACTTCCTTATTTAGCAAGGTTTCAGTCAATAACCAGTTGGTTATGAGCAACACATTTGTACAAATAGTGGGCAGCCAGTCTGATAGATAGGTATGGGAGTATAGTCACAGAATAGGAAATGGAATATATGTCATGTATGTAGAGAAACAGGCCTTAAGGCCTGGAACAGAGTGGGTTGACAAGAACACAACCAGCCTCCCTAATGTCCAGAGGCAGTGTGACTGTCATGTCTTACTGTCATGCATTAGCCAGTCCTATACATACCATATGTCACACATTAACCAGGCCCATTGCTCTGTGAAATGCTCCACTCTACCATTTACCCTCAAATGTGCTCTGGACTTTCCAGGCACTTACTGCTCGCCCAAATCACAGGGTGAATAGGCTCTTTCAATGTATTTTGGTCATGCAAAGGACCTGGCCTGTTTCCTGTGGTATATATAGTACCTTCCCACTCTCTACCTCTCCTTCTCCTTAGTTCCTTAAAAGAACACACTCTGCTTTGTATGGTGGGGAGCCAAGAATTTTCTTCAGATCTCCTCTATGCTATTGGCATTAATAAATACTTTGCTTGAAGGAGGAGTCCATTAGTATCCATACCTTCCTCTCCATCCTTCTCTTTACTCTCTCCCTAAAACCTAACAGGGGAGTAAGTAAATAAAGTGATTTCTTCAGTTTTATGGAGGGCTATCTTCTTTCATCTGCCTCCTCCTCTCCTAAGGCAGGAGCATGGAGCACATTGTGCAGTGCAGAGACAAGGACAATTTAGCTTGGAGATGGTCTTCTGTTTGTTAACGTTTTCCTAACCCATAATTCAGCTGGGGTCAAAGTGACCTAGGCAAAAGATTGGAGAGCTTCTGGGTTCACCAAGCCACATTCTAGCCTCACTCAATACTGAGAGAGTATGATATATGGAAAACAGCTTCAAACACACAGAAGAGAGCAGCCTGTTTATGCCTTTCAGCTATCTACTTGGGTGGTGGTAGTGGTGTATGTGTGTGTTTCTCTCTCTCTGTGTGGTAGGCTGGGGGGACATGTCTCATTGGTTTGAATTCCTCCTGAAATTCTCTGTTGGACTTGCTGTCACCAGATCTTTGGGGGATATGTAGTTTTAGGAATGCTTGCCTTGAGTTGAAATTCTAGTGAGTTAGGCTTTCTCTGAGTCCACCCAGATGAACTATAGGGAAGGTGGACCATATTGCCCTGTCAATGGGGTCCCAGTCGGGAAGAATTAGATTAACACCAAGCTACAAACAACTGATTCCAAGCTCATGCTTGGGCAGGGAAAAATGAGGTGGGGGAGATAGGTCCTTGATGCTCCATGGAGGAGTGGACTGGGATTATCACTACAGACAACACTGTGTCCATCATAGACAATGGGTAGAGTCAGATAGGAACTGTGGCCTGGTGCACGGTGATTTGGTTTCCTCTTTCCCCAGAGGCAGAAGAAGAACAATGCAGTGGGAAGTTGAGAATAAGTGGCTCAGCAGGAAACCTTATGCAACACTTGAACCACAGAAGAAACCTGGGTTCACCGATTGAGGCAGATCCGGCCACTGAGATTTCCGGGACCTGCAATTTTCCTGTCTATCCAGGTTCTCCACCCAAGGCTGAGTTCAGTCAAGATCTTCCTGATTGTTATGATGGTCCAAAAGGGCATAGAGAGGGTCTGGAACTGGACCATTGGTCTCCAGCAGCTAAGCACAATCGTTTAGTCTAGTAGGAGATTGTGTATATATTCTTTTTGGGAGAGGAACCTTGTTGGTTGGGTCCAGACCTCATCCCACCTGCTGGCCTCCAAATTCAAATGGTTAAGGAGGGCTAAGCAATCTGTTACTTATTCAGATCCAACTGCGTGGCACTGCAAAAAAAAAAAAAGTAATGTTCAACTTGAGAAAAGACAAATGGTGGCTGCTTATTTCCTACTGCCATCTATGTGGAAGAAAGTTGGTCTTGTTCCTTGCCATCATTTGTAACTTGAGAAAAGTGCACTGCAAAGTGTGTCTGATTACAAAGTTTCAGCAGATAAATAAGGGCATGCTTTCTATCTGTTGGACAAGGCAGAGTATTTTACAGCTTGGTCAAGAGGACGAAACCCCGACTGTGGTGGCCATCACCTTATTTAAAGCTTGGTGAGTCACTTAAGAACCTTAGACATTTGTTTTTTGTCTTTCCTTATTTTGAATATTCTTCCAGCCAGTCTTTTAGGAGAAAGATCTTTGATGATTCTTTTACTAAAAAAATTAAGCAACAATGTTGACACAGGCCTACTATCCTTGTTGGTAAGTTTTCACTTTTGCTCAAGATACCATGGTAATACATGCATTTCCTGTATTTCTCTTAACAATCTTATGAGAGAAGGAATCCTGGTTTTCACTTTGCTTATTTATGAAGAGATCCAGAGAGGTGAACCCTGTTAAGTAGTCCGGCAAGGGCAGAGCAAGGACCAGACCCATGCCCATCACGGGTGGAAGAGGCTGCTTAATGTGTGCAGTGCTCTCTGCTGCCTATTTACCTCCAGTCACTAGATTTTAGTGAGTGGACAGGGCCATGCTTCCCTCCTTTCCATGCTTGCTTTTCTAGCCTTTTTCTATCTGTTCCCTCCAGTGTCTCCACTGCCCAGGGTGCCAGGCAGGTGCTAATGAGCTTGTCAGGCTCTTTCTTATGCCCAGGACTCCACCCAAGATGCCTGAGGACCTGTCCTGGTGACTCTTTCCTGGTGTGAAAAATCCTCTAGACAAGGATAATTTCCCCGCACATGGAACACGGAAATTAGCGTTTTGATTTCCCTAAATTCTTGGGGATTTCCCCATTCTCCCTCAGGATGTAAGAACCTTCCTTCTAGTCTTTCCTGTGCTCTGAAACATTGTTGCCTCAGCTTTCTCCATTTGGAGCACCCCACCCTAGACTCCAACAGCATCCAGGCAGCCTACGGCTAGTTTGACGAGAATCCCAACAGCAATCTACAACCTGATTGAAGAACATATTAGTAAGTTTATCTGAAACATAAAGTTAGGCAGGTTTTACACACTGCCAGTTGTGTGTAAGGTTTAACCCACTACCCAATTCACGCTCTGGACTAGAGACTCTTATAGATGAGCCTTCCCTGGCTGAAGTTACAAATGCTGGGTTGGCTTATAAGTTCCTTTGTGGGGTGCTTGTCACACTCAGGTAGAACATGTTGTTTGGGATTTTTGCATCAGGAGGCATTTGTGTGAAGTGATTTGTCAGGCTGATGGTCTGACATCACATGGTTGCTTGAAACATCCTTCCAGGAACACAATCCAGCAGATGACTTTATTCTGCTGTATGTGTCTTCATATCTGGAATAGTCACCCATGTTCTGGGAAAGCAGCATCTAACCTGTCATTGACTCCAGTGGGGATATCTATACTGCCATCTGGTCTACTAAGGACCACCAAGATTCACTGAATCTGAATACTCTGATTTTACCTCCTGCTGTCCGTGGGTAAACTTCTCAGCTATTGTAGAGAAATAGTGGGAGAAACCCTGAAAGAGGACCCCCATTGGTTGCAAACAATGGGGCTGCCTAAAAGGCCCTCTTTGGCTTTTTGTAGTAGTTTCCCACCTGGATAGATGGAGTTTTGGAAGGGGTCATTGCTCCAGGTCCAATCCTGTCTGTTGCAGGGTCTTTCTGGTTTAGTGAATTGTGTTCTGTCTTTGGTTTCACGATGATCCACTGAGAGCTCTATCAGTCCAGGCGTAATGTGGGTCTGAGAAGAAACCTTGGTCATCAGGTCTAGGGAAGTCTGAAGGCACGCGGAATTAGCTTGCTTTCTATGAGTTGAGAGATTGGGCCCACATGACTTTGGCTGACCCAGTGATCCCATTAACCTTGGTATATAAAACCCAAGGAGTTCTTTTGGAGATTCACAGTTTGTGCATCATGGGGCACATATAGATGAAACTCTATCTGTTTTGGGTAGTTCTAAGGGACTGGCTTGCCACACATTCTAATTTTCTGTTGTCTGTTCAAACTTTGCTTAAATGTGTGTGAGTGTCCTGCCTTCCTGGCCTCCCAGTAAGTGGCAAAGTAGCCAGAGCTTCAGAGGTGCCCAACAAATGTCTAGCTCCCTCCCCATGGCTTCTCATTGACAGCGCACATACTTTGTTGAGTACCCCTGAACCCAGAATGGAGTCATGCAGCTCTTTGGATGACTTCAGCATCCTGTTCTGCTTCACCACAGTGACCTTGGTGTTATTGCTGAGAAAGGTGTATGGCCTTGTCCAGTTCCAAAGTCTCGGAGGGAGGCCAGTTTGTTCTTGAACTTGGCATAGGCTTTTCACACAGTGACCCTTAGTATAGGATTCTTTTGTTTAGTCAATTTCATTTACAGTTTAAAGATAATTTCAGAGAGCCACACAATTACATTTCCTCATTTTCTGACCTGCAAACAGACACCTTAGATGGATATTTCAAATTAGGTATGTACAAAATGCAAAAATTATGCCTGCCATTTAATTCACAAAGTATAACTTTCAGGAACATATTCTAAGGATTTAGAATAGGCAGCCAGAAGAAATATGACTGAATTCAGCAGTCAACAACTTTCACATCTAAAATAAAACCTATCTGAGCTATAAACCAGAGTCTGAGAGTTTGTTATATATCTCCACTGGGCAAGAGAGCAATGACTCAAGCCTGTCTAGGACCACACGGTTTTTAAAGTAAAATTGTAAATTAACTGTATGAAGATAAAGGCTAGGGGAAAAACAGAGGTTGAATCTGATAGAAGAGTGTTTGTGTTTTACAAAAATCATTTTTTTAAAAAAAAGCTTGAGAAGGTTTTATTTTCTGAAAAAAAAGTATCCTGATTTTAGGGAGTTTTATAAAAGCAAAGGTTTTGGAGACAGGTGAGTTTGACACTTAGAAAAGTTATTTACTTCTCTAAACCCATTCTTCATTGCAAAATAGTCATCTGGCCACCCCCAGCCTGCTTCAAAGCATTTTTGCAAGGTGGCATCTGGAGTGTTGTAATTGCCCCAGACCTCTTTACTTCTTAACAAATGGGGACTCTTGTAGAATTATAAAAAAATTGAGAAGGCACCATGGACACTTCCCACATACTTGTACTTGGTTTCTTGTGTGATTTAACATCTATTACACTTATTAAAGTGGGCCGGGGTTGGGGATTTAGCTCAGTGGTAGAGCGCTTGCCTAGGAAGTGCAAGGCCCTGGGTTCGGTCCCCAGCTCCAGAAAAAAAAGAACCAAAAAAAAAAAAAAAAAAAGTGGGCCAATCACCACTGATACGTTACTGTAAGAATTCCTTTCATTCAGATTTCCTTAGTTTTAAGCTGAAGTCGCTGCCCTTCCAGGATTGCACTCTGAATGTTTTTATTGTTATCATTTTTTTATTGTAATAAATATTCAGGAAATGCCTCACCTTGTTCTTCACTTCCCAGCAGTGAGACTTGCTGTCGTGGCCTTTGCTAGGAAGGGTGGAGCTGAACATGAAAGCCTGATCCAGCCCTATGTCTGAAATCTTTCAGGGAAGTTGGGTGTAGGTGAGGGGCAATGCACGAGGCTTCTGACTAGCACGAGGGTGAGACCTAAGTGAGTAAAACCTGGGCAGCCACTGTTGAATCAGAGCCCCAGATTGGAAGTTATTCTTGAGCACTCTCCTTCAATCATTTTGGAATGGATTAAAGAGATTTCTTCACCTAAAGCTTTATGAAAAGCTCCTTGTCTAGTGTCTTTCAGCAATACTTGCTTCTCCCCAGAATGTACATTTGTGTGTTGAGGAGTAGGTGCCCTTTACTTTGGTTAGTGGTCAGATGTTCCACAGGCTTGTGACTGTCGGTGGCCTCTTTGCAATCACAGGGTATTCAAAGTCACAGTCCATCTCTGGACCTAACACTTCTGGACTGAAGTCGGTCAGCTATTAAAATGCTATTCATTTCATTCTTGGAGCTAAGTATTTAATCTCTTGTCTTCCAGCGGGACATTTCAGACAGGCTTTTTGTACATCATAAGTCAAACTGACTTGTAATAACAGAACCCTGGAAATCAGCAAAAGGATCTGGATTCAGTGGAACAGTTGCCATAGGCCCCTGATTATGAGAATGCTTGGGGCCCACATCATTTTGACTTGGCCAACACAAGAAGTCTTCACAGTTGAAAGCAAGCAAACTGGACTATTGAGATTAGAAGACTTTGATTTCTCACTTTTCTCAGTGTGGTACTGAGAATACAGAAATGATGCTCCTGTCTTTCCAGAGCTCAGCCTGAGGAAACCTTTTTTCACCTTGCCCCACCCCAGTCAAGAAGACAGAAACAATGTTCCTCTTCTGTGTTTCCAGGCATCTTGTGTTTGCCACCCAGTCCTCCTTATGTTTTGCCCACAAGCTAGTGTTGAGAATCTCTTTTTGGCTGTCTGCCGTCCCCAGTCCTCCATTAGTTGGAGGGCTTTCTAGACCATATGAGTCTAGCAGTGTTTTACACACGATCAGGTTTAGTGAGCCTCTGTAAACAGCTTCCTAAGTGCCCTCTACACCACTACTCTGGAATTCCCAAATTTGACTTTCATGAAGTAGCCCTGTGATTATCACACAAGAATTATCATGTCACTGGTTTGAGACAACCCCTCCAATCATTTTTCAACCCAATACAATCTCATGGAGATGGCCAGTTTTTCCTGAATTGTTCTCTCCTTATCAAGGTCTTGCTTAGCAGTCATTTGAATATGTTTTCCTCTTTTATTTTCTCAGCAGGACTTGTAACCCCCTGAGATGGCCTAGGCTGCATTTTTCTCACTGTGTGATATTTTGCTCTCCCTGAGATGCAAGCTCCAAGAGAGCAGGACTGGCCTTATGTGCTTTGTTGACGTCACTGTCAGTAGCAGCATCTTGCATCAGTGGCTATTTAGTGACTCTGTAGAATGGGTGAGTGTTAATTTCCTTTAATAGAGTCACCATTCTCTGGCAGAAGGAAGAAACAACTGATACTGAATATAGGAAAGATGCTTTGTTTAATACCATGGAGTGTGGGTGATGATCGGAAAGTGACTCCTATATCAAAAGATCCTGCAGGCCTGGGTTCCTCTCCAGTCATCAGCATTCATTATGAACACTCTACTTCTCCCAAGTCTCTAAAGAACAGTCAAAGTCTGGTCAAAGGCAGCATATAGGACAGTGGTCCCATAAAATTGTGGTGGAGCTAAAAATTTCATTGTTTAGTGATGAGTAAAGTGTGTAAGGTACAAGGTCTTACTTGCATGTTTCTGGTGATGCTGGTATAAACAGAATCACCACATTGCCAGCCATGTAAAAGATAGCACACTCAACTACATACTGTACATATGCTTGGTAATTTTAACAAATGACCACGTTACTGGTTTATGTATTTATTGTTGGTCATTATTTTAAAATGTGCTCCTCCTATTTATAAAATGGTTTACTGAGAGGCTGGAGAGGTAACTCAGTGGTTAAGAGCACTGGCTGTTCTTCCGGAGGACACAGGTTTGGCTTCTGGCACTCACATGGCGACTCACAACCATCTGTGGCTCCAGTCCAGATGCTCTCTTCTGGTGTTCAACGGCACCAGGTATAAATGTGGTGTACAGACATACATGCAGGAAAAACACTCAGACACATAAATTAATAAAAAAATAAAAAGATAAAAAAATTTACTGAAAAATAAGTGTTTTACCAGCAAGAGCTGTACATATTTCATGTTCAGAAAGTTTCTCAACTGCAAAATGAGGCCATAGCGAGGGAATGGCCTGTACCACCTAGCTCTGTGTAAGTATGTTGTGGAAATAATCTACCTTCCTGGTGAGAAATCATTCTTACACTTAGATCTTAACAAAGGAAAAACTATTTACTTTAAAAGCAAATGAACAATTAAGTCACTGATAACTGTGGCTAATGCCCAAGGAAGCACCAATCTTGAATAGAAGATTTTGCTAACTTATACATACTTTATGATTATTCCTTTAACATGCATCATCATCCTTAAACCTCTATTAGGTCCCAGCCCCAGGTTACAGTTTACACTGGTACAGGAGCCAGCAAGTCTGGCTACTTGGGCAGATAAGAAATTTGCACAGCAAAGCTATTGCCAGAATTATTTCTTAAGCATACCAGTGTTGTTCTTTTCCAATAGCTGTAGCCCAGGATCATCTTGCCTACCTGTCAGAATTGTGCTTTTCTTGATAAGAGCACAGGGAATTAAATGTCAGACCAGGAGTTGATGGTTGTTGTGATCCTTCACTGCCCCCTGAGCTGCCTGTCTGTGGTGTGTTCTATGGGGATGGGCCTAATGGCTGCTCGGTCCTGGTGAACAAATGTTTCCGTCATAGCATTGTAAATTTTGCTTAGCTCTCACATGCCTGGCAGGAATTCTATTTATGTTTGGGGTATTTTGGAGGCAGCACATCTTTAGTTAAATTCTATATTTCATGATAATGGCTCCATAGAAAATCTATTGGTACATCTTTTATAATATCACTTCTATTACATTGAATATCTTCTAAATCAAATACACCCTTTGATGTTTGCACAATAGCAAATTAATCCAAAACTTTTAAGTGACAAACAACTGTATTTCCCTCTGGTGTTTTGTCCCTTATATTATGAGAAGACATGGGAGGTAAATACTGTGCTTGTAGTTATTCATGGTTAACTATGCTCATAATTACTTTGCAAAGCCCCTATATCAGCACCCTAACAGCACAGGGCTGCATCTCACTAGGGAATGTTGGAGGTCAGAAAGCAGTAAGTGAGAAAGTGCTCCAAGAAAAACAAGAGAAGATAGAGGGAGAAAGAGAGGAAGAATAGAAGGAGGAGGAGGAGAAGAGAGAAAGGAGGAGGAGGAAGAGGAGAGAGAGAGAGAGAGAGAGAGAGAGAGAGAGAGAGAGAGAGAGAGAGACTAAGGTGGGGCTGTCCTAGGCTATGGGCCATGGAAATTCTGAACCCCAGTTGTGCCTGCCTGTGCTCCTCTGTTTTCTGAGCTCCATTCTAAGGTCTGCACCTTCTATTTCCAGTTATGAAGGCAAACACTGGACAACTCGAAATAGAAAGAGAGAAAACTTGGTTTCTCTCACGGAGCCCATTTCTTGGTCTCTTGAAGACATAGCTCTAATACAGCTGGGAAGCTTACCTGGTCTTGAGCAAAACATGAGCTCAAGAAACTTGAGCAACAATTGCAACATTCCTGCTATTGTCTTGGTAATTGGAATGTCAAAATTCATAACACAGTACTTTCTAAAATATAAATTTTAGGGAACTCTGGGAGGTGGGGGTGAGGAGGACTCTGAGGTTGGGTCTTGGGGTTGTGTAAGATTGCTTCACTGGACTGCCCAAACAGGGGCCTCTTCCTAGCAAGGTCTGGGCAAACAGCACAAAATGGCAAAAATTTATTTATGCCAGTGTATCAAACTTAGTAAAGGCTTACAATCTGAGCCTATACTGGGTCCTGCAACCCATGCTCTAGAAGCCAATCAAAAGGGTCAACTTGATGTTGGAACGTAGAAGGAGGAGATTTGCTTGATGTGGTCACAGTGCAAAGAGGGATAAGAGGCTCTAGTGAACACCCAAGTCCATCTTTTTGGGCCCCGAGGTGAGATTAACATGTGAAAGGCCATAGATGTACATATCTCAGCAGTACAGTTTGAGATGTTGTCCTGCTCTGGGCTTCAGTCTCATCCTGTAAGGTAGTCTGAAAAAGTGTTAGAACTGTGGGAAATCTCTTCCAAAGTACCCCGGTGGCTGGGACATTTTCCTTCTCCCAGTATGGGATTCCTGGGAAATTTCCCACTTCTGTAGGGTGCATTGATTCAGTAGTCTGACTGTGAGACACAAGTGTCTCTTTAGAGTATCTTCATTCCTGTCAGGTTCACTACAATAGGAGCTTCACGTGGCCTTGTCTAATTGAGGGGGATTTTATATTTTGACCAAACAGGCACTTATGACACTACAACAGGTCTGTTAAGCTCTCAGATGGACTACAGCATTGTTGCTGTACACCTCCTAACTGACTGTGTACCTGTGGCCTCTTTAATCCCTGCTCTATTCCATAAACCTCAGATTGATATACACAAGGCGCAAATATGACAGTAGAATTTCCTGCATCCTTGGCTATTCTGCCCTTTGCTCTGACAAGTGAAGAGTGAATTCCTTGGCCCCCTATCTGGCATTTTTGTGTCTGTCCTGAGATGTCTACAACTCTTAGCTTCAATAAATTTTGGTTTCCACTCCTAGCAAGGCTTGGTGGCTTCCAGGGATAGATCCCATTGTTCAGAAAGCAAAGGCAGGAGGACCAGCAAGTTTGAGGCTTGACTGAGTTACATAACAAGATATTGATTTTGTTTGTTTGTTTTTTTTAAAAAGAAGGTTGGAAAAAAGAAAAGGAAAAGTGAAAACAGAACCAAACAACCCTTAGATACATTCAATTTCACTTGACCAGCTAAGGCCAATAATCTCAGATTGCATTTCAGTATTTTAAGGATAGTGGTAGGTGTATCAGTAAATCCTGATATTGAAGAAAAGCCATCTCCCTTCTGGGGAGACAGCCTTAGAAAGGGGTGCATTCCAGCCCCAAAGTCCCACCTGGTGTCACACCCCTTACTTTTCCTTTTCCATGCTAGAATGACCCAAGGACCTGTTTGGTTTTCCCTGCAGGCTTTGAAGTTCTTGGCCAAGCCTTTCTCAATGCAGTGGCTTCTTGGAGTATTGTGTAGTGTCCATCATTTGATAAGAGTCCAGTTAATGTATTCTGAAAGAACCCAGGACCACAAAAAGTGAACTGATAAGGAAACTCATTTATCAAAACGACTCCAGGATTAACTGTCCCTTGTCTTTTAAGACAAAAGCTGTGGCTTTGTGTTGAGAACAGTAACACCTGTGTTCACACATCTAGATCTGAGATCTTTCCTAAACAGACCATTTTTTTCCCTAATGGGAAGGAGGGGGCTAAATCACCATGGTTGTTTCTGTTTAGCTATTTACAGAAAGTCCAATGAGACTCTGCCAAACTGGATTGCTTTGAGATTTGCCTGGATTCTAGAATCATCACCAACACTCAGAGTTAACAGAGATACAAAGGCAGGGAGAAACACTCTCGACAGCCAGGAGTGTCCATCCTCTCTGTCCTTCAGATTCCAAGTCTCTAGGTAGTTGGAGTAGCCTCAAAGCTGCCCCAACTAGCCACTTGCCATAGTGGCTCTGCGTCCTTCCTGTGAAAACCTCTGCCTCAAGCTTCACATGTCTCTAGGCTTCTCCTACCTTTGTTAGCCATAACCAAGACATTTTTCTGTGTGGGAGAATTGAGGGGTATGGAAAAGATCGCCATAGTAGTCCCTGCTTTTAGGAACTCAGACTTGCTGATTTGAGGTTTTTGCATTGGGCTTTTCTAGAGTAATAGGATGATATACAACACAAAAGAGGATTTGCTTTATTGACTTACATGATAGGCTACTGGGTAGTCCAAAAATATTATCTTCTTATTGGAGAGGTGGAGAAAGTCATAGCTACTTAGCCCAAGTGGAGGAAGCTCCAGGAGTCCCAGTTTGATGCTGAAGGCCTGTCAGATCCTTGGAGAGCTTCTGATGTTGAATCCCCGTTGGAAGGTTAAAGAAGCTAAAGTCTGATAGCTGCTTAGAAGGAATGGACTTTTCAGGTACATGGACCTCTTCCTCTCCAATTCCGTTCCATCTGGGCTCCAAATCCATAGACTATCTCACCTACATTTAGGCTGGAAATTTCCTTCAGGTTACTTCCCCATATGCCCATCATCTCTGGAAATGTGCTAACAAGCACATTCATAGTCGTGCTTCACAAGTCCTAGACATTTACAAGTCCAGTCAAATCAACAAGCAAAAGCAATCATAGATTACAACACAGTACTTTAAATGTAATGGCAGACTACCTAAAGACTATATACGGACCGACCCTGGACTCTGACCTCATAGGTAGCAGTGAATAGCCTAGTAAGATCATCAGTGGAAGGGGAAGCCCTTGGTCCTGCTAAGACTGAACCCCCAGTGAACGTGATTGTTGTGGGGAGGGTGGCAATGGAGGGAGGATAGAGAGGGGAACACCCATAAAGAAGGGGAGGGAGAGGTGTTAGGGGGATGTTGGCTCGGAACCCGGGAAAGGGAATAACACTCGAAATGTAAATAAGAAATACTCAAGTTAATAAAAAAAAATGTAATGGCAGCAGTATCATGGGATTCTGTAGGCCTGATGGAGGGAGCCTGAGAGGTGCTTGAGAAGTGGATGGCTGGGCACACTTTTGTGGAGGCAGATACTGGTTGGGAACTGATGGATTCTAAGGGACACATTGGAGATGTAAGGAGGTGGGGAAGAACACTCTGGCACAAACAATGAAGTTGCTGAAGAAAGCCAGGGTTGTTATTGTTTTTGAAAGTTTGAGTTTATTAAGGAAGAGATAATGCATGCTTAGTTTTTTTTTTGTTTTTTTGTTTTTTTTCCGGAGCTGAGGACTGAACCAAGGGTCTTGCGCTTGCTAGGCAAGTGCTCTTCCACTGAGCTAAATCCCCAACCCGCTTAGTTTTTTTAATGTGGGTGTTGAGAGCTAGTTCAGAAAAGAAGGGGAGTGTACTAAAAAGAAAAGGGATGGGTGTGGATTTTTCAGGAGTTACCTAAAGAGAGGAGCATGAGTGAGTGTATCCGTGGAGTGGAGTTCCATAAGGGTTGACTGGGAGAGTAGCTAGAAATAATACAGGACAGGCATCATAAGGCAACGTGGGCTGAGCGTGATGAGTGTTCTGAGCATTAGAAATGCAGGTACTGTTGGTTCAACCATGTGGCAGGGATGATGGAATAAAATACTCCAGGGTGAGGCTAGAGCAGGTAAGACAAATACTTGATCATTTCTGTTTTTCACAACAGATCTTTCTTCAAATTTGAACTTCCAGTGCATGTGCCATTAAAGTAGAACTGGACCAATGAAACAAAAGGGAGAGGAGTTTAATATTTCCATGAGGGCGCCCTACTTTGACGTTCAAGTGTTGAGGTGACCATCCAGAAGATTTCCACTTGCTGACTTTAAATCCCAGTCTCCTTGGCACCCTTTCTTATATCTTCCCCTGAGAAAAAAACATCATGGAACATGAGGAAACATTTTAGAATATTCGTAAGTTGACATTTGTTTGGAAGCTGATTTGCTCATGACCTGATTGTAAATGTTGGGAATGAAGCTGAAAGTCAGGCAGAGACTTGGACTCTACTGTTGGGGGCTCTGTGGTTCACTGTGGGAGACAGAGTCAATGTATTTATGCTACATTGTGATGAGCAATTTGTGGCACAGATGTAACAAGCACTGCCTGCTCGGTCATCCCCCAGCCTCCTAACCCTCAGGCTTTATCTCTTTCCCAATAGCAAGTTGATTTAGAAGAGATGTGGCACAAACCAGGCACTGGAGAGGTGTTGAAGCCTTCTAA
This sequence comes from Rattus norvegicus, assembly GCF_021556685.1. Taxonomy (NCBI): domain Eukaryota; kingdom Metazoa; phylum Chordata; class Mammalia; order Rodentia; family Muridae; genus Rattus; species Rattus norvegicus. Next base: position 177,919,991 of record NC_141535.1, read on the forward strand.
AACTGGTTACTCAGGTTTCAACTACTGAGTTCTTGAGTCCTTCAATACTTAAAACTCCTGGGCTTGTAGGACAGAGGGCAGATTTAGGCAGACCCAATACTCTTAGAAAAGGGTAGAAATCTGAAACTTGAAGGTTTGCTGCTTCATGCTTAGCCCTGGAGATGGATCAGGAGATCCCAGGCAGAGAGAATGGTGGAATTCAAGCCCCTTTCCGACTGCTATATAACTTTGGGCCAGCCTCTCCTTTTCTCTTGCTTTAGAGAACTGATGATTGCCAGTATTCATTTAGCATTCTACTTCTATAACTCTCTAGTCTGCTGAGGATATGGGTGTGTATTTAGAGGACACTGGTTTAAGACCTGGTACTTGGAAGACCCACCACAGCCATTTGTAATCTGGGATGGGAGTCTATGGCTGGAGGTCAGGGAGATGAATGGGGAGCTATAGCTGACATGCCTGGTGGAAGGACAAGGATATTCTGAAATGACATTTGTGCCCTTTGCATTGGCCACCACACTATTGAAACACCGCACTCCAAGGAAGTGGAAACACCGCCTCCCCCTGCCTCAGGAATTTCATGAAGGGGGAAGAAAAAGGTTGAACTCTGGTGCCAGTCAGAGGAAGAGCTTGTGTCCTGGAAAGAAGTTTCAGAGTGCTGGCAGTTGGTCAGGTGACCTTGCAGGAGAGATTGGAGCCAGACAGTGAGGGACAGGACAACAGCTTGATTAGGAACACCAGGTGTGCACTGCTGGCCCTGTGCTTAAGTCTAAATTTCATACCAGCTTGGGAGATAGGCTTCCTGGGGTCACTTGATCTCTTTGTTCTTCTCTCCAGTGTGGTAACATTGAATAAAGTCCATATTTTTTGTGCTTCTTTACTATCATTTTGCCTCTATAATTGGTTTATTGGGACAGTTGGCCGAGCATGGCTTCTTAGGCTGAAAGAAGACAGGCACTAACCCTAACTCTAGTTAACAAAGTTGCACTGGTGTTTCTTAGATGGGAGCAGTTCTGTGGGAGGTGGAACAGGACTTGCAAAATGTAGCATATGTATCTACCTGCGGGGCTGAGCTCCTATCCACTGATTAGGGACTAGGAGAGTTTTTAACCGCCTTATGGAACTTAAAATTTGAATCCTCCGCCTCTAGAGGGTCTGTAAACTGAGTCCAAGCTCTTTATGGGAATCAGGGAATTGGAAATGGAGAACCAGGATGAGAGCTCATTCCCTTTTCTGGGCCAGTGAATGTTTTCACTCCATCTTTCTGGGGTGGCTAGTAGACTTGAGGGTAACTGCCATTCCCATTCATGTGAGGACCACAGGAACCCATCAGCACACATATTTAGGATTCTAAGTCTATTGGGAGAGTTGTCTGCTCTCTTCAATTCAGAAAAGAGTTTGCCTGTTATTCTTTATGTATCCTTACGCAGTATACCTCCTCAGTCATGGAACACTTAGGTTCATTTTAGGAAGGTTTTGTATAGGGGAAAGGAAAGGGGGAGGAGGAGGGGAAGCATGAGGGAGATAGGGAGGAAGGGAGGGAGGAAGGGAGGGAAGGGAGAGAGAGAGGAGGGAGGGAGAGAGAGAGAGAGAGAGAGAGAACACACAGCAATAAGTGAAATAAGACTATGTCATGCTACTGAGGTAGGAAGGTATTTGGGAAAGGGACCACACGTTTCTGTTTTCTGCTCTGACAAGGGACATGTTGACAAGCTGGATGGGTACTGTGATCTGTAGGGTGAGGCCTAATGTCAAGGAGAGAGACATGGTGAGGGAGATAAGACGGAGGGGCTCAGTATGACACAGGTTGCTGGCTCTTTCTTCTTCTTCTTTTTTTTTTTTTGTTATGACTTAATGGAAGGCATAAACTTCAGAAAAGGACAGGGTTGTTTAGCACTCAGACTCTGGGAAGGAGGCATGGGAAAGCAAACAGAAACAGCATGCAGAGCACTGGAATGGATAAAGACTTTATTTATTCATTTTTAAATTATTTCCCAGCCCCAGAACCAAGGTCATTTAGTAAGCTATTCCCTTTAGACTTGGTTGGGCAGATGTTACATGGCTGACCTCTTAATTACTTCCCACAGCCTTTGCCGTGGCTGTGGTCATGCCCACGTGGGTTGTTCTCATGCAGCTTCTCATGACAGGCAAAGATCAACTTTCCCATCAGCATCATACACTCCTCAAAGGACAGTTGATTGTCCTGGTTTGTGTCCAGGTCCTCCATGATGTCTCTTAGGAGATTTTCATTTCTTTTCTCCCTCTGTGAATGAAACAGAGGAGGCTGTTAGGGCTTGGGAAGAGAACCCTGAAGCACAGTGAGGGGCTAGATAGCAAATGCACAGGAAAACCTACCCTAAGGAGTTAGATTGAAGAATAAGAACAATGTACTGAGTATTCATGATGGAGCAACTGCTAAACATTTGCTAAACACTGCATTTTTTCCTCTAGAGAGCTCCCTGCCTTGAGCACCAGAACTCTACTTTTCTGAAGACCAGGCAATTAGTAAGTATAGAAATATCCATTGTTTACCCTTCTAATTACTTTAACAGATAGAAATAGAAACACCTTCTAAAAGGTGGGGCCTGGGGGTAGAGCAGAGGAGGTGTAAATTTGGATTTGACATAATCCTCCTGGAGGATTATGCCCTCATCACTCTTCTCAGTTTCTCTCAGTCATCCCTCACCCCAGTCACTTCCTTGGAGGTAACTAGTTGTTAAAGCTCATTCAGGATACTTAGTTGAGGAGGCACCCAAGAAACCAGGCAGTATGGGACCTTAAAGGGGCAGAGCATGGTTTGCTCTGCTGACCTCAAAGAGTGTGGTAAAGTATGGTGGAGACTTAGATAAAGTGAAAAGTTCAAAATGTGGTGGCTCACCATCATCTAGCTGCATTCATTTGCTGGGACACCTTGGCTAAGCAATGCTCCCTTCCACAAACTGAGTAGTTCATGTTTGTGGTCTCTGTTTCCATGGGTTCTAGCAGAATATGTCAAGAAATGGAGTAGAACCCATGGAGGGATCACAGAGAAGAGATCTTCATGTGTACTTCTGTCTACCCCGAATTGGTATCTTGTTTGCCTGGAGTGCCCACTTATAAAGAGATATCTCTGTCCCTATTATCTCCCATAGTGACAATTCTTGGTCCCACGTTGGCAGGGAATCAACCAAAAGAGGCTAGCCATAATATGGACACTCCACAGGGGAAAAGTTATAAAAAATAAAGGATGTTTCTGACTCTGACACACACACACACACACACACACACACACACACACACACACACACACACACACACACACACAGACACTCTCCCCACTCCTTTCATGTTGATCATGGTGGCCATCTCTGCTGTTCTTTCACTTCATGCTTTTTTCTTTAATGACCTCACAATACATATAATATTCTCTTACCTAGAGGCTGGACTCTGGCCTTCGTCATCTTGAAGCCCTCTCTCCTAATAAAGGCAATTCTGAAGGGTAACAGGTTTTAGCTTCCTTCTCCAGGAACCAACTGAACCTGTCATCTCATTGTTTTAAGATCCCTTGAGTTCTTTACCAGGGACCAGGTTTCAAAGTATTATCCCCTCAAGGGGGCTATCTCTCTCCTTCCCTACTCTCTCTCTCCCTCTCCTTCCCCTCCCTCCCTCCCTCTTTCTTCCTTTCTCTCTCTCTCTCTCTCTCTCTCTCTCTCTCTCTCTCTCTCTCTCTCTTTCTTTCTTTCTATAAATCATAGCCACTCATTATTGATGCACCCAGCACAGACTATCCACAGAATCTCTTACCATTCTCCCAGCTCTCAGGTCATTGAATTCACTTGTGTTTCTTTCTTTTTTTTTTTTTTTTTTCCTTTTCTTCAGAGCTGGGGACCGAACCCAGGGCCTTGCGCTCACTAGGCAAGCGCTCTACCACTGAGCTAAATCCCCAACCCCTTCACTTGTGTTTCTTAAGGCTATGTGTCACCAACACTGGGATATGGGTTCCTGGATCATCTCTACAATCATCTGCCCAAAATAGGGCATCACACACTGCAGATGTTCAACTGAACCATTTCATGTCTAACTTTGAGTGCCTCTAGTGGCAGAACCCTGCTGCCCTGGTGCTGGGATTTGCTCTCAGACTGCTGCAGACTGCACTTTCCTCTCTTGCCAGCCACGTCTTACCTTCAGAAAATTTGGCAAGTCCTTATTCACCATTTCTTTGAATTCCGCCTTGTTCAGGGTGTCAGGATGTCCATACTTCCTAGAGTACTGATGGAAAACATTGATGATGGTGCTTATGCTGCGCTCCAGCTGAGATCCTGTTTTGGCAGCCATCTTCTTGCTCTTTGAAAATAGAGGAAACAAAAGTTACAAATAAAAGAATGGGATGCCAAGTTTCCCTGACCTAGTCTCTGGCCATTGTTAGGCAAAAAAGGGAGGGGGAACACAAAATAAAAAGAACAGGTAGGGTGCTACGTAATAGGGCGACAGCTCCCCCCACATACACACAAAAACAAAATATTGATTATCAATATTCTTAGAAGAAGTGAAGGAAGATATAAAATGAACAGGTCAACCTAGGAGGGTTTCAAGACGAGGGCTTGGAAGAAAGTTGGCCAAGGGAAGGAATGAAAGATCTAACAGGCATACTCCTCTCCAGGGAAGATGAAGCTTACTTACCAAAGCTAAGGAGCCACAGAGCGTCTGGCAAGAGCAGTGTAAGCCCAGCATTTATAGGCAGCTCCTTGCTAGAAACATGGTTATCTCTGGGAAAGATTGCTTCACAGGTGAGCAGTGTGGTAACCCTGATAGTCAAGGAGCTGGGGTGGAGCAGGAAATGTTCACACAGCTCTGCTGTTTTGTGAAATTCCCAGCCTTGGGCTTGGAGCTTGTTTGGGAGGAAACTAGTTAGTTGGCTCACTTCCCTTCCATCCAACCTCCCTCTACCCCCTCCCCCCATTTGCTAACTTTCATTTCCTTGTCCTGACTTGTAGTATACACAGGGTGGCAGGGGAATCATAGTGGCCATCTCGTTCTGGCTCTTTCCCCTGAGTTTATGGTCTGAGCCTCCTCATGTGCTTCCTTGGCTCCTTTGGGAAGGGCGAGGGATCGCCATGGCATTCTTGAATGGAATTAGTGTTAGGAAGCGCCTCATTAGTTTCCCAGTGGAGAAGAGTCTTATGTTCAGAAGGGGACCCAAGCAAGGTTATTTAGCTAGCATGTGACCTAGCAGGGACTGACTGCAGACTTAACTCGTGTTAAGGATATTTACTACTACATTCTCCTCTTGCGGCTGAGTGAGGAGCTGTCTTCAGCATCTCTCAGCATCCCTCCTACAAATCCCATTCCCAGCTGTCATTCATGTCCCCTAGGAACTTATATCCTAGAAGGTAGCTGATTTAAAAATGACTATTATTAGCCTAAAATAGCTATACAGAGTAATGACTTTCATTTTAACATATATGCCTATAATATACTTTGATAAAAAATTTCCCTCTATTTTCTTATCTCCCTTTCTCTATTCCTCTTTCCTCCTTGTGCCTCTCTGATAGTCTTCTTTCACGTTATTTCCTGGGGGGCAGTGGTTAATTAAGTCACCCTTTAGACTCTATTACATTAAGGTATCAGTCAATGGATCAATGTTGGGCTGCCATTTGTAAAACGTTAAAGAGAGGCTTGTTGGAGAAAGGTGTCACATAGCTCAGGTTGGCTTTAAACTTGCTGTGGAGCTGAGGGTGATCTTGAATCTGATCCTCCTGAGTCTACATCCAAGTTCTGACATTACAGGCATGTGCCACTACACTCAGTTTATGTGAAGCTGGGGCTAGGGCTTCGTGAGTGCTAGGACATTCTACTGAGAGAACTGTATCCTGGCTAGTTTTCATCCCATACCTGTACTGTCCAGTTTTCCTGGTGCTGTTTTTTTTAAAAGACTGTCTTTTGCCCCTAATATTTGGGTGCTGCTCCTTTTCTGAAGTTAAACAGATGGTTGTAGCTGTGTGGACTCATTTCTGGATGCTCAGTTTTAAGTTTGATATCATTTAAATTTAATTAATGTGATTTGAGTTTATTAGTCGTCTCCCCTGTCTTCCCTACTCCTGTCCTCCCTGTTCCCACAGCTTTCAGTAGCTTCCTGTTCACCTTCACATCACATATGTTCTGCAACCTTTCTCTAATTTCTCAACGTATCTTTCCCCCCTTACATGGCCTCTTTTCCAACTTCTAGACCTATGCCTGAGTTCACACCCTCATCTGAACATCTATCTATACATATGCCTATCTACCTACCTACACATGGAGGAACATTAAAAGCTACAATCGCCAGCGTGTATATGTACCACGTTTTTATTATCCTTTTACTGGTCGATGGAAGTCTAGGCTGTTTTTGTTCCCTCATTATTGTGATTGAAGCAAGACACATGGTTGTGCAGGTGTCTCTGTGTAGGATACGGACTTCTGTGGGTATACACTGAGGAGTGGCGTAACTGGGTCATATGGTGGCTAACCTAACATTTGAGAAACCTCTGGGATGGTTTTCATAATGACTGTAGCAATTTACAGTCCCTTCAACAGTGACTGTAAGCTGTCTTTGTCATTACAGCTCTGTAGCATTAAGTTGGTATCAGGTATCAAGATGTCCAGTAGTGTTCTTTAAGCTCATGCTTGCTTTGGCTATCTGTAGTCTCTTGTGTCCACATACATTTTTGTGTATGCATTGTGTCCATTTCTTTTCTAGGTCTGTAAAGAATGTCATTGGACATTTGATAGAAATTGCATTGAATTTGTAAATTCCTTTTGGTAATATAGCCATAGTCACAATTTAATTGTACCAACCCAGGAACATGGCATTTCTTCCCATTGTTTATTCTTCTATTTCTTTTTTAGTTTCTTTTAATTATTATTTTTTTAGTGGTTTGCGATTTTCATTGTAAGAGAAATCTCACCCCCATGGTTAGGTTTATTCCTAGGTTTCTTTCTTTCTTTGAGGTAGAGCGAGTGTGATGTTTTTCCTAATTTCATTCTTAGAAAGTTGATGACTGCCATATATAGAGAAGCTACTGATCTTTATATGATGACTTTGTATACTGCATATCTTGCAACTTTACTGGAAGTGTTTATCAGATCTAAAAGTTTTCTGGTGGCAGATTGAATGTGTGTGTGTGTGTGCCTGTGAATATGTAACAAGTATGAATATGTAAGTATATATGTGTATTTATGTGTATGCTTGTGTGTGCAAATGTGTATGTGTATATGCATGTGTATATTGTGTGTGTACTTGGACCTGTGTGCATATACAAGCACTTGTGTTTTTGTTTGCATGTTTGTTTTTGTGTGATTGTGTATATGTGCATGTGTATGCATGTGTATATGTATAAACACATGTGTGTATGTGTGCTTATGTGTATGTGTATAATTTTTTATTAGTGATTCCTGTCAATTATATACCAAATGATATCCCCCTTCCATATTACCCCTGCATAATCCCTGCCATCCCATCCACCCTCTCCTTCCTCCTCTTTGCCTCTATGAGTTCACCTTATGTTTTCCTGGATTCAGGTAGGTTGGGTAGCCAGAGAAACTGAGGGCTATGAGGATTGTTTTATATGGCTGTTGAGGATGAAAACTCCTCCTGCTTCCATGGCAAGTACTTTACCAACTAAGCTCTCTTCCAGCCCTATGCACCTTCTGTTCTAATTTATGGGTCTTTTGTGTTAGTACCGTGGTGTTTTATGGCTACTGTGACACCGTAGTGTGGCTTGGAGTAGATATTATGACTCAGCATCATTCATTTTGCATAAGGTCTTCTGTATATCCTGAGGAGAAGATGGGAGTGTCAGTAGGATTGGCTTGGCTTGGCTCTTTGTAGTCTCTTGTACTTCTATATGAACTTTTGGACTGTGAAAACTTGTTTTATAGTTTTCTTCTGGGCAGCATGCATCCTCTTCATTGAATAAATACTCCCCTTTGTTCACAGAAGCCAAGATGGCATAGCTTGGCACACACACCCTCTGAACACAGACCCCACCTTACTCTTTTTTTTCCTTGTCTCTTCACTTGGACTCAGAAGACCCGCCACTCATCTCCTCACCTTAGGAGTGTGCTTCCTCAACCCTTAGTGTGAAATCTAACCCAGCTCTCACGGTTCAGTTCAAATGCTGTTCGATCCTTTCCATTGGAAGATAATCTCCTTTTTGGGGACCTGTTCATACAACACTCTGGCTTTCAACATGTGCTTTCTTGGAGTTAAGTTGTATGAATATTTGCATCTGTCTAAAACTTGGTTGTAGATTCTCAAGGAAGGTTCTTGCTCACGGTCTCCTCTCATGCATACAACTAGAGTGTGACACATAAGAAACCTTTACATTTTCTGAATCATCCTGTCTCCTTACTGGCAACCCTCATCTTCCAGGACATAGGGAGGAACTACTTGCTTTGGGCAATTCCTTGACACTCGTTTGTCCTGGACTCACCACTAGGACAAACATCTCCCCTTCACATTTCCACTGTGTCTTTTCTCCAGTCTTCATAGAGACTTTCCTCATTGTTCAGGTCTCTCCTGACTGCTTTGTTTTCTGAAATTCCAGAACAGTCCCTGGATGTGCTAATCCTCAGGCCTGAACACCTGCCTTGTGCAGCTCAGATAGCACATGTAGTTGTGGTTAAGAGTTCAGATTTTTATCAATGAGTGCATACCATGTGTGATTTTCTGTGATTGGGTTACCTCACTCAGGATGATTGATAAGTGGATATTAGCCCAAATGCTTGAATTACCCTAGATGCACAGAACACATGAAACTCAAGAAGGATGACCAAAATGTGAATGCTTCACTCCTTCTTTAAAAGGGGAACAAGATTATCCTTGGGAGGGAATAGGGAGGCAAAGTTTAGAACAGAGGCAGAAGGAAGGCCCATTAAGAGCCTGCCCCATATGTGGCCCATACATATACAACTACCAAACTAGGTAAGATGGATGAAGCAAAGAAGTGCAGGCTGTCAGGAACCAGATGTAGATCTCTCCTGAGAGACACAGCCAGAATATGGCAAATACAGAGGCGAATGCCAGCAGCAATCCACTGAACTGAGAATGGGACCCCCATTGAAGGAATCAGAGAAAGGACTGGAAGAGCTTGAAGGGGCTTGAGACCCCATATGTACAACAATGCCAACCAACCAGAGCTTCCAGGGACTAAGCCACTACCCAAAGACTATACATGGACTGACCCTGGACTCTGACCTCATAGGTAGCAATGAATATCCTAGTAAGAGCACCAGTGGAAGGGGAAGCCCTTGGTCCTGCCAAGACTGAACCCCAGTGAACGTGATTGTTAGGGGGAGGGCGGCAATGGGTGGAGGATGGGGAGGGGAAAGGGTTAGGGGGATGTTGGTCCGGAAACTGGGAAATGTAATAACAATTGAAATGTAAATAAGAAATACCCAATTTAATAAAGATGGAGAAAAAAAAGAGTTCAGATTTTTTAGCTGAAAGGCTTTTTATCACTATTTCAATCTCTTCAGTTTTATGGGTCTGTCTGTTTAGGTTGTTGACTCTTGCTGGTTTAATTTTGGTAATTTGACTGAACCTAGAAATTCATCCATTTATTTTAGGTTTTCTAGATTAACAGATTACAGGTTTTAAAAATATTCCTTTTTCTCTTGGTTAGTTGGGCCAAAGATCTGTCCCTTTTCTTTATCTTCTCAAAGAACCAGTTTTTAGAGTCACTGGTTCCTCTTTTCCTGCCAATTTTATGTTTTGCTGCACTGTAGTCAGGTAGGACACAAAGAGGATTTTAATACTTTTGAATTTATAAAAATTTGTTTTATGTCCCAAGATGTGGTCTATTTTAGAAAAACTTCCACGTGTTGCTGAGTAGAATGTATATTCTTTGGTCTTTGGGTGAAATATTCTGTGACTATTTAAATCCACTTGATGTAATATGTCAACTAATTCTGATGTTTCTCTGTTAAGTTTTCCCAGATGACCTGACTGTTAAAGAAGGTGGAATATTGAAATTATCTATTATTATTGATTGATGTTAATCTATTCTTTAAATCCAGTAGTACATTTTATGAAATTGGGTGCATTAGAATTTGATCCATGTATGTTTAGGATCGGAATGTCTGCTTGGTTAAGTGACCCTTTGATCACTGTGGAATGTCCCTCTTTTTCAGTTATGATTGGTTGTAGTCTGAAGTCTATTTTGTCAGATGTCTGGTAGCACTGCTTGATGCTTCTAGGTCTCATTGTACTACTTTTACCCATCCTTAATTTAATGCGGCATTCATCTTTAAAGCCCTACCTTAATGTGTTTCTTTTTTCTCTTTTTAAAGATTTATTTATTTTTATGGACATTAATGACATTATGCCTGCATGTGTGTCTCTTTGAGGATTCCAGATCCTCTATGACTGGATTTATAGGCAGTTGTAAGCTGATATGTAGGTGCTGGGAGTTGAACCTGGATCCTCTGGAAGAATAGCCAGTGCTCTTGAGAACTGAGTCATCTCTCCAGTCCCCTTAATGTGTTTTTTTTAAAAACAGATAGATGGATTTTGTTTCTTTTTAAAAAATTTTAAGTATTTTATTTTTTCCATTGATAAATATATTTATTCACTTTACATCCCAGTCACTGCCTCCATTCCCTTTATACAGTCCCTCCCTCCCTCCGTCCCTCCTCTCCTCCCTCCCTCTCCCCCCCCTCTCCTCTGAAAGAGTGGAGTACTCCCTGAATATCTTCCAAGCCTGGCATGTCTCTGCAGAGCTATGTTCATAACTTTCCTACTGAGGCCAGACAAGGCAGCCTATCCAGGGTTCTTTTTTTTTTTATTGGATATTTTCTTTACTTACATTTCAAATGTTCTCCCCTTTCCTGATTTTTCCCTCTGGAATCCCCTTATACCTTACCCCCTACCCTTGCCTCTATGAGAGTGTTCCCCCACTGACCTGCTCCCTCCCATCTCCCTGCCCTGGCATTACCCTACATGGGGACGTTGAGCCTTTATAGGGCTAAGGGCCTTCCTCCCATTGATGCCTGACAAGGCCATCTTCTGCTACACAAGCTGCTGGAGCCACGTGTACTTCCATGTGTGCTCTTTGGCTGGTGGTTTAGTCTCTGGGAGCTCTGGGGGGTCTGGTTGGTTGATATTGTTGTTCTTCCTATGGGGATGAAAACCCCTTGGGCTCCTTCAGTCTTTGTTCTAGCCCCTCCATTGGTGGCCCCGTTTTCAGTCCAATGGTTGGTTGAGAGCATCTGACTGTATTTCTCAGGTTCTGGCAGAGCCTCTCAGGAGACAGCTATATCAGGCTCCTGTCAGCATGCACTTCTTGGCATTCACAATATGGTCTGTGCTTGGTGACAGTATATGGGATGGATCCCCAGGTGGGGCCATCACTGGATGACCTTCCCTCAGTCTGCCCTACACTTCGTCTCTGTATCTCCTCCTGTAACTATTTTGTTCCCCCTTCTGAGAATGGCTGAAGCATCCACTCTTTGGTCTTCCAACTTCTTGAGCTTCACGTGGTCTGTGGATTGTAATTTGGGTATTCTGAGCTTTTGGGCTAATATCCACTTATCAGCGAGTGTGTACAATGTGTGTTCTTTTGTGACTGGGTTACTTCACTCAGGATGATATTTTCTAGTTCCATCCATTTGCCTATGAATTTCATAAACTCGTTGTTTTTGATAGCTGAGTAATATTCCATTGTGTAGATGTACCACATTTTCTGCATCCATTCCTCTGTTGAAGGGCCTCTGGGTTCTTTCCAGCTTCTGGCTGTTATAAATAAGGCTGCAATGAACATAGTGGAGCACGTGTCTTTTTTATATGTTGGAGCATCTTTTGGGTATATGCCCAAGAGAGGTATAGCTGGATCCTCAGGCAGTTAATGTCCAATTTTCTGAGGAACCTCCAGACTGATTTCCAGAATGGTTGTACCAGTCTGCAATCCCACCAACAATGGAGGAGTGTTCCTCTTTCTCCACATCCTCGCCAGCATCTGCTGTTACCTGAGTTTTTGATCTTAGCCATTCTCACTGGTGTGAGGTGAAATCTCAGGGTTGTTCTGATTTGCATTTCCCTGGTGACTAAGGATGTTGAACATTTCTTTAGGTGCTTCTCAGCCATTCGATATTCTTCAATTGAGAATTCTTTGTTTAGCTCTGTCCCCCATTTTTTAATAGGGTTATTTGTCTCCCTGCAGTCTAACTTCTTGAGTTCTTTGTATATTTTGGATATAAGGCCTCTATCTGTTGTAGGATTGGTAAAGATCTTTTCCCAATCTGTTGGTTGCTGTTTTGTCCTATTGACAATGTCCTTTACCTTACAGGAGCTTTGCAGTTTTATGAGATTCCATTTGTCAATTCTTGATCTTAGAGCATGTGCCATTGGTGTTCTGTTCAGGAAAATTTCCCCAGTGCCTATGCGTTTGAGGTTCTTCCCACTTTCTCTTCTATTAATTTCAGTGTATCAGGTTTTATGTGGAGGTCCTTGATCCTCTTGGGCTTGAGCTTTGTACAAGGTGATACGAATGGATCGATTTGCATTTTTTAATAGCTTATATTTTATTATTGGATATTTTATTTACATTTTGAATGTTATCTCCTTTCCTGGTTTTCTGTCCATAAACCCCCTAACCTATACCCCCTATCCCTTCTTCTCTGTGGGCGTTGTCCCCACCCTACCACCTACCCCTTCCTGCCTCTCCGCCCTGATATTCCCCTACACTGGGGATTCAGCTTGTCAAGACCAAGGACTTCTCCTCCCATTGGTGCCCAACAAGGCCATCTTCTGCTACATATGCAGCTGGAGCCATGGGTCTGTCCATGTGTACTGTTTGGATGGTGGTTTAGTCTCTGGGAGCTCTGGTTGGTTGGGATTTTTGTTCTTATGGTGTTGCAAACTCCTTCAGCTCCGCCAATCCTTTCTCTAACTACTCCAATGTGGACCTTGTTCTCAGTTCAATGGTTGGCTGCTAGTATTCACCTCAATATTTGTCATGCCCTGTCAGAGCCTCTCAGGAGACATCTATATCAGGCTCCTGTCAGCATGCACTTCTTGACATCAGCAGTACTGTCTGGGTTTAGTAGCTGTATATATATGGGATGGATCCCCAGGTGGGGTAGGCTCTGAATGGCCATTCCTTCAGTCTGCACCAAACTTCGTCTCTGTATCTCCACTTATGAATATTTTTGTTCCCCCTTTTAAGAAGGACTGAAGCATCTACACTTTGGTTGTCCTTCTTCTTGAGCTTTATGTGGTCTGTGGATTGTATTTTGGGTAATCCCAGCTTTTGGGATGATATTCACTTATCAGTGAGTGCATACCATGTGTGTTTTATGATTGGGTCACCTCACTCAGGATGATATTTTTTTAGTTCCATCCATTTGCCTGTGAATTTCATGAAGTGATTGTTTTTAATAGCTGAGTAGTACTCCATTGTGTAGATGTACCACATTTTTTGTATCTATTCCTCTGTTGAAGGGCGTCTGGGTTCTTTCCAGCTTCTGGCTATTATAAATAAGGCTGCTATGAACATAGTGGAGCATGTGTCTGTGTTGTATGTTAGAGCATCTTTTTGGGTACATGCTCAGGAGTGGTATAGCTGGGTCCTCAGGTAGTACTATGTCTGATTTACTGAGGAACCTTCACACTGATTTCCAGAGTGGTTGTACCAGCTTGTAATCCCACCAACAATAGAGTGTTCCTCTTTCTCTACATCCTCACCACTGTCTGTTGTCACCTGAGTTTTTTCCAGGAGCTCTGACACACCCAAAAGCAGAGCTAAGACCACCACTTCTGCTCTGAGGGACCTGCCTGCATCTTAGTCATTCTGACTGATGTGAGGTGGAATCTCAGGGTTGTTTTGATTTGCATTTCCCTGATGACTAAGGATGTTGAACATTTTTTTAGGTGCTTCTCAGTCTTGGTTTCTGTTGTTTAGGTGTCTCTGGTGTTAGTTGGATTTGCTGTCTCTGACAGTGACTTGACCCTCCTGTAAGCCTGTGTGTCAGCACTCCTGGAGACTGGCTTTCTTCCAGAGAGATCTGGGTACAAAGAGCTGTGTCACAGGGTCAGTTCCGGGCACAGGTGGAAACTGGAAGGATCCTGTCCCAGACTGCTTTTGGGTTCCTGTGTTCTGAGGGCTCCAGGCAGGTCCCTTGGAGCAGAAGTGGTGGTCTTAGCTCTGGTTTTGGGTGTGTCAGAGCTCCTTGAGACTGGCTTTCAGGTCTGGGTGCAGGCGGAGACTGGAAGGATCCTTTCCCTGAAGGCTCCTAGATTCCCCAGAGGGCTCTAGGCCGGTTCCTCTTGGGACAGCAATGTGATCAGAAGTGGTTGTGTCCCCTGACTTCTCAGGATTGTCTGTGCTTCTAGACTCCTTTTGTTAGTTCTACGTCTAATATGGACAGAGCAGGTTAGGGTAGAAGAGCTATTTGGGCAGGTTAAACCAAGAGGTTGGAAATGGCTTGGGTGAAATGAAGTTAGGTGGACAGATGACTGGCGTACAAGCTTGGAGTGCTAGGGTAGATCTGGATGGGTAGAAGGGTTTGGTGTGGCATAGGAAGGGCTTGGGCATTGTGAAAATAGGTAAGGAAGGTCCTGGCAGAAGTCTAGAGATCAGTTGTGACATAGATAGTAGAGGACAGACTAGACCAGAGCACTGGATGTGGAGTCTGGGTTACATCGAGCTGCTTGGGGAGAAGGTATGGATAAGAGGGTCAGGGGGACTCACTGATGTAGACCCTGGAGAAGGAAATGGGGGTTCTGGTTGTGTGGACAGGTTGGATGTAGTGCAGAAGGGACTTGGAAGTGCTCCAGGGACTTTGGTGGCTTCTGGTTTGCTAATTGTTTCCTCTTGTAGAGGAAGTTAGCATCCCCCCTCACCAAAGTTGTCCTTCACCAACTTACCTGCCTGTCTGTAGGTAGCCACAGATAGCTCCTGAGAGCCATCCTATTGTACCTCTGACCCAGAATGTGCAGTTTGAGACAAGGGTGCCAGGAAATCCAAATCCAGAGAGTTCCCAGGTGGTGGGTGAGGAACTAGACTATTGTTCTGCAATCTCTGGGCTCTGTTCACACCCAGTCTTTGATGACTAGCTACCCTGAAGGCCACCTTCAGCCATGTCTGTACGTTGGGCTACTCCTGCATTCATGTGGAGGGGTCTTCAGCCCTCTGGTTTCTGAACTCTCATTCTGAAGGTCTGTTAAGTCTGCACACTTCTCTCATTCCTGCCTGGGCATCTCTGCCCAGAATCTCTGATTGCTGGGAAACTTAGCCTTCCAAGCTGAGAAAGCTGCTTGTCTCTTTCTTGTTCCTGGATGCTGTTCTCCAGTCCTTTCACCTCCCCTGGGTGTTGAATAAACCTGTCCTCACTTCACTTCCTACTGAAACTCCAGACCTCATCCCAAGACTTGCAGGTGTTATATCTCAGGAGCTTTCTGTTGCCTGGCTCTACCTCAGGAATCTCCTTGAAGTCTACACCATTTGTAGAAAATAGTAGGTTTTCCAAAGCAGCACACTGTGGACATTATAATTACTGGCTTTTTGGTCTATCTCCCTTACTGCATTATTAATCTGCTAACTCATCACTAGATAAGTTTTGCATACAGGAGACGGATAAACACTTGCTAAATACAATGAAGACTGTGTTGGTTTTGATAGAACGTATGTTTAGAAGGTTATTTTCTATAATTAAGAAGTTGTGCAACCCAGGACACAGCAGGGAAGAAGATGAGGAGATTAGATTGTGAGGAAGATCACCGTTCATGAGTGGAAGGCAACATCAGGCTTCTCAAAGGGCATATGCTGCCACCTCATGGCCTGTTTAGGTCATGACAGCCTTGGCAGTCTTTTGGACTCTTAAAATTAATTTTTAACTTTATTTTTTTTTTTTTTTACTTTTCAGCCTTAATTTACTTTATTTTTCCCGCATAAACTTCCTTATATGGTAGCCACAGTTGGAACCTAGGTTCTCTGAAGGGGTTTTGTTGTGGGTTTTCATAGGATGGACATTGAATTCCTGACAAGGAGACTTTCCGGAGGCTGGGGGATCGAGTAGCTGTAGGTCTTGGAGAGAGCACCGAAGATGGCTTTGACAAAGTTTCCTAGGGTGGTAGTGAAGCACCTGGACGATGTGGAACAGTCATCAATACTGGCCTCCATCAGCAACTTCTTGGGCACAGGGGCAGAGACAATGCCAGTGCCTCTCAGGGCAAGGATGAGATGCACCATCACAAGCCACAGCTACCTGTCACCTTGCATGAAACACTGCCTCAACCAGTTGCCAACCTTATTCCCTCAGTAGCTTCTCTGCCCAGAGACGATGGAAAGCTTGGCCAAGATGATGACCCCTCCGATGGCAGTGGTTACTTCCTTGGAGGATTTAACACCAAGACCACTGTAGTCTCCAGTTGCAGCCAGAGCCTTGAAGCTGGTTGGTTGGTCAGCCTGAGTTTGCTTCCCACACCAACAAGACCTTTAGAACTTCAACCTTTAGGGATGTGCCCAGGAAAAAGTCGATAAACTCAGATTCCCTGATGATCAGGAACTGATGGTCAGGAAGAACAGGGGGATTGATTACCTCCTAGGGTTTCGATCTTCATGTCCTTGACTAGGCAGCTCAGTTGTTGATGGGAATCCACTCCTTGTCTTTAGCTTTACTTCCATGAGCCCTGTGTCCTCAAGCATGAGCAGGGGTCCCAGGACTGCTGCTAACTCATCTGTGGAAGCTGCATGGCCTCCTATTGGCTGTTTGGTGTTTTCCCAAAGAAGTGAGCGCTATAGGCTCCGAACTAGGCAGCAGAATAGAGCTGGCTCTGACCGTAGAGATCTGGGTGAGCTTGTCCTGAGGGTGTGAAGGGGACAGCTGGCCCCTGCCACTCATCTGCAGTGAGGTGGGATGGGCATGGGGGTGATACTCTTCCCCTCTCACTCCTTGCCACCTGTGGTAGTTTGGAAAGTAGCTGGTCATCACTAGGTACAGCACTTAGGAGATTTAATTCTCCTGGACAGCAAAGTGCCGACGAGCCACCTGGAGGGTATGTGGGAATAGCTGGTCCTGCTTCTCATCTGTTGTGAGGTGGTGTGGGTATGGGGAAGATGCCCTCTTTCTCTCTTACTGTAACCTGAGGCAGTTGGGTGAACCAGTCCAGAGGATGTGAGAACTGGAGAGCGCTTGATGAGCTCTGCACCTCGACCAGGGCAGAACAGTAGAGCTGGCTCTGGTGGTGTGGGTACAGGTGAGCCTGCCCCAAGGGCGCGAGAGAAGGAGAGCTGACCCTGCCCCCTGCTGGCTGCAACATTGCGTGAGTTAGCTGGAGCCGGGCTGAAGAGCTCGCCCTAGTGGTGCAAGTGTGGGAGAGCAGCAGGCTGACCAACTCAGCAAATACCCAGGTCCAGATCCAGGGCTTCGATTTGGTCCACCCCCAAATCTACCTCATTTATGAACTGCTGGAGCTGAAGCATGTGAAGCAGCCAATCCTGCAGAACGAAAGCTCCAGAATCTTCATGAAATAAGGCAACTACAGGATATCTGGGAGGAGTCCTTGTGAGGATTCAGTATTGATAGTATAGTGATAGGCCTTGAACCAGACTATCGCAATGACCCAGTGCAATGAACATCTGCAAGGAAAGATGTGTGGACAAAAGGATATACTGCATGACACATTGTGACACACTACAGCTTCTAGAGATGTATTCTGTGGTTTATTTTTGAACATTTTTGGCTTTTATTTTCTCTTGAGGGAGAGGTTGCAAGGGCAGAGGGTGGATACAAAGGAACAGGGAGATGAATGGGATTGGAGTGCATGATTTGAAACACAAAAAAATCAGTAAAAAGTTAAAAAAATAAGTGAGCTCTTTTTAAAAATTTAAGGTAGGAGAAGTTGTTTGAGGATACTGAGTTGCTGTTTGTTGGATATTTTGGCTAATCTCATCCCTTTGGTCCTGGGAGCCTCTTGCTTTCCTGGTACCTGGGACTTTCTAGTGGGTACCTCCAGTTCCCCATTCCCCACTGCTACACACCTCTCTTCAAATTCCTGACCCTCTGTACTTCTCCCTCTTCTCCACCCACACCTGATCCTACCCCTTTTCCCTCCCCTTCCTCTAATGATTATTTTGTCCCCCCCCCCTTTTTTGCCATGTGTGCTGCTTTACAATTTTATTCCCAGAACTTTGGAGAGACAGAGACAGATGAATCTCTTGAGTTCAAAGCCAGTCTGGTCTATAAAATAAGTTCCACGCTAGCCAGGGCTACACAGTGATACCCTGTCTCAAAGCAAAACAACAAAACCCAATCTAATTTTTGAACATGAGCCTAATAAACAAATATTTGCAGACTTAGGTGCACAATTTTTATTTTAGGAGTTGAGGGTAGAAATAGCTGACCTAATCTGCAGCTTGAGTCTATTCCTGAGAAATACCCTCACCTTCTAGGCTAGGTGAGTTATAAGAAATTTAAACATACCTAACTATACGTTCATTTCCATGAGTATTTAACAAGTTTAAACGAAGGTTACATTCTCTCTGTAATTATAATTCCATACCACATGCAGTCTGTGCTGCTTTTTATTTTATGAAAACGTTGATTTATGATCTACATGAAACCGTTGGATACATTAAATATTGAAGGCCTCATAGTTTCACTTACAAAACATGGCCAGTGTCCTTGGCCTTAAAATCTGAGGCAGGGCACTTTGAAGGGCTTCGAGTTCGCATGTTTCAGTGCCAGAGCATAGGTGTAGACCCCGGCATCTTCTGCTCCCAAAGCGTCAAGTCTTGTCAGCAGATCATTCTTTGGTAAAGAAATCACTTCCACAAATTCTCCATTTGGGTTTTGGCCTTACATTTACTGCATTATCTCCGTTGATGGTTACTGTCACAACATGCGTGGTGCAGTTTGGGAGGCCTGCATCCATACACACAGCTAGAGAGCATTCGGCAACATCACCTTTGTAACCAGTTTCTTCCTCCAGCTCCCGAAGAGCAGTCGCTTCTGGGCTTTCCTGATCTTTGATGAGCCCTGCTGGAAACTCCAGGCAGTAGACGCCTATCAGGGGCCAGAACTGCTTCACCAGAACAATGCACTCATGATGAAGCATACTTTGCAGGACTGGTATGATTGACAGGGCCTCAGCAGATTTTCCCTTTCTGGTTCTAAGTTTCACTTTTTGCCAGGTTCTAGTTTTACTGGTGGGGTCCATGTAAGTTGTTTTTTCAAATTTGACCCATTTTCCTTCTGAGCTCAACTCCTCTGAAATAATGCGTTACTTGGTGGGAGGAGAAGAGTCTTTTGATTCTTTGGCCTCCATTTCAACCTGGAAAGGTCAAGCTACACTAAGCTGTGGAATGTGGAAGGGATGGAGGAGGAAAGGAAAAAGGATCAGGCAGAAGCTGCAGTCTCTGTAGAATCAGACGCCACCGCTCCTTGTTCCCCCTTCTAAGTAGAACTGAAGCATCTACACTTTGGTCTTCCTTCTTCTTGAGCTTCATATGGTCTGTGATTTGTATCCTGGGTATTCCAAGTCTTTTGCCTAATATCTACTTGTCAGTGAGTACATACCATGTGTGTTCTTTTGTGACTGGGTTACCACACTCAGGATGATATTTTCTAGGTCCATCCATTTGTCTGGGAGTTTCATGAAGTCATTGTTTTTAATAGCTGTCTAGTACTTCATTGTGTAAATGTACGACATTTTCTGTATCCATTCCTCTGTTGAAGGGCATCTGGGGTCTTTCCATTTTCTGGCTATTATAAATAAGGCTGCGATGAACATAGTGGAGCACGTGTCTCTTTTATATGTTGAGGCATCTTTTGGGTATATGCCCAAGAGAGGTATAGCTGGATCCTCAGGCAGTTCAATGTCCAATTTTCTGAGGAACCTCCAGACTGATTTCCAGAATGGTTTTACCAGTCTGCAATCCCACCAACAATGGAGGAGTGTTCCTCTTTCTCCACATCCTCGCCAGCATCTGCTGTCACCTGAGTTTTTGATCTTAGCCATTCTCACTGGTGTGAGGTGAAATCTCAGGGTTGTTTTGATTTGCATTTCCCTTATGACTAAAGATGTTGAACATTTCTTTAGCTGTTTCTCAGCCATTCAGCATTCCTCAGCTGTGAATTCTTTGTTTAGCTCTGAACCCCATTTTTTAAATAGGGTTATTTGTTTCCCTGCGGTCTAACTTCTTGAGTTCTTTGTATATTTTGGATATAAGGCCTCTATCTGTTGTAGGATTGGTAAAGATCTTTTCCCAATCTGTTGGTTGCCGTTTTGTCCTAACCACAGTGTCCTTTGCCTTACAGAAGCTTTGCAGTTTTATGAGATCCCATTTGTCGATTCTTGATCTTAGAGCATAAGCCATTGGTGTTTTGTTCAGGAAATTTTTTCCAGTGCCCATGTGTTCCAGATGCTTCCCTAGTTTTTCTTCTATTAGTTTGAGTGTGTCTGGTTTGATGTGGAGGTCCTTGATCCACTTGGACTTAAGCTTTGTACAGGGTGATAAGGATGGATCGATCTGCATTCTTCTACATGTTGCCCTCCAGTTGAACCAGCACCATTTGCTGAAAATGCTATCTTTTTTCCATTGGATGGTTTTGGCTCCTTTGTCAAAAATCGAGTGACCATAGGTGTGTGGGTTCATTTCTGGGTCTTCAATTCTATTCCATTGGTCTATCTGTCTGTCTCTGTACCAATACCATGCAGTTTTATCACTATTGCTCTGTAATACTGCTTGAGTTCAGGGATAGTGATTCCCCCTGAAGTCCTTTTATTGTTGAGGATAGCTTTAGCTATCCTGGGTTTTTTGTTATTCCAGATGAATTTGCAAATTGTTCTGTCTAACTCTTTGAAGAATTGGATTGGTATTTTATTAATAAGGCTGCTATGAACACAATAGAGCATGTGTCCTTGCAATATGTTGGAATATCTTTTGGGTATATGCCTAGGAGTGGTATAGCTGGGTCCTCAGGTAGTACTATGTCCGATTTTCTGAGGAACCACAAGAGTGATTTCTACAGTGCTTGAACATTTCTTAAGGTACTTCTCAGCCATTTGAGGTTCCTCAGCTGAGAATTCTTTGTTTAGCTCTGTACCTCATTTTTTCCATGTGGAAAGGTTTAATGAGAGAAGAGGAGCAGAGAGGAAAGGTTGCGGACCATGGGCACGTGGTGGGAAGGGGGAAGGGGGCAAGAACAGAGAAGAACAAAGAGTAAGAGGGGTTTTAATAGGGTTGTTTGGTTCTCTGGAACCTAACTTCTTGAGTTCTTTGTATATATTGGATATTAGTCCTCTATAGGATATAGTAATGGTAAAGATTTTTTCCCAATCTGTTAGTTGCCGTTTTGTTCTGTTGACAGTGTCCTTTGCCTTATAGAAGCTTTGCAATTATATGAGATCTCATTTGTCAATAGTTGATCTTAGAGCCTGAGCCATTGGTGTTCTGTTCAAATAATTTCCCCCTGTGTCCATGTGTTCAACACCTTTTCCCACTTTCTTTTCTATTAGATTCAGTGTATCTGGTTGTATATGGAAGTCTTTGATCCGTTTGGACATGAGCTTTGTACAAAGAGATAAGAATGGATCAGTTTTCATTTTCGCATTCTTCTACATGTGGGCTACCACTAGAGTCAGCACTATCTGAGAATGCTTTTTTCCACTGGATGGCTTTGGCTTCTTCGTCAAAGATCAGGTGACTATAGGTGTGTTGGTTTAATTCTGGGTCTTCAATTCTATTCCACTGATCAACCTGTTTGTCTCTGTATCAAAAACTCTGTTTTTATCACTCTTTTATTGCTCTGTAGTACAGCTTGAAGTTATGGATAGTGATTCCCCAGAAATTCTCTTATTGTTGAGAATAGTTTTCAAAATCTTGAGTGTTTGGTTATTCCAAATGAATTTGAAAATTCCTTTTTTAAAAAAATCTCTGTGAAGAATTGAGTTCGTATTTTAATGAGGATTGCATTGAATATGTAGATTGCTTTTGGTAAGATGGTCTTTTAAACTATGTTAATCCTACCAATCCATGAGCATGGGAGATCTTTCCATCTTCTGAGGTCTTCTTTAATTTCTTTTTTCAGGGTTTTGAAATTCTTGTCATATAGATCTTTCACTTTCTTGGTTAGAGTCACACTGAAGTATTTTGTGTTATTTGTCACTATTGTGAAGGGTGTTGTTTCCCTAATTTCTTTTTCAGCCCTTCTATCCTTTGGGTAGAGGAAGGCTACTGATTTGTTTGTTAATTTTATATCCAGCCACTTTGCTGAAGTTGTTTATCAGCTGTAGGAGCTCTCTGGTAGCATTTTTGGGGTCACTTAAGTATACTATCATGTCATCGGTAGATATCTTGACTTCTTCCCTCCCAATTTTTTTTTATCCATTTGATCTCTTTTTGTTGTCCAATTGTTCTGGCTAGAACTTAGAGTACTCTATTGAATAAGCAGGGGGAGAGTAGGCAGTCTTGTCTTGCTCTTCACAAGAATGCCCACTCTCCCCATATTTATTCAATATAGTACTCGAAGTGCTAACTAGAACAATAAGACAACAAAAAGAGATCAAGGGGATACAAATTAGCAAAGAAGAATTAAAGGCATCACTATGTGCAGATGATATGATAGTATACATACATGACCCAAAAATCCTACCAGAGAACTTCTCCAGCTGATAAACAACTTTAAGAAAGTGGCTGGATATGAAGTTAACTCAAATAAATCAGTAGCCTTCCTTTATACAAATGATAAACAGGCTGAGAAAGAAATTAGAAAAATGACTTCACAATAGTCACAGATAATATAAAATCCCTTGGGGTAGCTCTAACCAAACAAGTGAAAGATCTTTATGATAAGAACTTCAAGTCTTTTAAGAAAGAAATTGAGGAAGATCTCAGAAAATGGAGAGATCTCCCATGCTCATGGATTGGCAGAATGAACATAGTAAAAATATCCATCCTACCAAAGGCAATCTACGGATTCAATGCAATCCCCATCAAAATCCCAACACAATTCTTCAAAGACATGGAAAGAACAAGTCTCATTTGGAAGGGCAAACAACCCAGAATGGTGAAACAATTTTTTTTTGGTGGTGGTGGTGGTAATTCTCAGGAGTTTTATTCAGTATATTTTTAATTTCTTTTTTATTGGATATTTTCTTTACTTACATTTCAAATGTTATTCCCTTTCTCAATTTGGCAGGGAGGTGTTCTATGCTTCCAGCTGGGGCAGTAATTTACTAAGATAAATAAGCCTGGGCAAGTTCGCTGAGTAAAACAAAATCAGGTTTGTGGATGGCAGTGTGGGCATGGGCCAGAGGCACAGACGATAGGATCTGTTTAGAAAGTTTACCTGCTCTTGATTTAACTTTGGTATGTGGTATATCTAGACCAATCTTGCTTATGAATATTGATGCAAAAATACTCAATAACTTAGCTCTTCAGTCTTGTACTCAGGCAGAGCTAGGACTCTTGACTTAGCCATAGAAAAGAATTTCAGGATGAGCTGACATGAAGTGGAGCTGGATTTATTAGGAAGATGTTTCATAAGGGTTTATGTATAGGGTTAATAAAGAGAGGAGTGTGGAGGACGGGGCTGGGTGGGATGGAGTGGGGTGACAGACTCAAGTGGAAGTGTGAGCTTCTCAAGGGAGATTACACACAAATGTCTTATCAGTAACCACTTATAACACTTTGGTGACTCATTTACATCTCAAAGGGCTGCAAGAATGCCCCTCCCCAATTTATTGAGCAGTGGTAGCTCATGCCTTTATTTATGTATTTTTATTTTGTTATTTTTTAGCTCATGCCTTTATAATCCCAGCACTCAGGAGGCAGAGGTAGGTGTTCTATGTTCAGGGCAAGCCTGGTCTATAGAATAAGTTCCCGGACAGCCAGGGCTACACAGAGAGAGCCTGTCTTGGAAAAAACAAAACAAAACAAAACAAAAAACAAATACTTTGGAAGACCCCCTTCCTTCTTTTTATTTCTTTTTTAAAATTTTATTTTTCTTGGATACTTTATGTATTACATTTCAAATGTTATCCCCTTTCTCCCCTACCCCTTCCTCCTCCCCCTGCTTCTATGAGGATGTTGCCACTACCACCCACCCACTCTCACCACAATGCCCTGGTATTCCCCTATATTGGGGAAATGAGCCTTCACAGAACCAAGGGCTTTTCCTCCTATTGATGCCAGACAATGCCATCCTTTTCTACATATGCAGCTGGAGCCATCGGTCTGGTTGGTTGATATTGTTGTTCTTCCTGTGGGAGTGGGAGCATCTTTGTTTGCAAGAATTTTATTGAGTATTTTCACATTAATATTCATAAGTGAGATCGGTCTGAAGTTCTCTTTTTTGTTTAGGTATCAGAGTAATTGTGGCTTCATAGAATGAATTAGGTAGTTTTCATTCTGTTTCTATTTTATGGACTAGTTTGAGGAATATTGGTTTCAGGTCTTCTTTGAAGGTCCTGTAGAATTCTGAACTAAATCCATCTGGCCCTGGACTTTTGTTGGTTGAGAGATTTTTAATGACTTTTCTATTTCCTTCTGGGATATGGGTCTGTTTAGAAAGTTTGCCTGGCCTTGATTTAACTTTGGTATGTGGTATGTCTAGAAAGCCATCCATGTCATCTAGATTTTTCCAGTTTTGTTGAGTATAGGCTTTTGTAGTAGGATCTGATGATTTTTTGAATTTCCTCAGTTTCTATTGCTATGTCTCCCTTTTCATTTCTGATTTTGTGAATTTGGATACTGCCCCTGGGCCCTTTAGTTAGTTTGGGTAGGGGTTTATCTATCTAGTTGATTCTCTCGAAGAACCCAGCTTTTGGTTTTTGCTGGTTCTTTGTATTGTTCTCTTTGTTTCTATTTGGTTGATTTCAGCCCTGAGTTTGACTATTTCCTGAAGTATTAAAAATTTTTTATTAGATATATTTCTTTTTTTAATTTTTTTTATTAACTTGAGTATTTCTTATATACATTTTAAGTGTTATTCCCTTTCCCGGTTTCCGGGCAAACATCCCCCTCCCACCTCCCCTTCCTTATGGGTGTTCCCCTCCCAACCCTCCCCCCACTGCCGCCCTCCCCCCATAGTCTAGTTCACTGGGGGTTCAGACTTAGCAGGACCCAGGGCTTCCCCTTCCACTGGTGCTCTTACTAGGATATTCATTGCTACCTATGGGGTCAGAGTCCAGGGTCAGTCCATGTATAGTATTTAGGTAGTGGCTTAGTCCCTGGAAGCTCTGGTTGCTTGACATTGTTGTACTTTTGGGGTCTCGAGCCTCTTCAAGCTCTTCCGGTTCTTTCTCTGATTCCTTCAACGGGGGACTTATTCTCAGTTCAGTGGTTTGCTGCTGGCATTCACCTCTGTATTTGCTGTATTCTGGCTGTGTCTCTCAGGAGCGATCTACATCCGGCTCCTGTCGGTCTGCACTTCTTTGCTTCATCCATCTTGTCTAATTGGGTGGCTGTATATGTATGGGCCACATGTGGGGCAGGTTCTGAATGGGTGTTCCTTCAGTCTCTGTTTTAATCTTTGCCTCTCCCTTCCCTGCCAAGGGTATTCTTTTTCCTCATTTAAAGAAGGAGTGAAGCATTCACATTTTGATCATCCGTCTTGAGTTTCGTTTGTTCTAGGGATTTAGGGTAATTCAAGCATTTGGGCTAAAAGCCACTGATCAATGAGTGCATACCATGTATGTCTTTCTGTGATTGGGTTAGCTCACTCAGGATGATATTTTCCAGTTCCAACCATTTGCCTACGAATTTCATAAACTCGTTGTTTTTGATAGCTGAGTAATATTCCATTGTGTAGATGTACCACATTTTCTGTATCCATTCCTCTGTTGAAGGGCATCTGGGTTCTTTCCAGCTTCTGGCTATTATAAATAAGGCTGCGATGAACATAGTGGAGCACGTGTCTCTTTTATATGTTGAGGCATCTTTTGGGTATATGCCCAAGAGAGGTATAGCTGGATCCTCAGGCAGTTCAATGTCCAATTTTCTGAGGAACCTCCAGACTGATTTCCAGAATGGTTTTACCAGTCTGCAATCCCACCAACAATGGAGGAGTGTTCCTCTTTCTCCACATCCTCGCCAGCATCTGCTGTCACCTGAGTTTTTGATCTTAGCCATTCTCACTGGTGTGAGGTGAAATCTCAGGGTTGTTTTGATTTGCATTTCCCTTATGACTAAAGATGTTGAACATTTCTTTAGGTGTTTCTCAGCCATTCGGCATTCCTCAGCTGTGAATTCTTTGTTTAGCTCTGAACCCCATTTTTTAATAGGGTTATTTGTTTCCCTGCGGTCTAACTTCTTGAGTTCTTTGTATATTTTGGATATAAGGCCTCTATCTGTTGTAGGATTGGTAAAGATCTTTTCCCAATCTGTTGGTTGCCGTTTTGTCTTAACCACCGTGTCCTTTGCCTTAGAGAAGCTTTGCAGTTTTATGAGATCCCATTTGTTGATTCTTGATCTTAGAGCATAAGCCATTGGTGTTTTGTTCAGGAAATTTTTTCCAGTGCCCATGTGTTCCAGATGCTTCCCTAGTTTTTCTTCTATTAGTTTGAGTGTGTCTGGTTTGATGTGGAGGTCCTTGATCCACTTGGACGTAAGCTTTGTACAGGGTGATGAGGATGGATCGATCTGCATTCTTCTACATGTTGCCCTCCAGTTGAACCAGCACCATTTGCTGAAAATGCTATCTTTTTTCCATTGGATGGTTTTGGCTCCTTTGTCAAAAATCAAGTGACCATAGGTGTGTGGGTTCATTTCTGGGTCTTCAATTCTATTCCATTGGTGTATCTGTCTGTCTCTGTACCAATACCATGCAGTTTTATCACTATTGCTCTGTAATACTGCTTGAGTTCAGGGATAGTGATTCCCCCTGAAGTCCTTTTATTGTTGAGGATAGCTTTAGCTATCCTGGGTTTTTTGTTATTCCAGATGAATTTGCAAATTGTTCTGTCTAACTCTTTGAAGAATTGGATTGGTATTTTGATGGGGATTGCATTGAATCTGTAGATCGCTTTTGGTAAAATGGCCATTTTTACTATATTAATCCTGCCAATCCATGAGCATGGGAGATCTTTCCATCTTCTGAGGTCTTCTTCAATTTCTTTCCTCAGTGTCTTGAAGTTCTTATTGTACAGATCTTTTACTTGCTTGGTTAAAGTCACACCGAGGTACTTTATATTATTTGGGTCTATTATAAAGGGTGTCGTTTCCCTAATTTCTGTCTCGGCTTGTTTCTCTTTTGTATAGAGGAAGGCAACTGATTTATTTGAGTTAATTTTATACCCAGCCACTTTGCTGAAGTTGTTTATCAGCTTTAGTAGTTCTCTGGTGGAACTTTTGGGATCACTTAAATATACTATCATGTCATCTGCAAATAGTGATATTTTGATTTCTTCTTTTCCGATCTGTATCCCCTTGATCTCCTTTTGTTGTCTGATTGCTCTGGCTAGAACTTCAAGAACTATATTGAATAAGTAGGGAGAGAGTGGGCAGCCTTGTCTAGTCCCTGATTTTAGTGGGATTGCTTCAAGTTTCTGTCCATTTAGTTTAATGTTAGCAACTGGTTTGCTGTATATGGCTTTTACTATGTTTAGGTATGGGCCTTGAATTCCTATTCTTTCCAGGACTTTTATCATGAAGGAGTGTTGAATTTTGTCAAATGCTTTCTCAGCATCTAATGAAATGATCATGTGGTTCTGTTCTTTCAGTTTGTTTATATAATGGATCACGTTGATGGTTTTCCTTATATTAAACCATCCCTGCATGCCTGGGATGAAGCCTACTTGATCATGGTGGATGATTGTTTTGATGTGCTCTTGGATTCGGTTTGCCAGAATTTTATTGAGTATTTTTGCGTCGATATTCATAAGGGAAATTGGTCTGAAGTTCTCTTTCTTTGTTGTGTCTTTGTGTGGTTCAGGTATAAGAGTAATTGTGGCTTCGTAGAAGGAATTCGGTAGTGCTCCATCTGTTTCAATTTTGTGGAATAGTTTGGATAATATTGGTATGAGGTCTTTTATGAAGGTTTGATAGAATTCTGCACTAAACCCATCTGGACCTGGGCTCTTTTTGGTTGGGAGACCTTTAATGACTGCTTCTATTTCCTTAGGAGTTATGGGGTTGTTTAACTGGTTTATCTGTTCCTGATTTAACTTCGATACCTGGTATCTGTCTAGGAAATTGTCCATTTCCTGAAGATTTTCAAGTTTTGTTGAATATAGGTTTTTATAGTAAGATCTGATGATTTTTTGAATTTCCTCTGAATCTGTTGTTATGTCTCCCTTTTCATTTCTGATTTTGTTAATTTGGACACACTCTCTGTGTCCTCTCGTTAGTCTGGCTAAGGGTTTATCTATCTTGTTGATTTTCTCAAAGAACCAACTTTTGGTTCTGTTGATTCTTTCTATGGTCCTTTTTGTTTCTACTTGGTTGATTTCAGCTCTGAGTTTGATTATTTCCTGCCTTCTACTCCTCCTGGGTGTATTTGCTTCTTTTTGTTCTAGAGCTTTTAGGTGTGCTGTCAAGCTGCTGACATATGCTCTTTCCTGTTTCTTTCTGCAGGCACTCAGCGCTATGAGTTTTCCTCTTAGCACAGCTTTCATTGTGTCCCATAAGTTTGAGTATGTTGTATCTTCATTTTCATTAAATTCTAAAAAGTTTTTAATTTCTTTCTTTATTTCTTCCTTGACCAAGTTATCATTGAGTAGAGCATTGTTCAATTTCCAAGTATATGTGGACATTCTTCCTTGATTGTTATTGAAGACCAGTTTTAGGCCGTGGTGGTCCGATAGCACGCATGGGATTATTTCTATCTTTCTGTACCTGTTGAGGCCCGTTTTTTGACCAATTATATGGTCAATTTTGGAGAAAGTACCATGAGGAGCTGAGAAGAAGGTATATCCTTTTGTTTTAGGATAGAATGTTCTATAAATATCCGTTAAGTCCATTTGGCTCATGACTTCTCTTAGTCTGTCGACATCACTGTTTAATTTCTGTTTCCATGATCTGTCCATTGATGAGAGTGGGGTGTTGAAATCTCCCACTATTATTGTGTGAGGTGCAATG
Organism: Rattus norvegicus; assembly: GCF_021556685.1. Taxonomy (NCBI): domain Eukaryota; kingdom Metazoa; phylum Chordata; class Mammalia; order Rodentia; family Muridae; genus Rattus; species Rattus norvegicus. Next base: position 177,949,024 of record NC_141535.1, read on the forward strand.
TGTGTTTTGAGCTTTAGTAAGGTTTCTTTTACGTATGTAGGTGCCCTTGTATTTGGGGCATAGATATTTAGGATTGAGAGTTCATCTTGGTGGATTTTTCCTTTGATGAATATGAAGTGTCCTTCCTTATCTTTTTTGATGACTTTTAGTTGGAAATTGATTTTATTTGATATTAGAATGGCTACTCCAGCTTGCTTCTTCTGACCATTTGCTTGGAAAGTTGTTTTCCAGCCTTTCACTCTGAGGTAGTGTCTGTCTTTGTCTCTGAGGTGTGTTTCCTGTAGGCAGCAGAATGCAGGGTCCTCGTTGCGTATCCAGTTTGTTAATCTATGTCTTTTTATTGGGGAGTTGAGGCCATTGATATTGAGAGATATTAAGGAATAGTGATTATTGCTTCCCGTTATATTCATATTTGGATGTGAGGTTATGTTTGTGTGCTTTCATTCTCTTTGTTTTGTTGCCAAGACGATTAGTTTCTTGCTTCTTCTAGGGTATAGCTTGCCTCCTTATGTTGGGCTTTACCTATTTATTATCCTTTGTAGTGCTGGATTTGTAGAAAGATATTGTGTAAATTTGGTTTTGTCATGGAATATCTTGGTTTCTCCATCAATGTTAATTGAGAGTTTTGCTGGATACAGTAACCTGGGCTGGCATTTGTGTTCTCTTAGGGTTTGTATGACATCAGTCCAGGATCTTCTGGCCTTCATAGTTTCTGGCGAGAAGTCTGGTGTGATTCTGATAGGTCTGCCTTTATATGTTACTTGACCTTTTTCCCTTACTGCTTTTAATATTCTTTCTTTATTTTGTGCGTTTGGTGTTTTGACAATTATGTGACGGGAGGTGTTTCTTTTCTGGTCCAATCTATTTGGGGTTCTGTAGGCTTCTTTTATGTCTATGGGTATCTCTTTTTTTAGGTTAGGGAAGTTTTCGTCTATGATTTTGTTGAAGATATTTACTGGTCCTTTGAGCTGGGAGTCTTCACTCTCTTCTATACCTATTATCCTTAGGTTTGATCTTCTCATTGCGTCCTGGATTTCCTGTATGTTTTGGACCAGTAGCTTTTTCTGCTTTACATTATCTTTGACAGTTGAGTCAATGATTTCTATGGAATCTTCTGCTCCTGAGATTCTCTCTTCCATCTCTTGTATTCTGTTGGTGAAGCTTGTATCTACAGCTCCTTGTCTCTTCTTTTGGTTTTCTATATCCAGGGTTGTTTCCATGTGTTCTTTCTTGATTGCTTCTATTTCCATTTTTAATTCCTTCAACTGTTTGATTGTGTTTTCCTGGAATTCTTTCAGGGATTTTTGTGTCTCCTCTCTATGGGCTTCTACTTTTTTATTTATGTTTTCCTGGAATTCTTTCAGGGATTTTTGTGTCTCCTCTCTATGGGCTTCTACTTGTTTATTTATGTTTTCCTGGAATTCTTTCAGGGATTTTTGCGATTCTTTCAGGCATTTTTGCGATTCCTCTCTGTAGGCTTCTACTTGTTCTCTAAGGGAGTTCTTCATGTCTTTCTTGAAGTCCTCCAGCATCATGATCAAATATGATTTTGAAACTATATCTTGCTTTTCTGGTGTGTTTGGATATTCCATGTTTGTTTTGATGGGAGAATTGGGCTCCGATGGTGCCATGTAGTCTTGGTTTCTGTTGCTTGGGTTCCTGCGCCCGCCTCTCGCCATCAGATTATCTCTAGTGTTACTTTGTTCTGCTATTTCTGACAGTGGCTAGACTGTCCTATAAGCCTGTGTGTCAGGAGTGCTGTAGACCTGTTTTCCTCTCTTTCAGTCAGTTATGGGGACAGAGTGTTCTGCTTTCCGGCGTGTAGTTTTTCCTCTCTACAGGTCTTCAGCTGTTCCTGTGGGCCTGTGTCTTGAGTTCACCAGGCAGCTTTCTTGCAGCAGAAAAGTTGGTCTTACCTGTGGTCCCGGGGCTCAAGCTCGCTCGTGGGGTGCTGCCCACGGGCTCTCTACAGCGGCAGCAACCAGGAAGCTTCAGTGCACCAGGGTTCCAGATGGTCTTTGGGTTTTTCCTCTGGCGTCTGAGATGTGTGTGCAGAGAGCAGTCTCTTCTGGTTTCCCAGGCTTGTCTGCCTTTCTGAAGGTTCAGCTCTCCCTCCCACGGGATTTGGGTGCAGAGAACTGTTTATCCGGTCTGTTTCCTTCAGATTCTGGTGGTGCCTCAGGCAGGGGTCCTGCCGCTCCTGGGCCCTCCCCCACGGGAGCCCAGAGGCCTTATACAGTTTCCTCTTGGGCCAGGGATGTGGGCAGGGGTGAGCAGTGTTGGTGGTCTCTTCCGCTCTGCAGCCTCAGGAGTGCCCACCTGACCAGGCGGTTGGGTCTCTCTCTCACAGGGTCTGGGGGCAGAGAGCTGCTGCGGGCCGGGATCCGCGGGTGTGGGACTTCCGGTAAACACAGAACGTGCCCGGTCCTAGAGGAATTCTGCTTCCCTGTGTCCCAAGCTCACCAGGCAGCTTTCTTGCAGCAGAAAAGTTGGTCTTACCTGTGGTCCCGGGGCTCAAGATCGCTCGTGGGGTGCTGCCCACGGGCTCTCTGCAGCGGCAGCAACCAGGAAGACCTTAATTTTTTATTATATATTTCTTTACTTACATTTCAAATGTTATTCCTCTTCCCGGTTTCCTGTCCATAAGCCTCCATTCCCTCCCCTCCCCCTCCCCCATACGGGTATTCCCCCTATACATCCCCCTTATTGTCCCCCTATATTCCCCTGCATTGGGGGTCCAACTTTGGCAGGACCAAGGGCTTCCCCTTCTCCTGGTGCTCCAACAAGGCTATTCTCTGCTACATATGCAGTTGGAGCCTGGGTCAGTCCATGTTTAGTCTTTCGGTAGTGGTTTAGTCCCTGGAAGCTCTGGTTGGTTGGCATTATTGTTTTTATGGAGTTGCAAGCTCCTTCAACTCTTTCAATACTTCCTCTAATTCCCCCCAAGGGGATCCTACTCTCAGTTCGGTGGTTTGCTGCTAGCATTGACCTCTGTATTGGACATACTCCGAATGTGTCTCTCAGGAGAGATCTATATCCGGTCTCTTTCAGCATTCACTTTTTTTTAGCTTCATCAATCTTATCTAGTTTTGGTGGCTGTATATATAAGGGCCACATGTGGGTCAGGCTCTGAATGGCTATTCCTTGAGTCACTGCTCTAAACTTTGCTTCCATATTCCCTCCTCCATAGGGGATTCCCCCCCCCCCCCTTTTAAGAAGGAGTGGGAACATCCACATTTTGGTCATCCTTCTTCTTGAGCTTCCTGTGGTCTGTGCATCTTGGGTAGTTTGCGGTTTCTGGCTAATATCCATTTATCAATGAGTGCATTCCAAGTGTGTTTTTCTGTGATTGAGTAACATCACTCAGGATGATATTTTCTAGTTCATTCCATTTGCCTATGAATTTCATGAAGTCATTGTTTTTGATAGCTGAGTAGTACTCCATTGTGTAGATGTACCGCATTTTTTGAATCCATTCCTCTGTTGAAGGGCGTCTGGGTTCTTTCCAGCTTCTGGCTATTATAAATAAGGCTGCTATGAACATAGTGGAGCATGTGTCTTTGTTGTATGTTGGAGCATCTTTTGGGTATATGCCCAAGAGAGGTATAGCTGGGTCCTCAGGTAGTTCAATGTCCAATTTTCTGAGGAACCTCCAGACTGATTTCCAGAGTTATGTCCTGAATTTTATGAAGGAACTCAGAGCTATGTTTTCCTCTTAGCAAGGGTTTCATTGTGTCCCATAAATTTGTTTATGTTGTGCCATCATTTTCACTGAATTCTAAAAAGTCTTTAATTTCTTTCTTTATTTCTTTCCTGACCAAGTTATCATTGAGTAGAGCGTTGTTCAACTTTCAATGTATGTGGGCTTTCTGCCATTTTTGTTGTTATTGCAGATCAGCCTTAGTCCATGGTCATCTAATAGGATGCATGGGATTATTTCTATCTTCTTGTATCTGTTAAGGCCTGTTTTGTGTCTGAGTATATGGTCTATTTTTGAGAAGGTACCATGAGGTGCTGAGAAGAAGGTATATTCCTTTGTTTTAGAGTGAAATGTTCTGTAGTATCAGTTAAATCCATTTGCTTCATAACTTCTGTCAGTTTCTCTGTGTCTCTGTTTAATTTCTGCTTCCATGATGTGCCCATTGATGAGAGTGGAGTGTTGAAATCTCTACTATTACTGTGTGAGGTGCAATGTGTGCTTTGAGCTTTAGTAATGTTTCTTTTTACAAATGTGGGTATCCTTACATTTGGGGCATAGATACTTAGAATTGAGAATTCATCTTGGTGGATTTTTCCTTTGATGAATATGTAGCATTCTTCTTCATCTTTTTTTGATAACTTTTGGTTGAAATTATATTTTGTTGGATATTAGAATGGCTACTCCAGCTTGTTTCTTGGGACCATTTGCTTGGAAAAAATTTTCCATCCTTTTACTTTGAGTTAATGTCTGTCTTTGACTCTGAGGTGTGCTTCTTGTATGCAGCAAAATGCTGGATCCTGTTTATGTTTCCAGTCTGTTGACTTATGTCTTTTTTATTGTGGAAATGAGTCCATTGATGCTGAGAGATAATAGAGACCAATGATTGTTGCTACCTGTTATTTTTGAGGTTAGAGGTAGAATTATGGTCTCTTCTTTTGGGTTTGTTGTGAAAAGATTAATTTCTTGCTTTTTCTTTGGTATAGTTTCCTTCCTTATGTTGGACTTTTCTTATTATCCTCTTTAGGGTTGGGTTTGTGGAAAGATATTGTTTAAATTTGATTTTATCTGGGAATACCTTGGTTTCTCCATCTATGGTAACTGCAAGTTTTGCCGGGTATGGTAGCCTGGGCTGACATTTGTGTTCTCTTAGGGTCGGTATGACATCTGTCCAGGATCTTCTGGCTTTCATAGTCTCTGGTGAGAAGTCTGATGTAATTCTGATAGGTCTGCCTTCATATTTTACTTGTCCTTTCCCCTTTATTGCTTTTAATATTCATTCTTTGTTTTGTGCATTTGGTGTTTTGATTATTATGTTACAGGAGGAATTTCTTTCTGGTCCAGTCTATTTGAAGTTGTGTAGGCTTCTTGTATGTTCATGGTCATCTTTTTCTTTAGGTTAGGGAAGTTTTCTTCTATAATTTTGTTGAAAATATTTACTGACATTTTAAGTTGAGAGTCTTTCCTTTCTTCTATACCTATTACCCTTAGGTTTGATCTTCTCCTTGTGTCCTGGATTTCCTGGATGTTTTGGGTTAGGGTTTTTTGAATTTTGCATTTTCTTTGACTGTTGTGTCCTGTTGTGTCAATAGTTTTTTTTTTAATGGTATCTTCTGCTCCTGAGGTTCTCTCTTCTACCTCTTATATTCTGTTGGTGATATTTGCACCTATGACTTCTGATCTCTTTCCTAGGTTTTCTGTCTCCAGTGTTGTCTCCCTTTGTGATTTCTTTATTGTTTCTATTTCCATTTTTAGATCCTGTATGGTTTTGTTCAATTCCTCCTGTTTGGTTGTGTTTTTCTGTAAGACTTTCAGGGATTTTTGTGTTTCCTCTTTAAGGGCTTCTAACTGTTTACCTGAGATGCCCTGTATTTCTTTAAGGCAGTTATTTATGTCCTTCTTAAAGTCCTCTATCATCACTAGATGTGATTTTAAATCCAAATCTTGCTTTTCTGTTGTGTTGTGGGTATCCAGGATTTGCTGTGGTGGGAGAACTGGGTTCTGATGATGCTAATTGGTAAATTAGCAGAAGTTTCTGTTGCCTATGTCCTTTCACTTGCCTCTTGCCATCTGGTTATCTCTGGTGTTAGCTGGCCTTGCTCTCTCTGACTGGAGTTTGTCCTTGTGAGCTTGTGGGACTATGTGTGCCAGCACTCCTGAGGGTCAAGCTTCCTTTGTGAACTTGGGTGTGTCAATACTCCAGTGACCCTGGGTGTGTCAACACTCCTTGGGGACAAGCTTCCTCTGGGTGGGATTGGAGTGTGGATGGCTATAGCACAGGGTCAACTTCCAGGTGCAGATGGAAACAGGAAGAATTGTGTACCCAGTGCCCTGATGTTCCTGCGTCCACTGGACCCAGGACAGGACCCACTTGGGCCAGGTGTTGGGGCTGTAGTGGTGGTCTCATTTGTGAGTTTGGGGGTGTGTCAATACTCTTGGGCAGACAGGACTGAGGTGTGGAGAGCTGTGGCACAGGGTCAGCTCCAAGGCGTAGATGGACACTGGAAGCTTTTTTTTTTTATTTTTATGATAGGATTTCTCTATGTATTCTGGCCATCCAGGAATTCACTCTGTAGTCCAGGTTGATTTTGAACCCTGCCTCTGCCTTCTAAGTGCTTGAATCAAGGTGTGTGCCACCACCACTACCCAGCTTTCTTTTAGGTTTTAAAAATACCCATTGTAGACTCAGATGAAGTTTTTTGTAAATTAATTGTGTGTGTGTGTGTTTGTGTGTGTGCGCGCGCGCACATGCACACGCGCGTGCGCATGAACATGCCACAGCATGCATTAGGAAGTCAGAGAACAACTATTGGGAATCAGTTCTCATCTCCCAACTTGTTGAGGTAGTATGGTATCTTTTGTTTATCCCATGGCTGCACTGCATACCCTTGGCTAGTTGGGCATTGAGACAGCTCTGTCTCCTATCTCACTGTTGCAGAGTGTGTCTCCATATCTAGCTGATTAACCTGGGTTCTCAAGTTGTCAGGCTGGCACAACCAGTTCTTTGAAATGCTGAGCCATTTCCTGGCCTCAGATTTTAAAACATTTTGCATTTAGAATTATTTTGTGCTTGTGAGAATTATTGAGTACTACATAGGGTTTTTTATGAGTTATTTTCTATATGCCTATTTTATTAGAATTTGAAAAAAACCCCAAATTTTAAAGTATCATTAAAAACCCATTGATGTTAATCTATTAAAAATAAAGTAATTATTTGTTTTATAAAACTGTTGTAAAATATGTCTTTAAGACAATGCTCACAAACTTCTTTACTGTACATCTTAGAGGAAGAATGCTGCCATTTTGTTTCTATTTCTACATTCAATGTATTTCTATATTCTGTTTATATTGAAGATGGGAAGAAAAATACATCCCAGATAAGTAATTTTTGAAGGAAGCAAAACACACACACTATATATATAGTATAATATATATTATATACTAATATATACTATATAATATATACTATATTATGTATATAATATTATATATATAATATATATATTATTCTTTTGTACTACACCAAAAAGGTAGAAGATGGTGGCATATTTCTATGTAGAGTGCTATTTCCTAGGGTCTCTAAAGGCTGCCCTATCTGCTGAAAGCTGAGAGACTGTATATTCCCTGTGAAGATGCTGGAATTGTACTATTATGTGAAACTTCCAGGACACCTGGTCAGGGATGACATAATTAGGCCCTGAGCCAGAAGTGGGTGAAGATTGTTTCATGGGTCATAGAGTGGGTATAGGAGGAGGAAAGGTGTTGTATACACAGGCTACAGGGTCAGAATTAGGCACAGTGAACTTCCTCCTGGGAACATAGCTTTCCACTTTCCTTCCATCCTGCCTGTGTTGGTGACTTTGGTAGGAAGGTGTTTGGAGTAGTAACTGGTAAATGACATAATTCAATGGCCTTAAGATTTGAGAGTAGATCGATATTGGCAAGAAGTTCACTGATGTCAGAAACACTCACCAGGGATTCAGGCTCAGGTCAGCAGGGCTTACTGAAAGCTGAGCTGAAGAAGGAGGTGAGGGAGGATGTGGCAATTGTGCCCTTTCCAAGGGAGGAGGAAGCCAAGCTTATTCACAGGGCGGGTCCCTGTGCTGTCAATTTGCCTGTTTTCACCTGAGTTCCTTTCGGTGCTCTGAAGTGCGTTGAATTCAAGGCTCAGACCTCTGCCCTCCATCCTTTTTCGCGCTCCTTCACATCTTCTTTTGAGGAAGTTGAAGCCCAAGTGCTCCATTCCTAGTGATAGGGTGACTTCTAGAGCAAGGGAGAGCAAGAGGAGACACCTACTAGAGGAGGTACAAGGCCTGGGAACCAAGGCAGAAGGCAGGAACTACCAGAAAGTTGAGTGGTGAGTGAGCTGACTGTCTTCTGACCTGCTGGGCTGGAACAGAACAGGGTCCCCAGGTAATTCTATTTTGTTTATTCTGTAAGAGAGCATGGTGGTGTGTATGTATATGTTAGTGTTCCCCCCCTCCATCTCTATCCTCCTCTCCTTCCCTCCCCACTCACTGTGTGTGTGTGTGTGTGTGTGTGTGTGTGTGTTTGTGTGTGTGTGCTCGCGTGTGGAAACATGGATGGGTGTCTTTGTCAACTGCTTTCCATCTTATTTTCTGAGACAGAACCTCTCAGTGAATGACTGAGCTCATGGATTTGGCCAGGCTGAATAGTGAATGCCAAGGATCTGACTGTCTCCACCTCCCAGCAGTGGAATTACTGACTTGCCCAGCCACATTCACACTCAGCTGGCTTTTTTTTTTTTTTTTTTTTAATTTTGAACTTCATCATTCTCACTTGGCAAACACTTTAGCAACTGAGCCATCCCCCAGTTTCAGCTGTTCCTGTTTGAGTGTGATCTTTAAAAACACTTTCTATCTCCAGAAGGAACTAGACTCTACTAAACCAGTTTTAAGATAGATCATGTGCCGTCTGCCTAAGATCCAGGTCTGGTCTCTCTCAACTCCTGAATCCCGCTTACCTTACCTGGTCTTATTCCTAGCTGGAAAAAGAATGTCTGCATTAGACCCTTCCATGGGAGTTTGGATTTCTTAGTTGGACCATTCTTAGATTTTTGTTCAGGTATATATAGAATTTGAGTGAGGATTATTTAAGACTTACTGTGCAAGTATCGACATAAACCGCGTGCACGCGCGCGCACACACACACACACACCACACAAACCACACACATACTCTTTAGGCACTGGTAAAAGAGAGTAGCTAGGAGTATGTACTAGGATGTTGTGCACCAGCTGTGTTCAGGGCACCCAAGAGGAGCCTTAGCCAGGTGCCAGCCCTCAGAAGGCCCACAGCAAGGCAGTAGATAGGCAGGGTTTTATACAGCCAGGAAACACGTCATTGGTAGCTGGCACAGTCATATTAATTGTCAGTGTCCTTCCTAGGGTTGATTATCATACTTCATGTGGGTGTCTTGGGACCACCTGAGGATGCTGTCCTGGCTTCTTGTCTTCCATACCTTGGTTCTTCCAGCATTGGGTAAGGTTTTCCCAACTCTGGACCAAATGCATGCTCTTCCCTGACTTTGTGGAGTCCTGGGGCCAACTCTTTGCCCTACCCCAAGGAATAGTTTTCAATAAGTGGTTAAATTCCTTAAATTAAATTAAATTCTTTAAGTTTTAAGTTCTTTATCAAGATTGAGAAAGTTTGCTTTCCTCTTAAATTTGAGGATTAAGTGAGGTAACACACATGACTGACCTAGCACTTGGCAGTAAGAAACAATCAATGGGAGCAATGATTATATCTGTATTAATGCTATGTAATGCCAGTTAGCATTTACACAAACTTATATTTGTGCTTGTCAACAAAACAAGGTTCCTTTGGAGCAATAATGTAAACCAGTGCCCAGTGACATCCCTCACAGTCCTTCAAGTAGGAGGATGGGTTTGATCAACACCCTAGCACTGAGCAGAAAGTGTCCTGATTCATGAAAGACCATTTTAACTAGTTCCTCTTATTGTATCAGATACACAAAATGTACACAGATGAGAACTTTTGTTTTTGGTTTTGAGGTGCCTGAATATATTTCTAAGTTATTTTTGCTAATTTTATGTTTATATATGTCTTACAATTGCTCAATATGCAGAATTCCCTACTTATAACATCCTGAGGGATTACCTGAAGACAACATTAAAGAAAACCACACAATTATCTGTTAAAGGAGGTTTCCTGGTCAACCCAGAGGCACTTCTTGGAGGACACTTGGGGATTTTGGGAGGGAGAAAGGTAGTGGAAAGAGCAACTATTTCTGGCTAGAACTCTGTTATTCCCACTATTATCAAAGGGTTTTGGAACTCTTTGAAGACAGATGAAAACAGGAACATTCTTTTTGCAGGTGTTTCCTCCTTGGAAAAACCACAAACTAATCAAGTGTCAAAAGGGCTGCAGCAACTGCTTGGCAACATCTCCCAGTTCTTTGAGAAAGACATACTGGGCCGTGATGGTGAGGATACTAAGGGATCTGCTGGGGTTTCTTATGTGGCCAGAAATGCATTGAAAGTTTGCACAGCCAACCAGGATAGGTTGAATAGCATTGAATTGTAGAGGGGCTCTGGCCAGAAGCTCATTTTTTTTACACTTTTGGAATTTAGGGGAATGTTATTAAAATGGGAGAAACACTTAAATAGGGTAGAGAGCCAGTCTCTGAGTTCAGCAGGTTAGAGAGTGAAGGGCAGATGAAGACCCTGCTGAGTGAGATCCCCCTAGGCAGAGGAAGAGGTGTAACCCCTTAAGGAGAGTAGCAGTCATAGAGGGAATTGTCAGTGAGTGCTAGAGGGCTGGGTGGGGACAAGTGGATGGCATGGGCATACTTTCTAATGAGGGTGCACTTCTGATGGGGATTCCTAAGACAGAAGAACAAAATATCCAGACTCCTTGGCCAGTTCAGGCATTGGTGGTGAGGGCCTACAAGGTGTACACCTGAGCAGGAAGGTATGGCCAGCCATTGATACCTCTCCTGGGGCATTTTCACCAGCGTAGGTCAGACAACATGTACAGCTCAGGTAGCAAAGGTAAGATGCACTAACTGACATGCTGTACTCTTCCCACAGATGCCTTCATCATGGTTTCTCGTAAGGGATGGGGGGCAGAAGCAACTGGCTGCAGCTCCAAGCTTGGCAGGCCAGTGGATGTCCTTGTTATACACCATGTCCCTGGATTAGAATGCCACAACCAGACTGTCTGTAGCCAGAAGCTTCGGGAATTGCAAGCTTATCACATCCGCAACCACTGGTGTGATGTGGCTTACAAGTACGTGGCCTGGCCAGTCATGTGCTCAGAGATGCCCTGTTAAGATTCTTGTAGTCTTTTCACCTGTTTTCCTTGCCTTCTTGGTTGTGGTTCTATAGGTTTTGTAATCAATACAGTATTCAAAGTCTTCATAATTTTCTGTGAGATTCCTGTCTCTGAGATGCAGAATGAAAAATCAAGACATAACTGCTCCTTTGAATGCCTTTGGAAAATCTTGGTTTACCTGACACATCACAGTTTACAGAATTCTTCCTTATACCTAAGTGCCTCCATCATCCACCAGTCTGACTAGGGCAGAGAGAGTCACCATTTCCACAAGGTAGGGAGATGGTTTGATTTCCTCAGTGTCACACAGAGGTATAGTCATCTCTTCTAAACTAGCTCAACCTGTCTCCATCCAAGGTATTCCTCACCACACTACAGGTAAGGGTTCTGATCTCATTGGGGCAATCATCCAACCTATGACCCTAACAGCCAGTCTCAGAGACTCTTATGTGACTTTGGCCACAGTCTGGAGCGTGGTAATGGCTTCTCTTACCAAGTGTCCACAGCATCTTTGCTTTCCTACACCATGCTTTCTCTAGGGCTTCTATGATTTAGGGGAGTTAATGATCCATGGAGGACAGGAGTTAGTGGTTAACCTCATCAGCCCAGGCCTTCTGAAGGCTGGTTCTAAAGTGTATATAAACATTTCTTCAGCAGGACATGATGGGTGTCATGGTCAGCAGCAGTCATAGTCAGTGCTGGGTGTCCTCTTTCAAGCTAGTTCAGGAGCATAGGCTATTGAATTTTTCTCTTTGGTCTTTTTTCTCCTTGCTCCATTTCTGTGGCTTATGGGATAACTTCTGAAACACATTGCCTGCCCCTATGTTGGTGTCTCACATGGTGTTTTTATGTAGGATGTTACCTGGGAGGGAGAAAACAAATGAGTAACCTGTGTGGAGATCATGTGGGCAGTATGCCTTCAGTGGGAGGTAGGAGAGCCAATTTTAAGGATGTATGGAATCCATGGAGACAAATATCGTGTGGCTAGATCAACTGTAGTTTCTGCAGATGAACAAGGTCCCCTCTTTTTTCTCAGTATTTAGGATGATTTATATGTAACTTGGTTATAGGAGGGGAGTATGAGATGTATGTGTGTGTGGTTCATTTTCAATGTTAAGGATGAGAATACATAACTTGGTTTTTCTATTGTCTCAGAGAAATCCATGCAGATACTTTTTGTGAAGTTGCTCTGAGCTCTTCTCCCTTCTCAGCCTAAGTAGGTGGTTTGCTCTCTCAGGAATGTATGTCAGTGCCAGCCAGTAACTTGTGTTTTCCTACCCACAGTTTCCTGGTTGGGGATGATGGCAAAGTATATGAAGGTGTTGGTTGGAATGTCCAAGGCTCTCACGACCAGGGCTACAACAACATCTCCTTAGGTGTTGCTTTCTTTGGCACCCAGGAAGGTAATGCCACCTCAGTTGACAGTCCTTCCAAGAGATCTCTGCTGCTCTGCCTTGATGCCCTGCTGCCTTCTCAGGCATCTCTGAAAAGCCAGTTTCTCCTGGCATGTTTTTCTCCCTTGGTTTCTAGAATACACAACATGGTGCTCTTCTTCCTTCTGTTCTGGCTTCCTTCTATGTTTCTGCCATGTTTCTCTTTTTTCCCATTAATTTATTCACATCCCAGTTGCAGTCCCTCCTTCTCCCAGCCCCTCCTTACATGACCCCTCTATCTCTCCCCTCCCATTCACCCCTGAGAAGGGGGAGGTCCCCCTGGCACCTCAAGTCACTGCAGGACTGGGTGTATTCTCTGTCACTGAGGCTGAGTTAGGGGAGTAGAATCCATAGGCAGGCAACAGAGTCAGGGATAGCCACTCCAGTTGTTGGGGATCCACACAAAGACCAAACTGCACCTCTGCTACATATGTTCTGCCACACTTCTTCCTTTAACGCCCAGGATTTGCTAGGTGAGCCTCTCCTACTCTTTCCACTGGGCTTTTATCTGCTAGATTCTTGCTCTGTTCTGCAGGTAGATCTGTGCTTTGTGTGTTATATCTCTGTGTTAGTGGCTATTGCACCTTCTCTTCAGGACTGACTGGTCTGTGGTTGTAGGCCAGATTACCCTCTGTCTGTTTCTAACTCCTAGATTTTTTATCCATTAAAAAAGAAAAAAACCCACCTTGATGCCTCTGTATTAGCTATTTTTCTCGTTGCTGTAACCAAATACTAAATGAAACCAACTTAAGGAAAGATAGAAGGGTCTATTTTAGCTCACAGTTTGAGGGGATAACTCATCACAATAGGGGAGATATCATATCAGAAGCTCAAAGTGGGTAGTGGAGTTGTAACCAAGGTTAGAAACAAGAGGATGACACGGGGGCTCGCCCTACTGTCTCCTTTGTTCAGTCCAGAACTCCACAGCATGGAGGTATCTAAAGGGCCGTCCTCCTCAGTGAACACATCCGGGAAAAATGCCCACAGGTTGTCTCCTAGATCTGCTCAAGTTGACAATTAATTGTATTAATTTTTTCATATATTTTGACCATGCTTTCACCTCCCCCTCCCAGATTTCCCCTTCTTGTTCTCTCTCTCTCTCTCTCTCTCTCTCTCTCTCTCTCTCTCTCTCTCTCTCACACACACACACACACACACACACACACACACACACATAGAGAACAGAAAAAAATCCAAGCAAAGCAAAATGAAACAAAAGCTCAAAGTGGGGTGTGACCCATGGAATTTATTTTGTGTTTTGTTCTGGGACAACCCAGCCTCTTAAGACAGTCTTTCATTTTTATTTCAAGTCCTTCATTTTCTTCCAAGTCTATTGATTACAACCTCTCACGCCCTGAATCCTAACATACAGCCCTAGCAGCATGTCTGTGAGTTTGTTAGCTGATTTCTGTAGTTTCTCATTTCCTACTTAGTACCCTTTGGGACAATCCAGGTAGATTCTATTATTCCTATTACTACAGTGTTCAACCCAAGTTTCAGAGAAGCAGATAATCCAGAGTGACACACCATGGGGAAGAGTCAGAACAAGCCTGTACTTTCCATTTCCAATAGGCGGGTGGTTCCCACAGAGTCCAAGATGCCTGTTCAATTTATAGATTTATTTGTTGGTTTGGGATTTGAAGCATGTACTTTTTAGATCCCATATTGTTCTTCATGAACAAGGGGGTTGCTAATAGTACCTGATTCATATTTTTGTGCTGAGACTAATAAGGGAAGCACTGGTGAGAACAGGTGGGGCTTGCTGAGCTTACTGAGCTTCCTTAAAGTTCTCTTGTAGATGGAGACTATAGACACGTGAAGTCTTGGCACATCTTTGGGGAGGGCTCCAACCTGAGCCACCCAGAGCCCAGCTATAGCAGGTCCTTGATGCTCACCTCTCTGACCTGTCCCCATAGTTTCCTCTAGCAGCTGTGTAGGTTTGTCAGAGCACTCTGGCTTCTTCCCACTGTTTCCTGACACTGTGCCAGACTGGAATACCTATAAATCATTCTCTTCCAGGCCATAGTCCCAGCCCTGTTGCTCTGTTGGCCATGGAGGCCCTGATTTCCCATGCTGTGAAGAAAGGCCACTTATCATCCAAGTATATCCAGCCACTTCTTGTGAAAAGTGAAGACTGCTTGGTCCCTCCACAGAAGGGGAAACAGAAGAAAGGTGAGACCTAGGAGTGACCCCTCAGGCTTTCTTACATCCCTCCCAGAAGCCATGTGGTCACCTAGCTTTCTGAAATACTGATGTTGTCAAGCCTTGAGAGGAACATCTCAGGTCACTTCTTTCTGCATTAGCTGTGGTGACAGCACCCCATCAGGATGACTGGTGTTATGTGAACAATTTTTCTGCAGTCATTCCACACTTGCTTCCTCAGCAAAAATTGGATCTAAGGAGCAAAGCACAAGAACCCTTGAATCATAGAGCTTCAGTGCACAGAGGAGTGAAAATAAGGTACAAATTATGGGTTATATGGTCAAAATTGTTAGGGAAGAAAATAGACATGGAAAAGGACTGGGCACATTACTGCCCAGTTCTTTTTCACAACTACACATTTTTTTTAACCTTTGACCCAATTGGTAAGATATAATTGCCCACTTAAACATACAAAGCCCGGTATCACACATCCCTTGAGAACATTAATAACAACCTGTAAATACACAGAGCGAGATCTTTTTTTTTTTTTCAGAGCGAGATCTTTACGTCAGCCTCCATTGTCCTGCCACAGCTTCTCTCTCTATCTCCTGTCTCTTCCTTTCCGTTCCAGTCTCCTCCTCTTCCTTCAAACTTCTCTCCCACCCATCCTTCCTTCTCCTCCAATGACAGGCCTCCTTCTATCCTGTACCCACCCCTCACCTGTACTTTACAAATTCAATGGGGAGAAGGTTCTGGTGAAGTCACCTGATTCCTGAGTACGTGACTAGGCAGCTGTCCTTGGGGCAGTGGAATTAGCATCAAAATACAGATAACTTCAGGGCAAACCACAACATTTCCCCCTTTTTGTCCAGTTCAAAAGCCTTTTCACTTATATATAAATTGAGTACAATTATTACCATCCTACAATTTATAAAGCATGTGATATACTCAACACCCAGTCCATCACTGTATCAGTTAAACAGAACATTTAGTTCTCCATTCCAGCTTAAGAAAGGCTTAAAATCTATATTATATCTTGGCTAGTTTGTATACTATCTGATAACTATCCAATAAAATATGCATATTCAGAGTTAAATAGCCTGATAGGCTAGGAGACTATAATCAGTCTTCAACCCCATCAGAAATCTGAGAATGACCAAATATCTATACACAAAGGAAACCTAACAGGGCTTCCAGAACTGAGAGGTTGTAGAGACAAATCTCTACTATCACAGTCCCCTGTTAGCAACATGTGGGTGCAAGTTTTCAGGTTTCTGGCCCAAAATCAACTGACAGACTCTTTTTTTTCGTATACTGTTTATTTTATTTATTTTGTTAACTAATGTGACATCAAACAGTAAATACATGCCAATAAGTCTGGTCCTTTTTCCCACATGTGTTCATTGTCCTGCATCATGTCTGAATTCTACCTAGAATTTTAGTCTTAAAACATTTAGGGTTTGCTGGCTGACATTTCTTCCCTATTTACAAGTTGTGCATTTTAAAACTGATTGAAAACCACTATTAAGAGATGAAATGCTTAAGTGGCACCAACGGAAATTGGGATTAGTTACTAAAAAGAGGCTGTTAGCTGTTTTTATTACAAACAGAATTCTTACAATATATTAGCTTATTTATGAGAAAAACAACAGACAACTTGAATTTCATAAGCATATTTAAAAATGATTACAGCAACACACTGATATCTTGGAGGCAAACTGTTTGCTTTAACATAGATAGCTCTTATACAAGCTTTTGAGTCAATGCTATAAAAACACTTGAATTGTTCCTGGCTATTTGTAATGCAAATTTTTATTCTATTTTATTTTTTTTTAACTTGAATATTTCTTATATACATTTCGAGTGTTATTCCCTTTCCCGGTTTCCGGGCCAACATCCCCCTAATCCCTCCCCCTCCCCTTCTTTATGGGTGTTCCCCTCCCCATCCTCCCCCCATTGCCGCCCTCCCCCCAACAATCACGTTCAGTCTTAGCAGGACCCAGGGCTTCCCCTTACACTGATGATCTTACTAGGATATTCAATGCTACCTATGAGGTCAGAGTCCAGGGTCAGTCCATATATAGTCTTTAGGTAGTGGCTTAGTCCCTGGAAGCTCTGGTTGCTTGGCATTGTTGTTCATATGGGGTCTCGAGCCCCTTCAAGCTCTTCCAGTTCTGACAGACTCTTGAAATGCAGATTTTGAAGGGCTGATCACCCTGTCTTGGCAGAGTTTATCAGTCAACTATTCTGCATAATTTGTCCTTTTCTGGACAGTATTAGTCTGCAGATGAAGCAGGCAGTTTTGTACAGTAGCTGCCTAGCCACAAAGTATTGCCTCACCTGGAGGTTGAGATGTTCAAATTCTTCGTTAAATCCACCAAAGGGGAACTGTTAGGAGCAGATATATCTCAACAAAAGATAAATAATTTTAAATATCTAATTTTGTGGATTTGTGATGTTTTTGAAAACCATCTACCTATATAAGACAATCTGTACTGTTGTCTTTATATCTTAATAATATCTTGAGAGTTCTCTCACAAAGTCAGTAATATGTTTGCTATTTGGTCCTTAACTCACATGTGTAATCGACTCAGAAGTTCTTAATGACACCATTAGAAGGACTGGCTCTAAACCTTGTACTTTTAAACTTTTAACAAATAAATTCTATATCAAAGCAAAGACAAGATTTTAGCTTAGTTAACAAATGAGATTATGACCGCATAACTCTAGCTAATTCCTCCCTGTTAAATTACAACTATTTCTAAATTCCTCATAAAAACAACTTTAGAATAACCACTTTCAGCCCCCCAAAAGTTCAGGGAATTGGGACGACGACTCCTCCATAACTTCTTCAAACTGTACATGGGCATTGAGATATCCTTGGGGGTAGGGGGGAGGAAGAATGAAGCAAATGCTGTAGCTGATGTGTCCTGACTGGACCCCCCTGAAAATCCTGGAGACCAGGAATCCAAGTAGGCACACTCTGTAAAATACAACTCTCAAGACAAAAGTTTAGAATCGAGATATCTTTTTTTTTTTTTTTTTTTTTTTTTTTTTGGTTCTTTTTTTCGGAGCTGGGGACCGAACCCAGGGCCTTGCGCTTCCTAGGTAAGCGCTCTACCACTGAGCTAAATCCCCAGCCCCTTGAGATATCTTTTTGTTTGATTCTCCTGAATAAATTTTTCAGGCGGTCTACCTTTATCAAATCTGATCAGTATGACTCTGTGAGGTTTCCAGAGCCTAATCACACTTTCTAAAAACACAAAGACAAAAATCTTTCTCCCAAAATACTGTGTTCCTTAGTCTGTAACCAGAAAAGCTTGTATCTTGAACTCTCTCCTAGAGTAATAATATAACCATAAAACTCAAAGTCACACCCATTATGAAGATTAAACAATTTTTTAAAAAGGAAGTGAGTTAAACAATGAGCCAGATAGGCTTTTGTACTCTATGATAGCAGGAAATGAACCCAAAATTCCCGTGGAGCCACGTTAAGAGAATTTGAGCTTCCTGTTGTGGTAAATATCAAAAGTAACCACAAACCCCCGCTAGCTGGCATCAACGAGCCATATGGCTTTTAGTGGGGTAATTCATAAAACAAACTAAACACCTTTTATCAATTCTTTTTTTTTTTTTTTTTTTATTAACTTGAGTATTTCTTATTTACATTTCCAGTGTTATTCCCTTTCCCGGTTTCCGGGCAAACATCCCCCTAATCCCTCCCTCTCTTCTTTATGGGTGTTCCCCTCCCCATCCTCCCCCCATTGCCGCACTCCCCCCAACAATCTAGTTCACTGGGGGTTCAGTCTTAGCAGGACCCAGGGCTTCCCCTTCCACTGGTGCTCTTACTAGGATATTCATTGCTACGTATGAGGTCAGAGTCCAGGGTCAGTCCATGTATAGTCTTTAGGTAGTGGCCCTGGAAGCTCTGGTTGCTTGGCATTGTTGTACATATGGGGTCTTGAGCCCCTTCAAGCTCTTCCAGTTCTTTCTCTGATTCCTTCAACAGGGGTCCTATTCTCAGTTCAGTGGTTTGCTGCTGGCATTCGCCTCTGTATTTGCTGTATTCTGGCTGTGTCTCTCAGGAGAGATCTACATCCGGCTCCTGTTGGCCTGCACTTCTTTGCTTCATCCATCTTGTCTAATTGGATGGCTGTATATGTATGGGCCACATGTGGGGCAGGCTCTGAATGGGTGTTCCTTCTGTGTCTGTTTTAATCTTTGCCTCTCTATTCCCTGCCAAGGCTATTCTTGTTCCCCTTTTAAAGAAGGAGTGAAGCATTCACATTTTGATCATCCGTCTTGAGTTTCATTTGTTCTAGGCATCTAGGGTAATTCAAGCATTTGGGCTAATAGCCACTTATCAATGAGTGCATACCATGTGTGTTTTTCTGTGATTGGGTTACCTCACTCAGGATGATATTTTCCAGTTCCAACCATTTGCCTACGAATTTCATAAAGTCATTGTTTTTGATAGCTGAGTAATATTCCATTGTGTAGATGTATCACATTTTCTGTATCCATTCCTCTGTTGAAGGGCATCTGGGTTCTTTCCAGCTTCTGGCTATTATAAATAAGGCTGCAATGAACATAGTGGAGCACGTGTCTTTTTTATATGTTGGGGCATTTTTTGGGTATATGCCCAAGAGAGGTATAGCTGGATCCTCAGGCAGTTCAATGTCCAATTTTCTGAGGAACCTCCAGACTGATTTCCAGAATGGTTGTACCAGTCTGCAATCCCACCAACAATGGAGGAGTGTTCCTCTTTCTCCACATCCTCGCCAGCATTTGCTGTCCCCTGAATTTTTGATCTTAGCCATTCTCACTGGTATGAGGTGAAATCTCAGGGTTGTTTTGATTTGCATTTCCCTTATGACTAAAGATGTTGAACATTTCTTTAGCTGTTTCTCAGCCATTCGGCATTCCTCAGCTGTGAATTCTTTGTTTAGCCCTGAACCCCATTTTTAATAGGGTTATTTTTCTCCCTGTGGTCTAACTTCTTGAGTTCTTTGTATATTTTGGATATAAGCCCTCATCTATCTGTTGTAGGATTGGTAAAGATCTTTTCCCAATCTGTTGGTTGCCATTTTGTCCTAACCAAAGTGTCCTTTGCCTTAGAGAAGCTTTGCAGTTTTATTAGATCCCATTTGTCGATTCTTGATCTTAGAGCATAAGCCATTGGTGTTTTGTTCAGGAAATTTTTTCCAGTGCCCATGTGTTCCAGATGCTTCCCTAGTTTTTCTTCTATCAGTTTGAGTGTGTCTGATGTGGAGGTCCTTGATCCACTTGGACTTAAGCTTTGTACAGGGTGATAAGCAGGGATCGATCTGCATTCTTCTACATGTTGCCCTCCAGTTGAACCAGCACCATTTGCTGAAAATGCTATCTTTTTTCCATTGGATGGTTTTGGCTCCTTTGTCAAAAATCGAGTGACCATAGGTGTGTGGGTTCATTTCTGGGTCTTCAATTCTATTCCATTGGTCTATCTGTCTGTCTCTGTACCAATACCATGCAGTTTTTATCACTATTGCTCTGTAATACTGCTTGAGTTCAGGGATAGTGATTTCCCCCTGAAGTCCTTTTATTGTTGAGGATAGTTTTAGCTATCCTGGGTTTTTTGTTATTCCAGATGAATTTGCAAATTGTTCTGTCTAACTCTTTGAAGAATTGGATTGGTATTTTGATGGGGATTGCATTGAATCTGTAGATCGCTTTTGGTAAAATGGCCATTTTTACTATATTAATCCTGCCAATCCATGAGCATGGGAGATCTTTCCATCTTCTGAGGTCTTCTTCAATTTCTTTCTTCAGAGTCTTGAAGTTCTTATTGTACAGATCTTTTACTTGCTTGGTTAAAGTCACACCGAGGTACTTTATATTATTTGGGTCTTTTATGAAGGGTGTCGTTTCCCTAATTTCTTTCTCGGCTTGTTTCTCTTTTATGTAGAGGAAGGCTACTGATTTATTTGAGTTAATTTTATACCCAGCCACTTTGCTGAAGTTGTTTATCAGCTTTAGTAGTTCTCTGGTGGAACTTTTGGGACCACTTAAATATACTATCATATCATCTGCAAATAGTGATATTTTGACTTCTTCTTTTCCGATCTGTATCCCCTTGACCTCCTTTTGTTGTCTGATTGCTCTGGCTAGAACTTCAAGAACTATATTGAATAAGTAGCGAGAGAGTGGGCAGCCTTGTCTAGTCCCTGATTTTAATGGGATTGCTTCAAGTTTCTGTCCATTTAGTTTAATGTTAGCAACTGGTTTGCTGTATATGGCTTTTACTATGTTTAGTTATGGGCCTTGAATTCCTATTCTTTCCAGGACTTTTATCATGAAGGGGTGTTGAATTTTGTCAAATGCTTTCTCAGCATCTAATGAAACAATCATGTGGTTTTGTTCTTTCAGTTTGTTTATATAATGGATCACGTTGATGGTTTTCCGTATATTAAACCATCCCTGCATGCCTGGGATGAAGCCTACTTGATCATGGTGGATGATTGTTTTGATGTGCTCTTGGATTCGGTTTGCCAGAATTTTATTGAGCATTTTTGCATCAATGTTCATAAGGGAAATTGGTCTGAAGTTCTCTTTCTTTGTTGGGTCTTTGTGTGGTTTAGGTATAAGTGTTATTGTGGCTTCATAGAAGGAATTCGGTAGTGCTCCATCTGTTTCAATTTTTTGGAATAGTTTGGAAAGTATTGGTATGAGGTCTTCTATGAAGGTCTGATAGAAATCTGCACTAAATCTGTCTGGACCTGGGCTCTTTTTGGTTGGGAGACCTTTAATGACTGCTTCTATTTTGTTAGGAGTTATGGGGTTGTTTAAATGCCTTATCTCTTCCTGATTTAACTTTGGTACCTGGTATCTGTCTAGGAAATTGCCCATTTACTGCAGAGTTTCAAGTTTTGTTGAATATAGGCTTTTATAGTAAGATCTGATGATTTTTTGAATTTCCTCTGATTCTGTAGTTATGTCTCCATTTTCATTTCTGATTTTGTTAATTTGGACACACTCTCTTTGTCCTCTCATTATTCTGGCTAAGGGTTTATCTATCTTGTTGATTTTCTCAAAGAACTAACTTTTGGTTCTGTTCATTCTTTCTATGGTCCTTTTTTTTTCTACTTGGTTGATTTCAGCTCTGAGTTTGATTATTTCCTGACTTCTACTCCTCCTGGGTGTATTTGCTTCTTTTTGTTCTAGAGCTGTCAAGTTGTGCTGTCAAGTTGCTGATATATGCTCTCTCCTGTTTCTTTCTGTAGGCACTCATTGCTATGAATTTTCCTCTTAGCACAGCTTTCATTGTGTCCCATTAGTTTGGGTATGTTGTACGTCATTTTCATTAAATTCTAAGAAGTCTTTAATTTCTTTCTTTATTTCTTCCTTGACCAGGTTATCATTGAGTAGGGCATTGTTCAACTTCCATGTATATGTGGGTGTTCTTCCCTTATTGTTATTGAAGACCAGCTTTAGCCAATGGTGGTCTGATAGGACACATGGGATTATTTCTACCTTTCTCTATCTGTTGAGGCCTGTTTTTTGACCAATTATATGGTCAATTTTGGAGAAAGTACCATGAGGAGCTGAGAAGAAGGTATATTCTTTTGCTTTAGGATAGAATGTTCTATAAATATCTGTTTATTCCATTTGGTTCATGACTTCTCTTAGTCTGTCTATGTCTCTGTTTTATTTCTGTTTCCACGATCTGTCCATTGATGAGAGTGGGCTGTTGAAATCTCCTACTATTATTTTGTGAGGTGCAATGTGTGTTTTGAGCTTTAGTAAGGTTTCTTTTATGTATGTAGGTGCCCTGGTATTTGGAGCATAGATATTTTTGATTGAGAATTCATCTTGGTGGATTTTTCCTTTGATGAATATGAAATGTCCTTCCTTATCTTTTTTGATGAGTTTTAGTTGAAAATTATTTTATTCAATATTAGAATGGCTACTCCACCTTGCTTCTTAAGACCCTTTGCTTGGAAAGTTGTTTTTAGCCTTTCACTCTGAGGTAGTGTGTGTCTTTGTCTCTGAGTTGTGTTTCCTGTAGGCAGCAGGATCCCAGGTCCTCATTGCATATCCAGTTTGTTAATCTATGTCTTTTTATTGGGGAGTTGAGGCCATTGATGTTGAGAGATATTAAGGAATAGTGATTATTGCTTCCTCTTATATTCATATTTGGATGTGAGATTATGTTTGTGTGCTTTTCTTCTTTGTTTTTTTGCCAAGAGGATTAAGTTTTTGCTTTCTCTAGGGTGTATCTTGCTTCCTTATGTTGGGCTTTACCATTTATTATCCTTTGTAGAGATGGATTTGTAGAAAGATATTGTGTAAATTTGGTTTTGTCATGGAATATCTTGGTTTCTCCATCTATGTTAATTGAGAGCTTTGCTGGATACACTATCCTGGGCTGGCATTTGTGTTCTCTTAGGGTCTGTATGACATCTGTCCAGGATCTTCTGGCTTTCATAGTCTCTGATGAGAAGTCTGGTGTGATTCTGATAGGTCTGCCTTTATATGTTACTTGACCTTTTCCCCCTTACTGCTTTTAATATTCTTTCTTTATTTTGTGCATTTGGTGTTTTGACCATTATGTGATGGGAGGATTTTCTTTTCTGGTCCAATCTATTTGGAGTTCTGTGGGCTCCATGTATGTTTATGGGTATTTCTTTCTTTAGGTCAGGGAAGTTTTCTTCTATGATTTTGTTGAAGATATTTACTGGTCCTTTGAGCTGGGAGTCTTCACTCTCTTCTATACCTATTATCCTTAGGTTTGATCTTCTCACTGAGTCCTGGATTTCCTGTATGTTTTGGACCAGTTGCTTTTTCTGTTTTACATTATCTTTGATAGTTGTGTCGTTGATTTCTATGGAATCTTCTGCTCCTGAGATTCTCTCTTCTATCTCTTGTATTCTGTTGGTGATGCTTGTATCTAAGGCTCCTTGTCTCTTCCTTTGGTTTTCTATATCCAGGGTTGTTTCCCTGTGTTCTTTGTTGATTGCTTCTATTTCCATTTTTAATTCCTTCACCTGTTTGATTGTGTTTTCCTGGAATTCTTTTAAGGATTTTTGTGATTCCTTTCTATAGGCTTCTACTTGTTTATTTATGTTTTCCTGCATTTCTCTAAGGGACTTCTTCATGTCTTTCTTGAAGTCCTCCAGCATTATGGTCAAATATGATTTTAATTGTAGATCTTGCTTTTCTGGTGTGTTTGGATATTCAGTCTTTGCTTTGGTGGGAGACTTGGGTTCCGATGATGCCATGTAGTCTTGGTTTCTGTTGCTTGTGTTCCTGTGCTTGCCTCTTGCTATCAGATAATCTCTGGTGTTACTTTGTTCTGCTATTTCTGACAGTGGCTAGACTGTCCTATAGGCCTGTGTGTCAGGAGTGCTGTAGACCTGTTTTTCTGTTTTCTTTCAGCCAGTTATGGGAATAGAGTGTTCTGTTTTCAGGCGTGTAGTTTTTCCTGTCTACAGGTCTTCAGCTGGTCCTGTGGCCTGTGTCCTGAGTTCACCAGGCAGGTTGCTTGTAGCAGAATAGTTGGTCTTACCAGTGGTCCCGAGGCTCAAGTTTGCTTGTGTGGTGTTGCTTATGAGCTGTCTGTGAGGGCAGCAGACAGGAGGGCCTGCGCTGCCTTTTCTGGGAACCCCCGTGCACAGGGGTCCCAGATGGTGTTAGGTGTTTTCCTCTGTAGTCAGAAATGTGGGCAGAGTGTAGTCTCTTCTGGGTTCCTAGGTGTGTCTGCCTCTCTGAAGGTTTACCTCTCCCTCCCATGGGATTTGGGTGCAGAGAACTCTTCATCCGATCCCTTCAGGTTCTGGTGGTATCTGGAGCACCAGGGACCTGCAGCTCCAGTGCCCCTATCTTCTGGTTCCCAGAGGCCGTATACAATTTCCTCTTGGGCCAGGGATGTGGGCAGGGGTGGGCAGTATTGGTGGTCTCTTCCGCTCTGCAGTCTCAGGTTTACCCACCTGTCCGGGCAGTGAACTCTCTCTCCCTCGGGGTTTGTGAGCCGTGAGCTAGCTGCAGGTGGGGATCAGCGAGGTTGGGAATCCAGCTAAAAACCGGAAATGTCCGGTCCCAGAGGAATTTTGCCTCTGTGTGTTCTGAGGCCACCAGTCAGGTCACTTGGAGCAGAGAAGTTGGTCTTTCCTGCGGTCCCGCAGCTCAAGTTTGCTCGTGGGTGTTGCTTTTTGAGCTCTCCGTGAGGGCGGCAACTAGGAGGGCCTGTGCTGCCTTTACAACTTCACATTTATAAATACAGACAATAACAGAAACTTGACATTGTCACTCTGACATTAAAGGAGGAACTAAAAGAATTCAGACAAGTTAGATGTTGTTTTAGGTGAACAAGCAGTGACTACACTAAAAGCAATGAGTTATTAGATTCATTTGTTTTATTGTTTATGTGTGAGTGTTTTGCTTACACACATATATTGTGTACTATGTATGAACCTGATGCCCATGGAAGCCAGAGGATGGCATTAGATCCCCTGGAACTGGAATTACAGATAATTGTGAGCTGTCATGTGAACACTAGAAGTCAAACGCAGGCCCTCTGCAAGAGCTACAAGTGCTCTTGGTCACTGAACTATCCTTCCAGCCCAAAGCCAAACAAAACTTCCTTCTTTGTCCCCTTCCTTCCTTCCTTCCTTCCTTCCTTCCTTCCTTCCTTCCTTCCTTTCTTCCTTCCTTCCTTCCTTCCTTCCCTCCACCCTCCGTCCCTCCCTTCCTTCCTCCCTCCCTCCCTCACCTTTATTTTCTCTCTCCCTCCCACCTTCTCTTTCTTTCTTTCTCCCTCCCTCCCCCTCTCTCTGAACCAATGAGTGTTTGGGGGTTAATTACAGGATCATGGGCGGGGGGTTACTTATGAAAGAGCCCATCACCAAAAGCCCACCCCAGTCTGGGTGGCCACTCTCAAATGTGGAGCTTATTGCACAATTTGCAGGTAGTTCAACAAGTTGGAGAATGTCTCAGCTAGTCTTAAAGTCTCAGCATTCCTCACCACACACACACACAAACACAAACACACACACACACACACACACATACACACACACACACACCCACACACACCCACACCACGGAACAGGAGAGGCCTAGACAGGGTTTTCCTGAAGCTATTGGCCTTTTCTTGGGCTTAATAACATTTGAAGAAACTTGTCCTCATTGTCATGAGCCCTGAATCAGTTTGACCACTTCTTTGAGACTGCTGTCATCTCTCCATATTTAATATTGCTTTGTACAAGCAGACTCTTATTGGTTTTAAATGTCTATCAAACAGGTTTCCATAATAAAGCTTCTGTGTTTGCTGCTTGGATCAGTATATTCCATAGTACCACAGTCAGGATTGGGAAGAGGTTTGAGGGTAGTTGGCAACTCTCAACAACCAGAGGGTTACAGCATGTCATGTGGTAGGCATGGGGTGGTAAAATGAATCCTCTATGTTTTGTTGCTTTTGTTGTTTTACCCTGCAGCAGCTTGTCCCCACATAGTTCCACGGTCTGCCTGGGGGGCAAGAGAGTCCCACTGCTTCAAGATGACTCTGCCTGCAAAGTATGCCATCATCCTTCACACTGCTGGAAGAACATGCAGTCAGCCTGATGAGTGCCGCCTGCTGATCCAAGATCTCCAGTCCTTCTTCATGGACAGGCTAAACGCATGTGACATTGGGTATAAGTAAGTATTCCCAAAGCAGGGTCTTTTTTCCTTCAATGGGAAAATAGAAATCTCTCAATAGGAGGGAAAAGCAGATTATTTTTTAATAGATTACTGACCATATGAGAGATCTATATGTACTTATACATTGGCTTCTTACCCAATCCAGGATGTTCTTATTTAGGAGACAGATAAGGGGTAGTCATAGCCCCAAGCATATCCTTAAAATATGCACCTGTTAAAGGCAGTTTATGGACATTATAGTTACTAAGGCTTCTGAAGAAATATTTAGAGGAAGGTACAGCGTGCAAGATAGTGGAACCTGTAGAGGAGACTAACCAAGTCCAATGCCTCTCATTACACTGTGACTCAGGTGATGCCCTCTGCTTGGATTGCTCCTTCTGGTATTATTGTGGCATATCTAAGACTAAGAACACTCAGAGGGAGAGTCTTTCTACTCAGAGAGACTGGATAAATCTTTGATAATTTCATAGCACCAAGGTCTTTGATTTCATAACGAAGAATGTGTTACCTAGTCCTTATCCTCTCTCTGTGTCTGTCTGTCTCTTCTACCACTTCCCTTTTCTCCTTCTACCCTGTTTCTTTCCTTACTCTCTTCATTTTCACATAATATAATCTAAATGAATATCAAAAATTTAAGATTGGGTTTTATTGGTTAAGAACACTTACATCAGGGGCTGGAGAAATGGCTCTATAGTTAAGAGCACTGACTGCTATCCCAGAGGTCCTGAGCTCAATTCCCAGCAACCACATGGTAGCTTACCACCATCTGTAATGGGATCAGATGCACTCTTTTGGTGTGTCTGAAGACAGCTATAGTGTACTCATATACATAAAATAAATCTTTTAAAAGTGTTGTTAGTTACTTACACTAAAAGACAGTAACTTGAGACTGGTCCACATAGAAAACAAAAATGTTTCACTAAACAGTCAAAAACACTGGAGTATGTACCCAGAGCTTGCAGCTAAGACACAAGAACAGCTCAGCTCAATTCCCATTACAAACAAACTAAACTTGAAGCCTAAGGACAAGCCACTGATAACTCATATGGTGTGTTTATATGTGTTAATAGAAAGAGCCGCTACTCTGGGGACATTCATGGATTAGCTTCTGGAGATGTATTTAGTCTTGACTATTCCCACCAGGCACTTGTGTGCAATGTGCCTGCCTCAGTTGCATTTGATATATTCTTCTAAGATGACTGATCTTCTTTAGTGAAGCTCTTTAAATATGGGAGGAAATATCACCACTAATTGTGTATCAGGACTTATCAAATGATTAGTAAGTCTGCAATGGAGATGTGAATATTAAATACAACTTTAGAAATCTTTTTTCAACTGAGGATGAAGTTACCTACTCAGGCTCTAGTTACTGTTTTCTCAGCTCCTGATTTATATTGTGTGTCCTATTGATATTCTTGAAAGGGTCTGAACTCAGGAAACACTCTCATACATCACAGCATGAGGGTGTACTTTGGAACAGGAATAACAGGTGGCTCCTACCCTCCTGGCATTCAGACTTCAGTGAGTGAGAAAAACAACTTACAACACTAGTCTCAATAAGGTGAATTAAGTGCTGTTATGAAGGACATATGAGGGATGAGCAGGAAGGCAGGAAGAGCACTGAAGGACTCATTTCTCAGAGGAGAAACTCACTAGCTGGGAACCCAGGAGGGAGTGGGAACAAATCAGAGGAGGAAGCAGCAAGAGTGCTTCAAATATAGGTGAAGGCCTGAATTCTAGGGTAAGACTAGGATTTTTGAGGATCCGAGAGACTGATTATGATCACATAAATGCCAACATTGGGTGTTGGTGAGAGTTGAGGCTGGGAAGCAAAGAGCAATGTTCTGAAGATGGTGTATTTTAACTGGGAGTTTAGATTCTGCACAAAGGACTAAGAGCAAGATTTTACATGATTTGTATTTGAGAAAGGCACCTTGTACGAAGCTTTGGAAACAGAATGGTGAGGGTAATGAGAGTTTAAGATTTGTGGTAATCCAGACAAGGCAAGATGTTTATAGAGCTAAGAGGGTACAGATGTCACAGGGAGAAGTGGGGGCATTTAAGAGCTCATGAAAGTGAGTGGTTAGTGACTATGGCATAAAACTATGCCAGAAAGGTGGCTGGGAGACACTGGTGACAAGTCTTGGCTGGCAAGTAGATGAAGTGAGTGGGCTAAGGCCTGAGTTTGGGGCCAGTGGATGGTGATTTTTCTCTCCAATGCTACCCCAGAAAAGGTGGGAAGTGACTCCAAATGTGAGTTGTGCACTTTCATGGATGGTGAAGAAGCTGAGGAAATAGATAGGTTAGTTCTGCGCCAGTATGTAGAGTAAGAAAGAAGAGGGGCAGGGGAGCACCCCAAGGAACACAAACATGAGGAGGTTGAGATACCGAGATGGATCTGCCAGAGGGTGAGTGGACCATTATGCAGTGGACTTTAAGGGAAGACGATGACTGGAGAAGGAAGAGGGGTTGGCAGGGAAATGATGGTTAGATATTTGGGAAATTAGGGAGTCAGTTGGTAAGTCATTTATATTCTTTTTTTTTTTTTTGGTTCTTTTTTTTCGGAGCTGGGGACCGAACCCAGGGCCTTGCGCTTCCTAGGCAAGCGCTCTACCACTGAGCTAAATCCCCAACCCCAGACATTTATATTCTAACAGCAACTACTGTGGCAATTTACTTCTGAAGAGATCAGCAAATGTTTTAATTCTGGGTTCTTCTAGAGCCCCATTTCTCCAGATGTTTTCACTAGCATACAACTCACAATGACTCTCTCTTACTGGTTCTTAACTTGGTGCTTAGTTGAGTAAAAAAATAAAAAAGAGTGAACTGATGAAGGAAGGTAAATGTCAGTCCCAGAGTATCTCTCTTTCATGTTAATCTCTATCTCTCTTCTGCTTCTCCAGCTTCCTTGTGGGCCAGGATGGTGGTGTTTATGAAGGCGTGGGCTGGAATAACCAAGGCTCTAAAACTGATGGGTACAATGACATTGCTTTGAGTATCGCCTTCATGGGTATCTTCACAGGTAAGGGAAGCTTTGGGTAGTTGTGATCCTTGTGCCACTTTTGAGGAAAGTGTCCGATTTGGACAGAAAAGACATCAGGCTCAGACATTGTTTAAAGCATCATATGCTGAAGCTTTATATTTACATTTATCTAAGATGAGTGTGGTTGAAAGTGACCTTCAGATCCAAGAGGGTAGGTACTCTATAGTCACTTTTTTCACACACAGACAAATCTTTAATCTCCCCTCCTCTCTTTGTCCTTCCCCCTCTTTTTATTATTCTCTATCTCATCCACTCTCCCTCTCTCTCTTCCTCCTCCTCATCTCCCCTCCCCCCCTTTCTGCTACAATGAATGGGTGAAGCAAAGGACAATGTTATTGTGAATAATTTCAGTTCCCCTTTGTAACCTATCCTATTTTTGTTCTCATGGTAACAATGCAAGATCACTTAGTCTTATACACCAAGGCAGGGATTTGCCTTGACTGCACTGAAAGTATTTATTTACTCAGAGCTTCTGACTAGAGCTACATTATTGTTTTGAGACTCTGGAGAGGTAAGGTACTGTTATTGCATACATTTCTGGTTGGTTGGAAGATGAACCCTAGATAAAGGCTAAGGGCCAGTGCAGAGAGGCTCTATTGGGAAAGTCTGTAAATCTTCCTACTCATGACATTCTGGGTGAGATAACTCATTGTCACAGATCTGTACTTTGAAGTTTGGTTGGTCAGGTCGTTGCCTTCTCCCAACTTGACAATGAAAGTGTCCTTTCTTCTCCCACTTTTGTCAATCAAATAAATCTCTAGGCATTGCCAAATGGTCCTTAGGGTACTAAAATATTCCCAATGGAGAACTATCAGGACAAATTTTCACTGTAGGAAAACATTTAGAGTTTTTCAGAACTGTATATTTCCAGAAATTTAGAGTCAGAAAGACTTTGGGATTGAGACATGTAAAATCTTGATCTGCTGTTCTGTCTATATATAGAGTGCCTGCCAAAAATCACATATGCTATTTTAGTGGTAGACTGGATGGGTTTTGGAACATATTCTGTCCTGCTTTGGCCACCCTGGGATTTTATAATCAGTGGTTTGGCTGTGTTTTGCAGGTTCCTCACCCAATGCAGCTGCACTGCAGGCAGCCCAGGACTTGATCCAGTGTGCTGTGGTCAAGGGGTACCTGACTCCCAACTACCTGCTAATGGGCCACAGTGATGTGTCCAATACTCTGTCCCCTGGGCAGGCATTGTACAACATTATCAAGACGTGGCCCCATTTCAAGCACTGAGGGAAGTGTTTAGCCCTATTTGAGGATGTTCCTGCTGCTGTGTGTCTGTCTTTACCTCTCACCTTGGATTAGTATCTCTGTCCTCTCATTTAAAAAACTTTACCTTGTTCATTTCCCCAGTTTGGATGACCTTGTCTTCTCTTGGTGACTTCTACCAGTGTCCCCCAAGTTTTACATTTATAGTCCCTTGAGTCTGAGTCAAGCCTCTTCTCTCCTGGGTACTTGTCTGCTCAGCCAGGTGAGGTAATGGGTTGGTTCTTGTCATACCTCCTTCCTTAGTTGTCTGCCCCTCTGCCTGGTATCTATGGTTTGTTTGATAGTTTCCAGTGCTCATCCATGGCCCAGGGAGAGTGCCCTCCCCTCCTCTGCTTATACATCCACTTGTGCATATGTGAATGCTCCCTTGGAAACATGTAAGTTTTCTTCTGGATTGTGAGTTTTTCCAGGACAGCAGCAGAATTTTCTTTACCACTAGGTAGCCTGTGTCAACTCTCAACCTGTGTTTAAATGTTAGTAGATATTATAGATGTTTGTTGAAGAAATGGAGGAACAAGTTAAAGACCCCAGACCTTTCCCAAAAGTTTGCTATCACCCCTCTGTGGAAACCTTGCTGTCCAGTGTCCCATCCTGCTGTTATTCTCAGCATTGCTACTTCTTGGTCAGAGGTCCACAGATGACTTTGATGACTTGTCCATAACAGATGCCATGTCTCTGAAGTCCTGTGCCATTGTATCCATAGAGCAACCTGAGTGCCAGGACCATATGCTCCTCCAATAGGAAGGCAGACGCCAACACTTGCTGCCTAGTACTATGGCCTGTCTTTGCCTGATGGCTTCTGCTGGCTCTGAAACCCTCCCTACTTTCATCATTTGTTGTAAGCACATGGAGCCTTATTTTTGTCCATGGTGCTCTGAAAAATGGAAGGGTAAGAGGAAAGACAAATAAAAGGAATATATGTAGAGATTGTCTTGTTAAAGTTTTGATAAAATAAAGTTTTACCTTGTTTTATATGAGTTTGTTGCTCTTATTTTAGTAAAAAGAAATATTAAGAACTGTCTTTCTTGAGTACCCATGGCTCCAGTTGTATATGGCTTGTTGGGCACCAATGGGAGGAGAAGCTCTTAGTCCTGCCAAGGCTGGATGCCCCCAGGGTAGGGGAATTCAGGGTGGGGAGGGAGGAAGGGATAGGGGGTTTATGGATGGGAAACTGGGAAGGGGATAACATTTGAAATGTAAATAACATAATATTCAATAAAAAAAAAAACAGAAAAAAGAACACTCTTTCTATCCCCCAACCATCCTGTTATTATTATTTTTTCTTTTCCTGGGAACTGAACCTAAAGCCTCATACAAGCTACACACTAAACTACATTCCTTGGCTTAAAGCTCTCACACTTTAGAGCAAAAGATTTTTGCCTTTTAAAGCACTCAGTGTCCTTCATCTTCTTGTGTTTTGTTATCTGATCATCTGTGTAAAGAGTGGAGAGGTTCTCTCTGTTCCACAGTGGCAGAGAAGCATGGACAAGTTGGGAGTTTCTTCTTGTTTCTTTCAATAGGATGACCTGGATGCAGGCCAGAGCCTCCCAGATACTCTTTCTCCAAGGGGTCCTGCAAACCACAGATCCTCCACGATGGCTATTGAGGACATGTTCGTGTATTTCAATTTCTCCTCTGATCTCTTGAAGGAGGTGAGTAACGCAAAGAATATACTGAGCTTCTGCATATTCATAGAGCTGTCTAGGCTCCCTTAGTGCATATGAAGTGATGCTGTTCTTGGAGCAGCAAGAGGCAAGACTCCCATTGTTTCCCACCTTTCAGTGACTAGAGCTAGTCTTCTTTCCTCTCCTCTACACAGTCTCCATTTCTCTACATCCTTCCCTGATCTACACAAGAAGTAATTATAGGACTAAATGATTTTATGCTATTTAACAATCATTCCTGGCCCAGACCTGAAGGGACCCGGTCAACAGCTCCCTGCACCCAAATCCCATGGGAGGGAGAGCTAAATATTCAGAGGGGCAGACATGCCTGGGAAGCCAGAAGAGACTACACTCTGCCCACATTTCTGACTCCAGAGGAAAACACCTAACACCTAACACCATCTGGGACCCTGGTGCACGGGGGCCCCAGGAAAAGGCAGCACAGGCCCTCCTGGTTGCTGCCCTCATGGAGAGCTCAAAAGCAGTCCCCCAGGAGCAACTTCAGCTGCAGGACCACAGGTAAGAACAACTTTTCTGCTCCAAGCGACCTGCCTGGTGGACTCAGGACACACACCCACAGAAACAGCTGAAGACCAGTAGACAGGAAAGACTACACGCCTGAAAGCAGAACACACTGTTCTCATAACTGGCTGAAAGAAAACAGGAAAACAGGTCTACAGCACTTGTGACACACAGGCCTATAGGAAGGTCTAGCCACTGTCAGAAATAGCAGAACAAAATAACACCAGAGACAACCTGATGGTGAGAGGCAAGCGCAGGAACCCAAGCAACAGAAACCAAGACTACATGGCATCATTGGAGCCCAAGTCTCCCACTAAGGCAAACACTGAATATGCACATACACCAGAAAAGCAAGATCTAGATTTAAAATCACATTTGATCATGATGATGGAGGACTTCAAGAAAGACATGAAGAACTCACTTAGAGAAATGCAAGAAAACATAAGTAAACAAGTAGAAGCCTATAGAGAAGAACCACAAAAATCCCTGAAAGACTTCCAGGAAAACACAAACAAACAGGTGAAGGAATTAAAAATGGAAATAGAAGCAATAAAGAAAATACAAAGGGAAACAACCCTGGATATAGAAAACCAAAGGAAGAGACAAGGAACCGTAGATACAAGCATCACCAACAGAATACAAGAGATAGAAGAGAGAATCTCAGGAGCAGAAGATTCCATAGAAATCATCGACACAACTGTCAAAGATAATGTAAAACGGAAAAAGCTACTGGTCCAAAACATACAGGAAATCTAGGACTCAAAGAGAAGATCAAACCTAAGGATAATAGGTATAGAAGAGAGTGAAGACTCCCAGCTCAAAGGACCAGTAAGTATCTTCAACAAAATCATAGAAGAAAACTTCCCTAACCCAAAGAAAGAAATGCCCATAAACATACAAGAAGCCTACAAAACTCCAAATAGATTGGACCAGAAAAGAAAATCCTCCCATCACATAATAGTCAAAACACCAAATGCACAAAACAAAGAAAGAATATTAAAAGGAGTAAGGGGAAAAGGTCAAGTAACATATGAAGGGAGACCAATCAGAATCACACCAGACTTCTCATCAGAGACTATGAAAGCCAGAAGATCCTGGACAGATGTCATACAGACCCTAAGAGAACACAAATGCCAGCCAAGGATACTGTATCCAGCAAAGCTCTGAATTAACATAGATGGAAAAACCAAGATATTCCATGACAAACCCAAATTTACACAATATCTTTCTACAAATCCATCTCTACAAAGGATAATAAATGGTAAAGCCCAACATAAGGAGGCAAGATACACCCTAGAAAAAGCAAGAAACTAAACGTCTTGGCAACAAAACAAAGAGAAGAAAAGCACACAAACATAATCTCACATCCAAATACAAATATAACAGGAAGCAACAATCACTATTCCTTAATACCTCTCAACATCAATGGACTCAACTCCCCAATAAAAAGACATAAATTAACAAACTGGATACGCAATGAGGACCCTGCATTCTGCTGCCTACAGGAAACACACCTCAGAGATAAAGACAGACACTACTTCAGAGTGAAAGTCTAGAAAACAACTTTCCAAGCAAATGATCTGAAGAAGCAAGCTGGGGTAGCCATTCTAATATCGAATAAAATCGATTTTCAACCAAAGGTCATCAAAAAAGATAAGGAAGGACAGTTCATATTCATCAAAGGAAAAATCCACCAAGATGAACTCTCAATCTTAAATATCTATGCTCCAAATACAAGAGTACCTACATACATAAAAGAAACCTTACTAAAGCTCAAAGCAAACATTGCACCTCACACAATAATAGTAGGATATTTCAACACCCAACTCTCATCAATGGACAGATCATGGAAACAGAAATTAAACAGAGACATAGACAGACTAAGAGAAGTCATGAGCCAAATGGACTTATATTTGATATAAGTATATAGATATTTATAGATAAGATATTTATAAGATATAGATATTTATAGAACATTCTATCCTAAAACAAAAGGATATACCTTCTTCTCACCACCTTATGGTACTTTCTCCAACATTAACATATAATTGGTCATAAAACAGGCCTCAACAGATACAGAAAGATAGAAATAATCCCATGTGTCCTATCAGACCACCATGGGCTAAAGCTGGTCTTCAATAACAGTAAGGGAAGAACACCCACATATACATGGAAGTTGAACAATGCTCTACTCAGTGATAACCTGGTCAAGGAAGAAATAAAGAAAGAAATTAAAGGCTTCTTAGAATTTAATGAAAATAAAGGTACAACATACCCAAACTTATGGGACACAATGAAAGCTGTGCTAAGAGGAAAACTCATATCTCTGAGTGCCAGCAGAAAGAAACAGGAGAGAACATATATCAGCAGTTTGACAGCACATCTAAAAGCTCTAGAACAAAAAGAAACAAATATAACCAGGAGGAGTAGAAGGCAGGAAATAATCAAACTCAGACTGAAATCAAGCAAGTAGAAACAAAAAGGACTATACAAAGAATCAACAGAACCAAAAGTTGGTTCTTTGAGAAAGTCAACAAGATAGATAAACCCTTAACCAGACTGGAGAAAATTTCCTGAACAAAACACCAATGGCTTATGCTCTAAGATCGAGAATTGACAAATCCGATCTCATAAAACTGCAAATCTTCTGTAAGGCAAAGGACACTGTCGTTAGGACAAAATGGCATCCAACAGATTGGGAAAACATCTTTATCAATCTTACAACTGGTAGAGGGCTTATATCCAAAATATAAAATGAACTTAAGAAGTTAGAGTGCAGGGAGAAAAATAACCCTATTAAAAACTGGGGTTTAGAGCTAAACAAAGAATTCACAGCTGAGGAATGCCGAATGGCTGAGAAACACCTAAAGAAATGTTCAACATCCTTAGTTGGGAAATGCAAATCAAAACAACCCTGAGATTCCACCTCACACCAGTCGGAATGGCTAAGATCAAAAACTCAGGTGACAGCTAATCCTGGCAAGGATGTGGAGAAAGAGGAACACTCCTCCATTGCTGGTGGGACTGCAAACTGGTACAACCATTCTGGGAATCAGTCTGGAGGTTCCTCAGAAAATTGGACATTGAACTACCTGAGGACCCAGCTATACCTCTCTTGGGCATATACCTAAAAGATGCCCTAACATATAACAAAGACACATGGTCCACTATGTTCATAGAAGCCTTATTTATAATAGCCAGAAGCTGGAAAGAACCCAGATGCCCTTCAACAGAGGAATGGATACAGAAAATGTGGTACATCTACACAATGGAATACTACTCAGCTATCAAAAACAATGATTTTATGAAATTCATAGGCAAATGGATGGAACTGGAAAATATCATCCTGAGTGAGGTAACCCAATCAGAAAAACACATGTGGTATTCACTCATTGATAAATGGCTATTAGCCCAAATGCTTGAATTTCCCTAGATGCACAGAACACATGAAACTCAAGAAGGATGACCAAAATGCAAATGCTTCACTCCTTCTTTAAAAGGGGAACAAGAATATCCTTGGGAGGGAATAAGGAGGCAAAGTTTAGAACAGAGGCAGAAGGAACACCCATTTAGAGCCTACCCCACATGTGGCCCATACATATACAGCCACCAAA
Organism: Rattus norvegicus; assembly: GCF_021556685.1. NCBI lineage: Eukaryota > Metazoa > Chordata > Mammalia > Rodentia > Muridae > Rattus > Rattus norvegicus. The sequence continues at coordinate 177,985,412 of NC_141535.1, forward strand.
CTAGATAAGATTGATGAAGCAAAGAAGTGCAGGCCGACAGGAACCGGATGTAGATCTCTCCTGAGAGACACACCCAGAATACAGCAAATACATAGGTGAATGCCATCATTAAACCACTGAACTGAGAACGGATCCCCCAGTGAAGGAATCAGAGAAAGGTCTGAAAGAGCTTGAAGGGGCTTGAGACCCCATATGAACAGCAATGCCATTCTACCAGAGCTTCCAGGGACTAAGCCACTACCCAAAGACTATACGTGGACTGACCCTGGGCTCCAACCTCATAGGTAGCAATGAATATCCTAGTAAGAGCACCAGTGGAAGGGGAAGCCATTGGTCTTGCCAAGACTGTACCCTCGGGGATGGCACAGGTCTTCCTGGTTGCTGCCACCGCAGAGAGCCCGTGGGCAGCACCCCGCGAGCAAACTTGAGCCTCGGGACCACAGGTAAGACCAACTTGTCTGCTGCAAGAGAGCTGCCTGGTGAGATCGGGGCACACAGAGGCAGAGTTCATCTAGGACCGGGCACGTCCTGTGTTTGCCGGAGGTCCCACGCCCGCGGATCCCGGGCCCGCAGCAGCTCTCTGCTCCCGGACCCTGTGGGAAAGACACCTCACCGCCTGATCAGGTGGGCACTCCTGAGGCTGCAGAGCGGAAGAGACCACCAACACTGCCCACCCCTGCCCACATCCCTGGCCCAAGAGGAAACTGTATAAGGCCTCTGGGCTCCCGTGGGGGAGGGCCCAGGAGCGGCAGGACCCCTGCCTGAGACACCACCGGAACCTGAGGGAAACAGACCGGATAAACAGTTCTCTGCACCCAAATCCCGTGGGAGGGAGAGCTGAACCTTCAGAGAGGCAGACAAGCCTGGGAAACCAGAAGAGACTGCTCTCTGTACATACATCTCGGACGCCAGAGGAAAACACCAAAGGCCATCTGGAACCCTGGTGCACTGAAGCTCCCGGAAGGGGCGGCACAGGTCTTCCTGGTTGCTGCCGCCGCAGAGAGCCCTTGGGCAGCACCCCGCGAGCAAACTTGAGCCTCGGGACCACAGGTAAGACCAACTTGTCTGCTGCAAGAAAGCTGCCTGGTGAACTCAAGACACAGGCCCACAGGAACAGCTGAAGACCTGTAGAGAGGAAAAACTACACTCCCGAAAGCAGAACACTCTGTCCCCATAACTGACTGAAAGAGAGGAAAACAGGTCTGCAGCACTCCTGACACACAGGCTTATGGGACAGTCTGGCCACTGTCAGAAATAGCAGAACAAAGTAACACTAGAGATAATCTGATGGCGAGAGGCGGGCGCAGGAACCCAAGCAACAGAAACCAAGACTACATGCCATCATCGGAGCCCAATTCTCCCACCAAAGCGAACATGGAATGTCCAGACACACCAGAAAAGCAAGATCTGGTTTCAAAATCATATTTGATCATGATGCTGGAGGACTTCAAGAAAGACATGAACACACTTAGGGAAACACAGGAAAACATTAATAAACAAGTAGAAGCCTACAGAGAGGAATCGCAAAAATCCCTGAAAGAATTCCAGGAAAACACAATCAAACAGTTGAAGGAATTAAAAATGGAAATAGAAGCAATCAAGAAAGAACACATGGAAACAACCCTGGATATAGAAAACCAAAAGAAGAGACAAGGAGCTGTAGATACAAGCCTCACCAACAGAATTCAAGAGATGGAAGAGAGAATCTCAGGAGCAGAAGATTCCATAGAAATCATTGACTCAACTGTCAAAGATAATGTAAAGCGGAAAAAGCTACTGGTCCAAAACATACAGGAAATCCAGGACTCAATGAGAAGATCAAACCTAAGGATAATAGGTATAGAAGAGAGTGAAGACTCCCAGCTCAAAGGACCAGTAAATATCTTCAACAAAATCATAGAAGAAAACTTCCCTAACCTAAAAAAAGAGATACCCATAGGCATACAAGATGCCTACAGAACTCCAAATAGATTGGACCAGAAAAGAAACACCTCCCGTCACATAACAGTCAAAACACCAAATGCACAAAATAAAGAAAGAATATTAAAAGCAGTAAGGGAAAAAGGTCAAGTAACATATAAAGGCAGACCTATCAGAATCACACCAGACTTCTCGCCAGAAACTATGAAGGCCAGAAGATCCTGGACTGATGTCATACAGACCCTAAGAGAACACAAATGCCAGCCCAGGTTACTGTATCCTGCAAAACTCTCAATTAACATAGATGGAGAAACCAAGATATTCCATGACAAAACCAAATTTACACAATATCTTTCTACAAATCCAGCACTACAAAGGATAATAAATGGTAAAGCCCAACAAAGGAGGCAAGCTATACCCTAGAAGAAGCAAGAAACTAATCGTCTTGTCAACAAAACAAAGAGAATGAAAGCACACAAACATAACCTCACATCCAAATATGAATATAACGGGAAGCAATAATCACTATTCCTTAATATCTCTCAATATCAATGGCCTCAACTCCCCAATAAAAAGACATAGATTAACAAACTGGATACGCAACGAGGACCCTGCATTCTGCTGCCTACAGGAAACACACCTCAGAGACAAAGACAGACACTACCTCAGAGTGAAAGGCTGGAAAACAACTTTCCAAGCAAATGGTCAGAAGAAGCAAGCTGGAGTAGCCATTCTAATATCAAATAAAATCAATTTTCAACTAAAAGTCATCAAAAAAGATAAGGAAGGACACTACATATTCATCAAAGGAAAAATCCACCAAGATGAACTCTCAATCCTAAATATCTATGCCCCAAATACAAGGGCACCTACATACGTAAAAGAAACCTTACTAAAGCTCAAAACACACATTGGACCTCACACAATAATAGTGGGAGATTTCAACACCCCACTCTCATCAATGGACAGATCATGGAAACAGAAATTAAACAGAGATGTAGACAGACTAAGAGAAGTCATGAGCCAAATGGACTTAACGGATATTTATAGAACATTCTATCCTAAAGCAAAAGGATATACCTTCTTCTCAGCTCCTCATGGTACTTTCTCCAAAATTGACCATATAATTGGTCAAAAAACGGGCCTCAACAGGTACAGAAAGATAGAAATAATCCCATGCGTGCTATCGGACCACCACGGCCTAAAACTGGTCTTCAATAACAATCAAGGAAGAATGTCCACATATACTTGGAAATTGAACAATGCTCTACTCAATGATAACCTGGTCAAGGAAGAAATAAAGAAAGAAATTAAAAACTTTTTAGAATTTAATGAAAATGAAGGTACAACATACCCAAACTTATGGGACACAATGAAAGCTGTGCTAAGAGGAAAACTCATAGCGCTGAGTGCCTGCAGAAAGAAACAGGAAAGAGCATATGTCAGCAGCTTGACAGCACACCTAAAAGCTCTAGAACAAAAAGAAGCAAATACACCCAGGAGGAGTAGAAGGCAGGAAATAATCAAACTCAGAGCTGAAATCAACCAAGTAGAAACAAAAAGGACCATAGAAAGAATCAACAGAACCAAAAGTTGGTTCTTTGAGAAAATCAACAAGATAGATAAACCCTTAGCCAGACTAACGAGAGGACACAGAGAGTGCGTCCAAATTAACAAAATCAGAAATGAAAAGGGAGACATAACAACAGATTCAGAGGAAATTCAAAAATACCAACCCAATTCTTCAAAGAGTTAGACAGAACAATTTGCAAATTCATCTGGAATAACAAAAAACCCAGGATAGCTAAAGCTATCCTCAACAATGAAAGGACTTCAGGGGGAATCACTATCCCTGAACTCAAGCAGTATTACAGAGCAATAGTGATAAAAACTGCATGGTATTGGTACAGAGACAGACAGATAGACCAATGGAATAGAATTGAAGACCCAGAAATGAACCCACACACATATGGTCACTTGAGTTTTGACAAAGGAGCCAAAACCATCCAATGGAAAAAAGATAGCATTTTCAGCAAATGGTGCTGGTTCAACTGGAGGTCAACATGTAGAAGAATGCAGATCGATCCCTGCTTATCACCCTATACAAAGCTTAAGTCCAAGTGGATCAAGGACCTCCACATCAAACCAGACACACTCAAACTAATAGAAGAAAAAGTAGGGAAGCATCTGGAACACATGGGCACTGGAAAAAATTTCCTGAACAAAACACCAATGGCTTACGCTCTAAGATCAAGAATTGACAAATGAGATCTCATAAAACTGCAAAGCTTCTGTAAGGCAAAGGACACTGTGGTTAGGACAAAACGGCAACCAACAGATTGGGAAAAGATCTTTACCAATCCTACAACAGATAGAGGCCTTATATCCAAAATATACAAAGAACTCAAGATGTTAGACCACAGGGAAACAAATAACCCTATTAAAAAATGGGGCTCAGAGCTAAACAAAGAATTCACAGCTGAGGAATGCCGAATGGCGGAGAAACACCTAAAGAAATGTTCAACATCTTTAGTCATAAGGGAAATGCAAATCAAAACAACCCTGAGATTTCACCTCACACCAGTGAGAATGGCTAAGATCAAAAACTCAGGGGACAACAGATGCTGGCGAGGATGTGGAGAAAGAGGAACACTCCTCCATTGTTGGTGGGATTGCAAACTGGTACAACCATTCTGGAAATCAGTCTGGAGGATCCTCAGAAAATTGGACATTGAACTGCCTGAGGATCCAGCTATACCTCTCTTGGGCATATACCCAAAAGATGCCCCAACATATAAAAAAGACACGTGCTCCACTATGTTCATTGCAGCCTTATTTATAATAGCCAGAAGCTGGAAAGAACCCAGATGCCCTTCAACAGAGGAATGGATACAGAAAATGTGGTACATCTACACAATGGAATATTACTCAGCTATCAAAAACAACGACTTTATGAAATTCGTAGGCAAATGGCTGGAACTGGAAAATATCATCCTGAGTGAGCTAACCCAAACACAGAAAGACATACATGGTATGCACTCACTGATAAGTGGCTATTAGCCCAAATGCTTGAATTACCCTAAATGCCTAGAACAAATGAAACTCAAGACAGATGATCAAGATGTGAATGGTTCACTCCTTCTTTAAAAGGGGAACAAGAATACCCTTGGCAGGGAAGAGAGAGGCAAAGATTAAAACAGAGACTGAAGGAACACCCATTCAGAGTCTGCCCCACATGTGGCCCATGCATATACAGCCATCCAATTAGACAAGATGGATGAAGCAAAGAAGTGCAGACCGACAGGAGCCGGATGGTGATCGCTCCTGAGAGACACAGCCAGAATACAGCAAATACAGAGGCGAATACCAGCAGCAAACCACTGATCTGAGAATAGGACCCCTGTTGAAGGAATCAGAGAAAGAACTGGAAGAGCTTGAATGGGCTCGAGACCCCATATGTACAACAATGCCAAGCAACCAGAGCTTCCAGGGACTAAGCCACTACCTAAAGACTATACATGGACTGACCCTGGACTCTGACCTCATAGGTAGCAATGAATATCCTAGTAAGAGCACCAGTGGAAGGGGAAGCCCTGGGTCCTGCTAAGACTGAACTCCCAGTGAACTAGACTGTTGGGGGGAGGGGGACAATGGGGGGAGGGTGGGGAGGGGAACACCGATAAGAAAGGGGAGGGGGGAGGGGGATGTTTGCCCGGAAACTGGGAAAGGGAATAACACTCGAAATGTATATAAGAAATACTCAAGTTAATAATAAAAAATAAAATAAATAAAAAAAAAGACTGTACCCTCAGTGAATGTGATTGTTGTTGGGAGGGCAGTAATGGTGGGAGGATGGGGAGGGGAACACCGATAGAGAAGGGGAGGGGGAGCGGTTAGGCGGATGTTGGCCAGGAACCCAGGAATGGGAATAACAATCGAAATGTAAATAAGAAATACCCTAGTTAATAAAGATGAAAAAAAATCATTCCTTCATTTATCATCTGAATAAAATAAGTCTGTGATTGTAAGAGGGTTGCAATTTTGAAGTTATTTTCCAGGCCCTGTAGATGGATTCCTTCCTCTCTGTCTGTTTTTTCACTTTCCACTGAACATCTGCACTAGGGATAACAGTATCATAGGTGTGGCATAGACTGCATTATATGTGACGTGTTAGAACCAGTGTCTGACATGCAGTAAGCCCTCAGTTCTTGCTCTCTTGTTATTGTTATCTGTGGCAGTAGCATGGCCACTTCTATTTGGCTCTGGCAGGTTCTGCTTCTTCTTGGACAACAGTCTCCACTTCCCTGTATGAGTTTATTGTTGTACGTGTTAGTAACTCAACTAGTGGCAGTCATATGCAGTTTTGAGGAAGAGAACAGGGCTTAGTCATACAAGAGAATAGATTGAAGACACCCATGATGACAGGTGGAATGAAGGTTGAGTCTCTTTTCATGGACATTAGTGTTAACATATTGATGATGATTTAAATATGCTATTTAAATATGTTAGCAATTTCCAATAACAATGTAGACTTAGGTTGAAGATGATAGGTTTGTTTCTTTTCATGCTAAAGAGGGCAGACCAACAGTGGAAGTTTTAGTATGCTTGGCTCAGGGAGTGGTACTATTTGGAGGTGTGGCCTTGTTGGAGGAAGTGTGTCATTTGGGTATGTGCTTTAAGACCCCTTTCCTAACCATGTAGGAGCCAATCTTCTCCTAGCTGCCTTTGGGACAAGAGGTTGAACTCTCAATTCCTCCAGCTCCATGCCTGCCTAGACATGACCATGCTTCCTGCCATAGTGATAATGGACTGTATATTTAAGGTAAATAACTATGAAAAATTAAATTAAATTGACACAGAATGTAGTCCATTTGGATTCAGTCCCAGGTATCAGAAAGTAAGGAATTGTAGGTAACTGAGTAAAGCTTAGAGCAGGAGGAGAGGCTTTTCTTAGAAGCACACAAACTGGCTGTCCAGTGCCAAAGTATCAGCCCTGAAAACATACATACAGGTAGCAGGATATGGACTAAATAGGTTAGTCTGTGTTGATTTAATTTAATTTTTCTTAGTTATTTATTTTTACTTAGTTTTCTCTCACATAATACACCCTGACCACAGTTTCTACTCCTATCATCACCCCTCCCCCCCATTTTCCTTTCTCCTAGACCTACTGATTCTCTGTTTCCCTTCAGAAAAAGAGGAGGCTTTCCAGTGATCTCAACTTCATAACAAGATGCAATAAGACTGGGCACAAACCCTCATATCAAGACTGGAAAAGAAACCCAGTAGGAGGAAAAGGATCACAGGAATGGAAAAAAGAGTCAGACACACCCCGACTTCCACTGTAGGGGTCCTACAAAAATACCAAGCTAGACAAACATAACATATACAGAGGACCTAGTGCAGATCCACACAGTCTTGTAATTGTTGCTTCAGTCTCTGTGAACTTCTATGAACTCTACATAGTTGATATCATTGGGCCATTCCTTCCTGGGATCTTCAACTTCTCTGATTCCTATGACCCTTCCTCCCTGACTTCTGAATAGCTGCCGAGCTCCATCTAATGTGTTGTTGTGGCTCTCTGTTTCATTCATCAGCTGCATGAAGATGCCTCTCTGATGCTGCTTGGGCTAGGCACCAATCTATAAGCATAGCAGAATATCAAAAGGAGTCATTTCATTGACTTTATTTTGCCAGTCATGTTTTTTTTTTTTTTTTTTTTATTAACTTGAGTATTTCTTATATACATTTCGAGTGTTATTCCCTTTCCCGGTTTCCGGGCAAACATCCCCCTCACCCCTCCCCTTCCTTATGGGTGTTCCCCTCCCCATCCTCCCCCCATTGCCGCCCTCCCCCCAACAGTCTAGTTCACTGGGGGTTCAGTCTTAGCAGGACCCAGGGCTTCCCCTTCCACTGGTGCTCTTACTAGGATATTCATTGCTACCTATGAGGTCAGAGTCCAGGGTCAGTCCATGTATAGTCTTTAGGTAGTGGCTTAGTCCCTGGAAGCCCTGGTTGCTTGGTATTGTTGTACATATGGGGTCTCGAGCCCCTTCAAGCTCTTCCAGTTCTTTCTCTGATTCCTTCAACGGGGGTCCTATTCTCAGTTCAGTGGTTTGCTGCTGGCATTCGCCTCTGTATTTGCTGTATTCTGGCTGTGTCTCTCAGGAGCGATCTACATCCGGCTCCTGTCGGCCTGCACTTCTTTGCTTCATCCATTTTGTCTAATTGGGTGGCTCTATATGTATGGGCCACATGTGGGGCAGGCTCTGAATGGGTGTTCCTTCAGTCTCTGTTTTAATCTTTGCCTCTCTCTTCCCTGCCAAGGGTATTCTTGTTCCCCTTTTAAAGAAGGAGTGAAGCATTCACATTTTGATCATCCGTCTTGAGTTTCATTTGTTCTAGGCATCTAGAACAAATTCAAGCATTTGGGCTAATAGCCACTTATCAGTGAGTGCATACCATGTATGTCTTTCTGTGATTGGGTTAGCTCACTCAGGATGATATTTTCCAGTTCCAACCATTTGCCTACGAATTTCATAAAGTCGTTGTTTTTGATAGCTGAGTAATATTCCATTGTGTAGATGTACCACATTTTCTGTATCCATTCCTCTGTTGAAGGGCATCTGGGTTCTTTCCAGCTTCTGGCTATTATAAATAAGGCTGCGATGAACATAGTGGAGCACGTGTCTTTTTTATATGTTGGGGCATCTTTTGGGTATATGCCCAAGAGAGGTATAGCTGGATCCTCAGGTAGTTCAGTGTCCAAATTTCTGAGGAACCTCCAGACTGATTTCCAGAATGGTTGTATCAGTCTGCAACCCCACCAACAATGGAGGAGTGTTCCTCTTTCTTCACATTCTCTCCAGCATCTGCTGTCACCTGAGTTTTTGATCTTAGCCATTCTCACTGGTGTGAGGTGAAATCTCAGGGTTGTTTTGATTTGCATTTCCCTTATGACTAAAGATGTTGAACATTTCTTTAGGTGTTTCTCAGCCATTCGGCATTCCTCAGCTGTGAATTCTTTGTTTAGCTCTGAACCCCATTTTTTAATAGGGTTATTTGTTTCCCTGCGGTCTAGCTTCTTGAGTTCTTTGTATATTTTGGATATAAGGCCTCTATCTGTTGTAGGATTGGTAAAGATCTTTTCCCAATCTGTTGGTTGCCGTTTTGTCCTAACCACAGTGTCCTTTGCCTTACAGAAGCTTTGCAGTTTTATGAGATCCCATTTGTCGATTCTTGATCTTAGAGCATAAGCCATTGGTGTTTTGTTCAGGAAATTTTTTCCAGTGCCCATGTGTTCCAGATGCTTCCCTAGTTTTTCTTCTATTAGTTTGAGTGTGTCTGCTTTGATGTGGAGGTCCTTGATCCACTTGGACTTAAGCTTTGTACAGGGTGATAAGCATGGATCGATCTGCATTCTTCTACATGTTGCCCTCCAGTTGAACCAGCACCATTTGCTGAAAATGCTATCTTTTTTCCATTGGATGGTTTTGGCTCCTTTGTCAAAAATCAAGTGACCATAGGTGTGTGGGTTCATTTCTGGGTCTTCAATTCTATTCCATTGGTCTATCTGTCTGTCTCTGTACCAATACCATGCAGTTTTTATCACTATTGCTCTGTAATACTGCTTGAGTTCAGGGATAGTGATTCCCCCTGAAGTCCTTTTATTGTTGAGGATAGCTTTAGCTATCCTGGGTTTTTTGTTATTCCAGATGAATTTGCAAATTGTTCTGTCTAACTCTTTGAAGAATTGGATTGGTATTTTGATGGGGATTGCATTGAATCTGTAGATTGCTTTTGGTAAAATGGCCATTTTTACTATATTAATCCTGCCAATCCATGAGCATGGGAGATCTTTCCATCTTCTGAGGTCTTCTTCAATTTCTTTCCTCAGTGTCTTGAAGTTCTTATTGTACAGATCTTTTACTTGCTTGGTTAAAGTCACACCGAGGTACTTTATATTATTTGGGTCTATTATGAAGGGTGTCGTTTCCCTAATTTCTTTCTCGGCTTGTTTCTCTTTTGTATAGAGGAAGGCAACTGATTTATTTGAGTTAATTTTATACCCAGCCACTTTGCTGAAGTTGTTTATCAGCTTTAGTAGTTCTCTGGTGGAAATTTTGGGATCACTTAAATATACTATCATGTCATCTGCAAATAGTGATATTTTGACCTCTTCTTTTCCGATCTGTATCCCCTTAATCTCCTTTTGTTGTCTGATTGCTCTGGCTAGAACTTCAAGAACTATATTGAATAAGTAGGGAGAGAGTGGGCAGCCTTGTCTAGTCCCTGATTTTAGTGGGATTGCTTCAAGTTTCTCTCCATTTAGTTTAATGTTAGCAACTGGTTTGCTGTATATGGCTTTTACTATGTTTAGGTATGGGCCTTGAATTCCTATTCTTTCCAGGACTTTTATCATGAAGGGGTGTTGAATTTTGTCAAATGCTTTCTCAGCATCTAATGAAATGATCATGTGGTTCTGTTCTTTCAGTTTGTTTATATAATGGATCACGTTGATGGTTTTCCGTATATTAAACCATCCCTGCATGCCTGGGATGAAGCCTACTTGATCATGGTGGATGATTGTTTTGATGTGCTCTTGAATTCGGTTTGCCAGAATTTTATTGAGTATTTTTGCGTCGATATTCATAAGGGAAATTGGTCTGAAGTTCTCTTTCTTTGTTGTGTCTTTGTGTGGTTTAGGTATAAGAGTAATTGTGGCTTCGTAGAAGGAATTCGGTAGGGCTCCATCTGTTTCAATTTTGTGGAATAGTTTGGATAATATTGGTATGAGGTCTTCTATGAAGGTTTGATAGAATTCTGCACTAAACCCGTCTGGACCTGGGCTCTTTTTGGTTGGGAGACCTTTAATGACTGCTTCTATTTCCTTAGCAGTTATGGGGTTGTTTAACTGGTTTATCTGTTCCTGATTTAACTTCGATACCTGGTATCTGTCTAGGAAATTGTCCATTTCCTGAAGATTTTCAAGTTTTGTTGAATATAGGTTTTTATAGTAAGATCTGATGATTTTTTGAATTTCCTCTGAATCTGTAGTTATGTCTCCCTTTTCATCTGATTTTGTTAATTTGGACGCACTCTCTGTGTCCTCTCGTTAGTCTGGCTAAGGGTTTATCTATCTTGTTGATTTTCTCAAAGAACCAACTTTTGGTTCTGTTGATTCTTTCTATGGTCCTTTTTGTTTCTACTTGGTTGATTTCAGCTCTGAGTTTGATTATTTCCTGCCTTCTACTCCTCCTGGGTGTATTTGCTTCTTTTTGTTCTAGAGCTTTTAGGTGTGCTGTCAAGCTGCTGACATATGCTCTTTCCTGTTTCTTTCTGCAGGCACTCAGCGCTATGAGTTTTCCTCTTAGCACAGCTTTCATTGTGTCCCATAAGTTTGAGTATGTTGTATCTTCATTTTCATTAAATTCTAAAAAGTTTTTAATTTCTTTCTTTATTTCTTCCTTGACCACGTTATCATTGAGTAGAGCATTGTTCAATTTCCACGTATATGTGGGCATTCTTCCCTTATTGTTATTGAAGACCAGTTTTAGGCCGTGGTGGTCCGATAGCACGCATGGGATTATTTCTATCTTTCTGTACCTGTTGAGGCCCGTTTTTTGACCAATTATATGGTCAATTTTGGAGAAAGTACCATGAGGAGCTGAGAAGAAGGTATATCCTTTTGCTTTAGGATAGAATGTTCTATAAATATCCGTTAAGTCCATTTGGCTCATGACTTCTCTTAGTCTGTCGACATCACTGTTTAATTTCTGTTTCCATGATCTGTCCATTGATGAGAGTGGGGTGTTGAAATCTCCCACTATTATTGTGTGAGGAGCAATCTGTGTTTTGAGCTTTAGTAAGGTTTCTTTTACGTATGTAGGTGCCCTTGTATTTGGGGCATAGATATTTAGGATTGAGAGTTCATCTTGGTGGATTTTTCCTTTGATGAATATGAAGTGTCCTTCCTTATCTTTTTTGATGACTTTTAGTTGAAAGTTGATTTTATTTGATATTAGAATGGCTACTCCAGCTTGCTTCTTCTGACCATTTGCTTGGAAAATTGTTTTCCAGCCTTTCCCTCTGAGGTAGTGTCTGTCTTTGTCTCTGAGGTGTGTTTCCTGTAGGCAGCAGAATGCAGGGTCCTCGTTGCGTATCCAGTTTGTTAATCTATGTCTTTTTATTGGGGAGTTGAGGCCATTGATATTGAGAGATATTAAGGAATAGTGATTATTGCTTCCCGTTATATTCATATTTGGATGTGAGGTTATGTTTGTGTGCTTTCATTCTCTTTGTTTTGTTGCCAAAACGATTAGTTTCTTGCTTCTTCTAGGGTATAGCTTGCCTCCTTATGTTGGGCTTTACCATTTATTATCCTTTGTAGTGCTGGATTTGTAGAAAGATATTGTGTAAATTTGGTTTTGTCATGGAATATCTTGGTTTCTCCATCAATGTTAATTGAGAGTTTTGCTGGATACAGTAACCTGGGCTGGCATTTGTGTTCTCTTAGGGTCTGTATGACATCAGTCCAGGATCTTCTGGCCTTCATAGTTTCTGGCGAGAAGTCTGGTGTGATTCTGATAGGTCTCCCTTTATATGTTACTTGACCTTTTTCCCTTACTGCTTTTAATATTCTTTCTTTATTTTGTGCGTTTGGTGTTTTGACAATTATGTGACGGGAGGTGTTTCTTTTCTGGTCCAATCTATTTGGAGTTCTGTAGGCTTCTTGTATGTCCATGGGTATCTCTTTTTTTAGGTTAGGGAAGTTTTCTTCTATGATTTTGTTGAAGATATTTACTGGTCCTTTGAGCTGGGAGTCTTCACTCTCTTCTATACCTATTATCCTTAGGTTTGATCTTCTCATTGAGTCTTGGATTTCCTGTATGTTTTGGACCAGTAGCTTTTTCTGCTTTACATTATCTTTGACAGTTGAGTCAATGATTTCTATGGAATCTTCTGCTCCTGAGATTCTCTCTTCCATCTCTTGTATTCTGTTGGTGAAGCTTGTATCTACAGCTCCTTGTCTCTTCTTTTGGTTTTCTATATCCAGGGTTGTTTCCATGTGTTCTTTCTTGATTGCTTCTATTTCCATTTTTAATTCCTTCAACTGTTTGATTGTGTTTTCCTGGAATTCTTTCAGGGATTTTTGTGTCTCCTCTCTATGGGCTTCTATTTTTTTATTTATGTTTTCCTGGAATTCTTTCATGGATTTTTGAGATTCTTTCAGGCATTTTTGCGATTCCTCTCTGTAGGCTTCTACTTGTTCTCTAAGGGAGTTCTTCATGTCTTTCTTGAAGTCCTCCAGCATCATGATCAAATATGATTTTGAAACTAGATCTTGCTTTTCTGGTGTGTTTGGATATTCCGTGTTTGCTTTGGTGGGAGAATTGGGCTCCGATGATGCCATGTAGTCTTGGTTTCTGTTGCTTGTGTTCCTGCGCTTGCCTCTCGCCATCAGATTATCTCTAGTGTTACTTTGTTCTGCTATTTCTGACAGTGGCTAGACTGTCCTATAAGCCTGTGTGTCAGGAGTGCTGTAGACCTGTTTTCCTCTCTTTCAGTCAGTTATGGGGACAGAGTGTTCTGCTTTCGGGCGTGTAGTTTTTCCTCTCTACAGGTCTTCAGCTGTTCCTGTGGGCCTGTGTCTTGAGTTCACCAGGCAGCTTTCTTGCAGCAGAAAATTTGTTCTTACCTGTGGTCCTGAGGCTCAAGTTCGCTCGTGGGGTGCTGCCCACGGGCTCTCTGCACTGGCAGCAACCAGGAAGACCTGTGCCGCCCCTTCCGGGAGCTTCAGTGCACCAGGGTTCCAGATGGTCTTTGGCTTTTTCCTCTGGCGTCCGAGATGTGTGTGCAGGGAGCAGTCTCTTCTGGTTTCCCAGGCTTGTCTGCCTCTCTGAAGGTTTAGCTCTCCCTCCCACGGGATTTGGGTATGAACCCCATTTTTTAATAGGGTTATTTGTCTCCCTGCGGTCTAACTTCTTGAGTTCTTTGTATATTTTGGATATAAGGCCTCTATCTGTTGTAGGATTGGTAAAGATCTTTTCCCAATCTGTTGGTTGCCGTTTTGTCCTAACCACAGTGTCCTTTGCCTTAGAGAAGCTTTGCAGTTTTATGAGATCCCATTTGTTGATTCTTGATCTTAGAGCATAAGCCATTGGTGTTTTGTTCAGGAAATTTTTTCCAGTGCCCATGTGTTCCAGATGCTTCCCTAGTTTTTCTTCTATTAGTTTGAGTGTATCTGGTTTGATGTTGAGGTCCTTGATCCACTTGGACTTAAGCTTTGTACAGGGTGATAAGCATGGATCGATCTGCATTCTTCTACATGTTGACCTCCAGTTGAACCAGCACCATTTGCTGAAAATGCTATCTTTTTTCCATTGGATGGTTTTGGCTCCTTTGTCAAAAATCGAGTGACCATAGGTGTGTGGGTTCATTTCTGGGTCTTCAATTCTATTCCATTGGTCTATCTGTCTGTCTCTGTACCAATACCATGCAGTTTTTATCACTATTGCTCTGTAATACTGCTTGAGTTCAGGGATAGTGATTTCCCCCTGAAGTCCTTTTATTGTTGAGGATAGTTTTAGCCATCCTGGGTTTTTTGTTATTCCAGATGAATTTGTAAATTGTTCTGTCTAACTCTTTGAAGAATTGGATTGGTATTTTGATGGGGATTGCATTGAATCTGTCTGTAGATCGCTTTTGGTAAAATGGCCATTTTTACTATATTAATCCTGCCAATGAATGAGCATGGGAGATCTTTCCATCTTCTGAGGTCTTCTTCAATTTCTTTCCTCAGTGTCTTGAAGTTCTTATTGTACAGATCTTTTACTTGCTTGGTTAAAGTCACACCGAGGTACTTTATATCATTTGGGTCTATTATGAAGGGTGTCGTTTCCCTAATTTCTTTCTTGGCTTGTTTCTCTTTTGTGTAGAGGAAGGCTACTGATTTATTTGAGTTAATTTTATACCCAGCCACTTTGCTGAAGTTGTTTATCAGCTTTAGTAGTTCTCTGGTGGAACTTTTGGGATCACTTAAATATACTATCATGTCATCTGCAAATAGTGATATTTTGACTTCTTCTTTTCCGATCTGTATCCCCTTGACCTCCTTTTGTTGTCTGATTGCTCTGGCTAGAACGTCAAGAACTATATTGAATAAGTAGGGAGAGAGTGGGCAGCCTTGTCTAGTCCCTGATTTTAGTGGGATTGCTTCAAGTTTCTCTCCATTTAGTTTAATGTTAGCAACTGGTTTGCTGTATATGGCTTTTACTATGTTTAGGTATGGGCCTTGAATTCCTATTCTTTCCAGGACTTTTATCATGAAGGGGTGTTGAATTTTGTCAAATGCTTTCTCAGCATCTAATGAAATGATCATGTGGTTTTGTTCTTTCAGTTTGTTTATATAATGGATCACGTTGATGGTTTTCCGTATATTAGACCATCCCTGCATGCCTGGGATGAAACCTACTTGATCATGGTGGATGATTGTTGTGATGTGCTCTTGGATTCGGTTTGCCAGAATTTTATTGAGTATTTTTGCGTAGATATTCATAAGGGAAATTGGTCTGAAGTTCTCTTTCTTTGTTGGGTCTTTGTGTGGTTTAGGTATAAGAATAATTGTGGTTTCATAGAAGGAATTCGGTAGTGCTCCATCTGTTTCAATTTTGTGGAATAGTTTGGATAATATTGGTACGAGGTCTTCTATGAAGGTCTGATAGAAATCTGCACTAAATCTGTCTGGACCTGGGCTCTTTTTGGTTGGGAGACCTTTAATGACTGCTTCTATTTCCTTAGGAGTTATGGGGTTGTTTAACTGGTTTATCTGTTCCTGATTTAACTTCGGTACCTGGTATCTGTCTAGGAAATTGTCCATTTCCTGCAGATTTTCAAGTTTTGTTGAATGTAGGCTTTTATAGTAAGATCTGATGATTTTTTGAATTTCCTCTGAATCTGTAGTTATGTCTCCCTTTTCATTTCTGATTTTGTTAATTTGGACACACTCTCTGTGTCCTCTCATGAGTCTGGCTAAGGGTTAATCTATCTTGTTGATTTTCTTAAAGAACCAACTTTTGGTTCTGTTGATTCTTTCTATGGTCCTTTTTGTTTGTACTTGGTTGATTTCAGCTCTGAGTTTGATTATTTCCTGACTTCTACTCCTCCTGGGTGTATTTGCTTCTTCTTGTTCTAGAGCTTTTAGGTGTGCTGTCAAGCTGCTGACATATGCTCTTTCCTGTTTCTTTCTGCAGGCACTCAGCGCTATGAGTTTTCCTCTTAGCACAGCTTTCATTGTGTCCCATAAGTTTGGGTATGTTGTACCTTCATTTTCATTAAATTCTAAAAAGTTTTTAATTTCTTTATTTCTTCCTTGACCAAGTTATCATTGAGTAGATTATTGTTCAATTTCCACGTATATGTGGGCATTCTTCCCTTATTGTTATTGAAGATCAGTTTTAGGCCGTGGTGTTCTGATAGCACGCATGGGATTATTTCTATCTTTCTGTACCTGTTGAGGCCTGTTTTTTGACCAATTATATGGTCAATTTTGGAGAAAGTACCATGAGGAGCTGAGAAGAAGGTATATCCTTTTGCTTTAGGATAGAATGTTCTATAAATATCTGTTAAGTCCATTTGGCTCATGACTTCTCTTAGTCTGTCTACGTCTCTGTTTAATTTCTGTTTCCATGATCTGTCCATTGATGAGAGTGGGGTGTTGAAATCTCCTACTATTATGTGATGTGCAATGTGTGTTTTGAGCTTTAATAAGGTTTCTTTTACGTATGTAGGTCCCCTTGTATTTGGGGCATAGATATTTAGGATTGAGAGTTCATCTTGGTGGATTTTTCCTTTGATGACTATGAAGTGTCCTTCCTTATCTTTTTTGATGACTTTTAGTTGAAAATTGATTTTATTTGATATTAGAATGGCTACTCCAGTTTGCTTCTTCCTACCATTTGCTTGGAAAGTTGTTTTCCAGCCTTTCCCTCTGAGGTAGTGTCTGTCTTTGTCTCTGAGGTGTGTTTCCTGTAGGCAGCAGAATGCAGGGTCCTCATTGCGTATCCAGTTTGTTAATCTATGTCTTTTTATTGGGGAGTTGAGGCCATTGATGTTGAAAGATATTAAGCAATAGTGATTATTGCTTCCTGTTATATTCATATTTGGATGTGAGGTTATGTTTGTGTGCTTTTTTTCTCTTTGTTTTGTTGCCAAGACGATTAATTTCTTGCTTCTTCTAGGGTATAGCTCGCCTCCTTATGTTGGGCTTTATCATTTATTATCTTTTGTAGTGCTGGATTTGTAGAAAGATATTGTGTAAATTTGGTTTTGTCATGGAATATCTTGCTTTCTCCATCAATGTTAATTGAGAGTTTTGCAGGATACAGCAACCTGGGTTGGCATTTGTGTTCTCTTAGGGTCTGTATGACATCAGTCCAGGATCTTCTGGCCTTCATAGTTTCTGGTGAAAAGTCTGGTGTGATTCTGATAGGTCTGCCTTTATATGTTACTTGACCTTTTTCCTTACTGCTTTTAATATTCTTTCTTTATTTTGTGTGTTTGGTGTTTTGACTATTATGTGACGGGAGGTGTTTGTTTTCTGGTGCAATCTATTTGGAGTTTTGTAGGCTTCTTGTATGCCTATGGGTATCTCTTTTTTTAGGTTAGGGATGTTTTCTTCTATGATTTTGTTGAAGATATTTACTGGTCCTTTGAGCTGGGAGTCTTCACTCTCTTCTATACCTGTTATCCTTAGGTTTGATCTTCTCATTGAGTCCTGGATTTCCTGTATGTTTTGGACCAGTAGCTTTTTCTGCTTTACATTATCTTTGACAGTTGAGTCAATGATTTCTATGGAATCTTCTGCTCCTGAGATTCTCTCTTCCATCTCTTGTATTCTGTTGGTGAAGCTTGTATCTACAGCTCCTTGTCTCTTCTTTTGGTTTTCTATATCCTGGGTTGTTTCCATGTGTTCTTTCTTGATTGCTTCTATTTCCATTTTTAATTCCTTCAACTGTTTGATTGTGTTTTCCTGGAATTCTTTCAGGGATTTTTGCGATTCCTCTCTGTAGGCTTCTACTTGTTTATTAATGTTTTCCTGTGTTTCTCTAAGGGAGTTCTTCACGTCTTTCTTGAAGTCCTCCAGCATCATGATCAAATATGGTTTTGAAACTAGATCTTGCTTTTCTGGTGTGTTTGGATATTCCATGTTTGTTTTGGTGGGCGAATTGTGCTCCGATGATGCCATGTAGTCTTCGTTTCTCTTGCTTGGGTTCCTGCGCTTGCCTCTCGCCATCAGATTATCTCTAGTGTTACTTTGTTCTGCTATTTCTGACAGTGGCTAGACTGTCTTATAAGCCTGTGTGTCAGGAGTGCTGTAGACCTATTTTCCTGTTTTCTTTCAGCCAGTTATGGGGACAGAGTGTTCTGCTTTCGGGTGTGTAGTTTTTCCTCTCTACAGGTCTTCATCTGTTCCTGTGGGCCTGTGTCTTGAGTTCACCAGGCAGGTCACTTGCAGCAGAAAAGTTGGTCTTACCTGTGGTCCCGAGGCTCAAGTTTGCTCATGGGGTGTTGCTTATGAGCTCTCCGCAGCGGCAGCAACCAGGAAGATCTGCGCCGCCCTTTCTGGGAGCTTCTGTGCACCAGGGTTCTGGCGTCCGAAATGTGTGCAGAGTGCAGTCTCTTCTGGTTTCCCAGGTGTGTCTGCCTCTCTGAAGGTTTAGCTCTCCCTCCCACGGTATTTGGGTGCAGAGAACTCTTTATCCGGTCTGTTCCTTCAGGTTCTGGTGGTGTCTCAGGCGCAGGGGTCCTTCCGCTCCTGGGCCCTCCCCCACGGGAACCCAGAGGCCGTATACAGTTTCCTCTTGGGCCAGGGATGTGGGCAGGGGTGGACAGTGTTGGTGGTCTCTTCTGCTCTGCAGCCTCAGGAGTGCCCTCCTGATCAGGCGGTGAGGTCTCTCTCCCTCGGGGTCTGGGAGCAGAGAGCTGCTGCGGGCCGGGATCCGCGGGTTTCTCATGTTTTGTTTTAAGGTATATCTCTGAGCCATCCAGCTTCTGGTTCCTGGACAACCAGAACAGGGTCCAGTAAGGGCCTTAGTGGCTTGGGCCTCAAGTTAGATCAGTCATTGGTTGGCCTCTTGGACAAGCTCTGAGCCAACATTGCCACAGCATATCTTGAACAAGAACAGATGCAGGTCCAAGATTTTGTGTCTAGATCAGTGTCCTGGTTCCACCACTAAGAGTTTTACAGGGATAATTTTATTTTACCACAGGGTCTTACCAAGTTGTCTAGGCTGATCTTGAACTCATGATCCTCTTCCCTCAGTCTTTCATTCAGCTGATGTTACAGGCTTATGCCGTATCTACCACAAAAATAAGGGTAAAATTGGATAATATTTCAGATGAAAATGGAAATAAATGAAGGAAATCTAAATAATAAAACAAGAGTAAAATGACATTAAAATAACAGATATGAAAACATTGTCACATGTTTTGAAGAAGCCAAAGATGGCATCTACCATTGTCAGCAACATTCCTGGCTCCTTTGATATCTGTTTCCAAAAACCTTAATCTGGAATTCCCTCCATCTGTTGAGTCGGGAGCTCATTAAATGTGCTTCTTAATGAACAAATCAGAATGTGAGGATTTAGTCATGGTGAGATCAGCCTTGTAGTGTGCTGGAGCCCATCACTAAGTAGTCCACAGTAGCTATCAGTGCCCTAACAAGTGGACAGAATCTTTAATGATGCTAGATATGAGCATTCACCTTAAAGGTCTGAAAAGCACTGTTGGAAAGCTGTATGTGTGAACCTCTCTGACAAAGTGCAGAGGCAGGGCATAGGGCTGAAGAGTTTCAAGGAAGCAGTATCATATTTGGCAAAGCATGGATGGTGAATGTATGTGATGGCTACAGGTTCTGAAGTCCTAATGAGGACACATAGTGAACTATTTTTGGGGATTATAATCTTTTATTTCTTTCCCAGAATTCAGCCCTTGTAGAAAGGAAAAGGGGGTGGTAGTTGGAAGTGAGCTGATACCACAGCCCTCAGACAAGTGAAGCAGACCCATCTCCATTCTTCGATGTCAGGGATACAGTCCATAGATCACTCTAGGCAAAGGATGGCAAGGATTACTGAAGGCTGGTTTCAGGAAGGAACCATGGGAATATGTAGCTATCTGGCTCTTTCCCAGGGACAAGAAACCTGTTTTTTTACAGGGTAGATTTCCAGGTATTTTCAGCCATGTCCTAGTTCTATCTGAGTTCCTTTTGTTGCTTTAGTCAGAGTCAGCCTTAAACCTTATATCTTAGTCACATCTCTTTTGTTTCAGATCAGTGCTTGTTACTTCCTTATTGGGAAACTAGAGCTACAGTGCTCTATTCCCAGGGCAGGAATACCATCTAAGAAAGAACAAAGTCTAGAGGAGGTGACAGCTGTTGGAGGAGTGACAACTCCTGAAGACTAAGGCTGAAGGATGAAAATGCCAGGCAAGGCGGATCAAGCCAACTAAGCCCTCATCTGTTGGTTGGGCTAGCTGAGGGTCCTCTGGGATTTTTTGGGCACAAATATGCTTGCTGTTTAACTATCCTATTTTCTCAAGGGGGAGAGACTTCATGAGGTGTAAAGGAAAATAGTTGAGAGAATGTTCTTACCTATTCTCTTTAAGAGAACTCAAATCCATAATTCTTCATAGGTGATTAGTAGGGACAATTCTGAGCCATTGACTCAGGGGTCCTTTACCATAGGAACTCCCTAAAGGAAACACAGAAGGCTATAAAACAACGCCAGCCTCCCGAGAATGCCCCTTGGATTTATATTTCATAATGATCTTCATAGATATTTCCCAGTTTGCCCTATCACCAGCTCTGCAGAGTTCTTGGGAAGGGAAACATATCTACCTCACATCTCAGATAAAAATACTATATCCTAGAGTAACACAGAAAGGCAGTATGGACTAAAAAATGGATTTGTAGTTACTCATACTCCAGTGTTCACACTGCTAGAGTTCAGGTATTCCTCCCCAGACAACATTGCCTGGGTTTATTTCAGAAAAAAACTTTTAGAGGATTAGTGTTGTATTAGGAGAATTGTGGGCAGAGATCAGTGAAGAAGGGCTGGGCCAAGGTTGAAAATAGCTGGCATGTTGAGGGGAGGTCAGCTTCTTTTGCCAAGAGCCACATTTACAGGCTAAATATGGGAACCCCCACTCAAACAGTAGGCACATGTCCAAGATGAGACAGAGTCACAGTTGAATCCCCAGAGATAAAAGCAGACAAAGAAGTTGCTGGTTGTCATTTCATTATGATTTAATGGAGAGCTTGAGCTGCAAGCAAGAGCAGGCCTGTCTAGTGCTCATCTTATTCAGAAGGATACATCTAGGAGACAGAAACATCATGGAAGGCATTGGCTTAAAAAAGACTTTATTGCTCCCCATATTACAGTTCAACAAATAAGCCTCTATGACACAACATTCTTTGTAGTTCTGGTTGGACAGGTGCAAAATGGCTTGGTCTTCTTTTTTTTTTCTTTAAAGATTTTTTATTAGTTATTTTATTTACATTTCAAATGTTGTCCCCCTTTCCTTGTTTCCCCTCCCCTGCCTCTATGAGGGTGCTCCCCGACCCACTCACCACTCCCACCCTTGCGTCCCCCCACACTGGGGTATTGAGCCTCCATGGGGACAGCTATATCAGGCTCCTTCAAGTGCTTCTTGGCATCAGCAATAGTGTCTGGATTTGGTATCTACAGATGGGATGGATCCCTAGGTGGTGCAGTCTCTAGATGGCCTTTCCTTTAGTCTCTGTTCCACTCTTTGTCCCAGCATTTCCTTTAGACAGGAATAATTCTGGGTTAAAATTTTTGAGATGGGTGGGTGGCCCCATCTTTCTACCAGGGGCCATGCCTATCCACTGAATATAGTCTCTACAGGTTCTATCTCCCCTCTGTTGGATATTTTGGCTAATGCCATCTCTGTTGGGTCCTGGGAACCTCTTGTTTCCCTTGCATCTGGGACTTTCTATTTTCTACCCCCAGTTCCCCTAGTATTTATACACAAGCATCACTAAGACTCATGTGATTCATCTGGAATCATACATCTCTTGTACTAAATCATGTTCCTGGCTACCAAGAAACATAGGCTCAAGTTAAAGACTTAGTTTCAAATGACAGAAATGTATGGAGAACATTTGGAGTGTCATAGTTAACCCTGGGTCACATGTGATATTTATTTACATATCTGATAGTTTTATTTTATAATATTCTTATTTTATGTTCTCTATGAATACTATCGCAAAACCCAAAATAAGTTAGTAAAATCAACAACCAAATAAACTATGTATGTTCATTTAACAATGGGCAACATAGCTTAGAAGCCAATCTTTACAATGGTTTCAAGTGTTTCTCCCCTTTAAACCAAGGTGACTTTTAAATTCTTTTGACTATAAATCAAATTTTAATGAAACACTCTTATGGTATATCATAATTAGTTCATAGCATCAATCCAATAAGTAAACCCTCTATCTGTGTTTATATACATTTTCCAAAATATTAAGACTAGAAATTAACTAGTCCAACAATAAATTTGACTAAATAATCTGACTAATAGACATTTATTAAATTCACAGGATGAGCACATAACCTTGTATGACTTAAGACTCAGTGAACGAGTAAAGCAGTTATTAAAGGCTGTGGACAGAAACAAAATTGATCCAATCCTCTCCCTAGTCTGGAGTTATACCTGTCCACAGTCAGAAGCTGCAAAACTCTTTATATAGTGGGGGCCCCCTCCTTACAAGAACAAAGAAAGCATCAATGATACTCAACTCCATAAATATCAAGAGACAGTTTGTGCCATGCTTCTAGGATGTACAATTCTTCTGGGCACAGATTCATCAACTGCGTGATGCTTTTGTATTGATTCTAAAGTGTTTTTTGGATGAACTTTGAAAGCTATTTGCTGAGTGTGGGATTCTGTAGGCTTGGGGTTGTCAATAGGCGTGTTTTGCTGCAATTGATAACTATATACTCGTACACCTATGGAGAAGATGAAATATCTTTCTAATTTCATGTTCGGCAATAAACATGAGCGACTGTCTGCATGATTCCTCTTTTGATTCCAGCTGCCAACAGCTTGGAAAGCTTTGAGGCCAGCTAACTCTACCCTCACTCATTAGCTGGTGTCTCCATTTATTTTTCTGCCTAAATGGGTAGAGAAGTCATTTTGTTTAGCTCATTCAGATCTGTTGAGAAAGAGACCAGCAAATCAACACCTGTCACTTTTCAGTACATCCTAAGAGGAAATGGGCTTTGTAGCAGCATTGTCTTGGCAGCACACAGAATGCTCTAGGTTTGAAGTAAATGCCTAGATTCTGTGCAGCAGTCATCCACAACTCCAAGCCAGGGAGGGGGTGCCTATGCGCCTATTATGGATATAATTAATCCAAATCACTCAGAAGACAAGTAAATTTAAATTATGGGTTCTTAGTTTCTAAGAACTCGCCAATTATTGTTAATAGGCCTTGCCTTGATCATGGCTAGTGAGTTAAATCTGTTGAAGCTATTTTTCCAACAGTTAATTTTTTAAAAAATCATTCTATCTTTAGTTAAGTGGGTTTTATACAGCATTGCTTTGTGGTAGCAGCCAAAATGCTCTACTGACCTTAGTTTAGCCCCTGTGTTTTGAAAAATAATTTAAGGTCTCAATTTCTGGATGGTTTTTATGTAATTGGCATTACCTGCATTCAAAGAACGTCTAGCCCATCTATCTGTTATAAGTACCCCCTCTCTTATCGTGGGACATTTGGATAGCTCCTTCTCCATTGAGTTTAGTTATCACTGTGTCTGAGAACATAAGCATGGCAAAGTCTTTCAAAGTTCATATTGATTTTATCAGATCCTATAGTGATTCCATCGTGGTTCAATCCCTTCAGTGTGTATTAACAAGGGGGTTATGGATCTAATGATCATTGCATTCACAAAGGACTAAGCTCTCCCTAGCAATCAGCATTGGCTTGGTCTTCTGATTAATTGCTGTGTAGTGTCCATGGCCATCCTTTCTGAGGCTTGGACATAGCTGGGACTCTGGCCATGGCTACATGAGGAAGCATTGTTGTGACTCTCCTTATGTGTATTGATCAGAATCCTACTATCTATGTGGGCTAAAAATTCTTCAAAGTTCAGGTGTTTAGCTTTATTTGTGTCAAGGTCATCCATCATGAAACTCATGGTTTTCTCATCCTTTCTTCCTTTCTGTAGTTAGAAGAGAGACATTTATTAGTGCTGACCATGGGCACAGAAGAGAACTAGGGAACACCAAGAGTGATATTATGGCAAATCCAGGGGATCAATTTATAATTTGAAATGGTCGACTGAGTTTTCATGGTGGTGTAGATGCTTGTGGGCATAATTTTTTTTGCAATATACTTTTTTTTTTATTTTTTTTTTATTAACTTGAGTATTTCTTATATACATTTCGAGTGTTATTCCCTTTCCCGGTTGCCGGGCAAACATCCCCCTCCCCCCTCCCCTTCCTTATGGGTGTTCCCCTCCCAACCCTCCCACCATTGCCGCCCTCCCCCCATAGACTAGATCACTGGGGGTTCAGTCTTAGCAGGACCCAGGGCTTCCCCTTCCACTGGTGCTCTTACTAGGATATTCATTGCTACCTATGGGGTCAGAGTCCAGGGTCAGTCCATGTATAGTCTTTAGGTAGTGGCTTAGTCCCTGGAAGCTCTGGTTGCTTGGCATTGTTGTACTTTTGGGGTCTCGAGCCCCTTCAAGCTCTTCCAGTTCTTTCTCTGATTCCTTCAATAAGGGACCTATTCTCAGTTCAGTGGATTGCTGCTGGCATTCGCCTCTGTATTTGCTGTATTCTGGCTGTGTCTCTCAGGAGCGATCTACATCCGGCTCCTGTCGGTCTGCACTTCTTTGCTTCATCTATCTTGTCTAATTGGGTGGCTGTATATGTATGGGCCACATGTGGGGCAGGCTCTGAATGGGTGTTCCTTCAGTCTCTGTTTTAATCTTTGCCTCTCCCTTCCCTGCCAAGGGTATTCTTTTTCCTCATTTAAAGAAGGAGTGAAGCATTCACATTTTGATCATCCGTCTTGAGTTTCGTTTGTTCTAGGGATCTAGGGTAATTCAAGCATTTGGGCTAAAAGCCACTTATCAATGAGTGCATACCATGTATGTCTTTCTGTGATTGGGTTAGCTCACTCAGGATGATATTTTCCAGTTCCAACCATTTGCCTACGAATTTCATAAAGTCATTGTTTTTGATAGCTGAGTAATATTCCATTGTGTAGATGTACCACATTTTCTGTATCCATTCCTCTGTTGAAGGGCATCTGGGTTCTTTCCATTTTCTGGCTATTATAAATAAGGCTGCGATGAACATAGTGGAGCACGTGTCTCTTTTATATGTTGAGGCATCTTTTGGGTATATGCCCAAGAGAGGTATAGCTGGATCCTCAGGCAGTTCAATGTCCAATTTTCTGAGGAACCTCCAGACTGATTTCCAGAATGGTTGTATCAGTCTGCAATCCCACCAACAATGGAGGAGTGTTCCTCTTTCTCCACATCCTCGCCAGCATCTGCTGTCACCTGAGTTTTTGATCTTAGCCAATCGCACTGGTGTGAGGTGAAATCTCAGGGTTGTTTTGATTTGCATTTCCATTATGACTAAAGATGTTGAACATTTCTTTAAGTGTTTCTCAGCCATTCGGCATTCCTCAGCTGTGAATTCTTTGTTTAGCTCTGAACCCCATTTTTTAATAGGGTTATTTGTTTCCCTGCGGTCTAGCTTCTTGAGTTCTTTGTATATTTTGGATATAAGGCCTCTATCTGTTGTAGGATTGGTAAAGATCTTTTCCCAATCTGTTGGTTGCCGTTTTGTCCTAACCAAAGTGTCCTTTGCCTTACAGAAGCTTTGCAGTTTTATGAGATCCCATTTGTCTATTCTTGATCTTAGAGCATAAGCCATTGGTGTTTTGTTCAGGAAATTTTTTCCAGTGCCCATGTGTTCCAGATGCTTCCCTAGTTTTTCTTCTATCAGTTTGAGTGTGTCTGATGTGGAGGTCCTTGATCCACTTGGACTTAAGCTTTGTACAGGGTGATAAGCAGGGATCGATCTGCATTCTTCTACATGTTGCCCTCCAGTTGAACCAGCACCATTTGCTGAAAATGCTATCTTTTTTCCATTGGATGGTTTTGGCTCCTTTGTCAAAAATCGAGTGACCATAGGTGTGTGGGTTCATTTCTGGGTCTTCAATTCTATTCCATTGGTCTATCTGTCTGTCTCTGTACCAGTACCATGCAGTTTTTATCACTATTGCTCTGTAATACTGCTTGAGTTCAGGGATAGTGATTTCCCCCTGAAGTCCTTTTATTCTTGAGGATAGTTTTAGCTATCCTGGTTTTTTTGTTATTCCAGATGAATTTGCAAATTGTTCTGTCTAACTCTTTGAAGAATTGGATTGGTATTTTGATGGGGATTGCATTGAATCTGTAGATCGCTTTTGGTAAAATGGCCATTTTTACTATATTAATCCTGCCAATGAATGAGCATGGGAGATCTTTCCATCTTCTGAGGTCTTCTTCAATTTCTTTCTTCAGAGTCTTGAAGTTCTTATTGTACAGATCTTTTACTTGCTTGGTTAAAGTCACACCGAGGTACTTTATATTATTTGGGTCTTTTATGAAGGGTGTCGTTTCCCTAATTTCTTTCTCGGCTTGTTTCTCTTTTATGTAGAGGAAGGCTACTGATTTATTTGAGTTAATTTTATACCCAGCCACTTTGCTGAAGTTGTTTATCAGCTTTAGTAGTTCTCTGGTGGAACTTTTGGGACCACTTAAATATACTATCATATCATCTGCAAATAGTGATATTTTGACTTCTTCTTTTCCGATCTGTATCCCCTTGACCTCCTTTTGTTGTCTGATTGCTCTGGCTAGAACTTCAAGAACTATATTGAATAAGTAGCGAGAGAGTGGGCAGCCTTGTCTAGTCCCTGATTTTAATGGGATTGCTTCAAGTTTCTGTCCATTTAGTTTAATGTTAGCAACTGGTTTGCTGTATATGGCTTTTACTATGTTTAGTTATGGGCCTTGAATTCCTATTCTTTCCAGGACTTTTATCATGAAGGGGTGTTGAATTTTGTCAAATGCTTTCTCAGCATCTAATGAAACGATCATGTGGTTTTGTTCTTTCAGTTTGTTTATATAATGGATCACGTTGATGGTTTTCCGTATATTAAACCATCCCTGCATGCCTGGGATGAAGCCTACTTGATCATGGTGGATGATTGTTTTGATGTGCTCTTGGATTCGGTTTGCCAGAATTTTATTGAGCATTTTTGCATCAATGTTCATAAGGGAAATTGGTCTGAAGTTCTCTTTCTTTGTTGGGTCTTTGTGTGGTTTAGGTATAAGTGTTATTGTGGCTTCATAGAAGGAATTCGGTAGTGCTCCATCTGTTTCAATTTTTTGGAATAGTTTGGAAAGTATTGGTATGAGGTCTTCTATGAAGGTCTGATAGAAATCTGCACTAAATCTGTCTGGACCTGGGCTCTTTTTGGTTGGGAGACCTTTAATGACTGCTTCTATTTTGTTAGGAGTTATGGGGTTGTTTAAATGCCTTATCTCTTCCTGATTTAACTTTGGTACCTGGTATCTGTCTAGGAAATTGCCCATTTACTGCAGAGTTTCAAGTTTTGTTGAATATAGGCTTTTATAGTAAGATCTGATGATTTTTTGAATTTCCTCTGATTCTGTAGTTATGTCTCCATTTTCATTTCTGATTTTGTTAATTTGGACACACTCTCTTTGTCCTCTCATTATTCTGGCTAAGGGTTTATCTATCTTGTTGATTTTCTCAAAGAACTAACTTTTGGTTCTGTTCATTCTTTCTATGGTCCTTTTTTTTTCTACTTGGTTGATTTCAGCTCTGAGTTTGATTATTTCCTGACTTCTACTCCTCCTGGGTGTATTTGCTTCTTTTTGTTCTAGAGCTGTCAAGTTGTGCTGTCAAGTTGCTGATATATGCTCTCTCCTGTTTCTTTCTGTAGGCACTCATTGCTATGAATTTTCCTCTTAGCACAGCTTTCATTGTGTCCCATTAGTTTGGGTATGTTGTACGTCATTTTCATTAAATTCTAAGAAGTCTTTAATTTCTTTCTTTATTTCTTCCTTGACCAGGTTATCATTGAGTAGGGCATTGTTCAACTTCCATGTATATGTGGGTGTTCTTCCCTTATTGTTATTGAAGACCAGCTTTAGCCAATGGTGGTCTGATAGGACACATGGGATTATTTCTACCTTTCTCTATCTGTTGAGGCCTGTTTTTTGACCAATTATATGGTCAATTTTGGAGAAAGTACCATGAGGAGCTGAGAAGAAGGTATATTCTTTTGCTTTAGGATAGAATGTTCTATAAATATCTGTTTATTCCATTTGGTTCATGACTTCTCTTAGTCTGTCTATGTCTCTGTTTTATTTCTGTTTCCACGATCTGTCCATTGATGAGAGTGGGCTGTTGAAATCTCCTACTATTATTTTGTGAGGTGCAATGTGTGTTTTGAGCTTTAGTAAGGTTTCTTTTATGTATGTAGGTGCCCTGGTATTTGGAGCATAGATATTTTTGATTGAGAATTCATCTTGGTGGATTTTTCCTTTGATGAATATGAAATGTCCTTCCTTATCTTTTTTGATGAGTTTTAGTTGAAAATTATTTTATTCAATATTAGAATGGCTACTCCACCTTGCTTCTTAAGACCCTTTGCTTGGAAAGTTGTTTTTAGCCTTTCACTCTGAGGTAGTGTGTGTCTTTGTCTCTGAGTTGTGTTTCCTGTAGGCAGCAGGATCCCAGGTCCTCATTGCATATCCAGTTTGTTAATCTATGTCTTTTTATTGGGGAGTTGAGGCCATTGATGTTGAGAGATATTAAGGAATAGTGATTATTGCTTCCTCTTATATTCATATTTGGATGTGAGATTATGTTTGTGTGCTTTTCTTCTTTGTTTTTTTGCCAAGAGGATTAAGTTTTTGCTTTCTCTAGGGTGTATCTTGCTTCCTTATGTTGGGCTTTACCATTTATTATCCTTTGTAGAGATGGATTTGTAGAAAGATATTGTGTAAATTTGGTTTTGTCATGGAATATCTTGGTTTCTCCATCTATGTTAATTGAGAGCTTTGCTGGATACACTATCCTGGGCTGGCATTTGTGTTCTCTTAGGGTCTGTATGACATCTGTCCAGGATCTTCTGGCTTTCATAGTCTCTGATGAGAAGTCTGGTGTGATTCTGATAGGTCTGCCTTTATATGTTACTTGACCTTTTCCCCCTTACTGCTTTTAATATTCTTTCTTTATTTTGTGCATTTGGTGTTTTGACCATTATGTGATGGGAGGATTTTCTTTTCTGGTCCAATCTATTTGGAGTTCTGTGGGCTCCATGTATGTTTATGGGTATTTCTTTCTTTAGGTTAGGGAAGTTTTCTTCTATGATTTTGTTGAAGATATTTACTGGTCCTTTGAGCTGGGAGTCTTCACTCTCTTCTATACCTATTATCCTTAGGTTTGATCTTCTCACTGAGTCCTGGATTTCCTGTATGTTTTGGACCAGTTGCTTTTTCTGTTTTACATTATCTTTGATAGTTGTGTCGTTGATTTCTATGGAATCTTCTGCTCCTGAGATTCTCTCTTCTATCTCTTGTATTCTGTTGGTGATGCTTGTATCTAAGGCTCCTTGTCTCTTCCTTTGGTTTTCTATATCCAGGGTTGTTTCCCTGTGTTCTTTGTTGATTGCTTCTATTTCCATTTTTAATTCCTTCACCTGTTTGATTGTGTTTTCCTGGAATTCTTTTAAGGATTTTTGTGATTCCTTTCTATAGGCTTCTACTTGTTTATTTATGTTTTCCTGCATTTCTCTAAGGGACTTCTTCATGTCTTTCTTGAAGTCCTCCAGCATTATGGTCAAATATGATTTTAATTGTAGATCTTGCTTTTCTGGTGTGTTTGGATATTCAGTCTTTGCTTTGGTGGGAGACTTGGGTTCCGATGATGCCATGTAGTCTTGGTTTCTGTTGCTTGTGTTCCTGTGCTTGCCTCTTGCTATCAGATAATCTCTGGTGTTACTTTGTTCTGCTATTTCTGACAGTGGCTAGACTGTCCTATAGGCCTGTGTGTCAGGAGTGCTGTAGACCTGTTTTTCTGTTTTCTTTCAGCCAGTTATGGGAATAGAGTGTTCTGTTTTCAGGCGTGTAGTTTTTCCTGTCTACAGGTCTTCAGCTGGTCCTGTGGCCTGTGTCCTGAGTTCACCAGGCAGGTTGCTTGTAGCAGAATAGTTGGTCTTACCAGTGGTCCCGAGGCTCAAGTTTGCTTGTGTGGTGTTGCTTATGAGCTGTCTGTGAGGGCAGCAGACAGGAGGGCCTGCGCTGCCTTTTCTGGGAACCCCCGTGCACAGGGGTCCCAGATGGTGTTAGGTGTTTTCCTCTGTAGTCAGAAATGTGGGCAGAGTGTAGTCTCTTCTGGGTTCCTAGGTGTGTCTGCCTCTCTGAAGGTTTACCTCTCCCTCCCATGGGATTTGGGTGCAGAGAACTCTTCATCCGATCCCTTCAGGTTCTGGTGGTATCTGGAGCACCAGGGACCTGCAGCTCCAGTGCCCCTATCTTCTGGTTCCCAGAGGCCGTATACAATTTCCTCTTGGGCCAGGGATGTGGGCAGGGGTGGGCAGTATTGGTGGTCTCTTCCGCTCTGCAGTCTCAGGTTTGCCCACCTGTCCGGGCAGTGAACTCTCTCTCCCTCGGGGTTTGTGAGCCGTGAGCTAGCTGCAGGTGGGGATCAGCGAGGTTGGGAATCCAGCTAAAAACCGGAAATGTCCGGTCCCAGAGGAATTTTGCCTCTGTGTGTTCTGAGGCCACCAGTCAGGTCACTTGGAGCAGAGAAGTTGGTCTTTCCTGCGGTCCCGCAGCTCAAGTTTGCTCGTGGGTGTTGCTTTTTGAGCTCTCCGTGAGGGCGGCAACTAGGAGGGCCTGTGCTGCCTTTACAACTTCACATTTATAAATACAGACAATAACAGAAACTTGACATTGTCACTCTGACATTAAAGGAGGAACTAAAAGAATTCAGACAAGTTAGATGTTGTTTTAGGTGAACAAGCAGTGACTACACTAAAAGCAATGAGTTATTAGATTCATTTGTTTTATTGTTTATGTGTGAGTGTTTTGCTTACACACATATATTGTGTACTATGTATGAACCTGATGCCCATGGAAGCCAGAGGATGGCATTAGATCCCCTGGAACTGGAATTACAGATAATTGTGAGCTGTCATGTGAACACTAGAAGTCAAACGCAGGCCCTCTGCAAGAGCTACAAGTGCTCTTGGTCACTGAACTATCCTTCCAGCCCAAAGCCAAACAAAACTTCCTTCTTTGTCCCCTTCCTTCCTTCCTTCCTTCCTTCCTTCCTTCCTTCCTTCCTTTCTTCCTTCCTTCCTTCCTTCCTTCCCTCCACCCTCCGTCCCTCCCTTCCTTCCTCCCTCCCTCCCTCACCTTTATTTTCTCTCTCCCTCCCACCTTCTCTTTCTTTCTTTCTCCCTCCCTCCCCCTCTCTCTGAACCAATGAGTGTTTGGGGGTTAATTACAGGATCATGGGCGGGGGGTTACTTATGAAAGAGCCCATCACCAAAAGCCCACCCCAGTCTGGGTGGCCACTCTCAAATGTGGAGCTTATTGCACAATTTGCAGGTAGTTCAACAAGTTGGAGAATGTCTCAGCTAGTCTTAAAGTCTCAGCATTCCTCACCACACACAAACACAAACACACACACACACACACACACACACACACACACACACACACACACACCCACACACACCCACACCACGGAACAGGAGAGGCCTAGACAGGGTTTTCCTGAAGCTATTGGCCTTTTCTTGGGCTTAATAACATTTGAAGAAACTTGTCCTCATTGTCATGAGCCCTGAATCAGTTTGACCACTTCTTTGAGACTGCTGTCATCTCTCCATATTTAATATTGCTTTGTACAAGCAGACTCTTATTGGTTTTAAATGTCTATCAAACAGGTTTCCATAATAAAGCTTCTGTGTTTGCTGCTTGGATCAGTATATTCCATAGTACCACAGTCAGGATTGGGAAGAGGTTTGAGGGTAGTTGGCAACTCTCAACAACCAGAGGGTTACAGCATGTCATGTGGTAGGCATGGGGTGGTAAAATGAATCCTCTATGTTTTGTTGCTTTTGTTGTTTTACCCTGCAGCAGCTTGTCCCCACATAGTTCCACGGTCTGCCTGGGGGGCAAGAGAGTCCCACTGCTTCAAGATGACTCTGCCTGCAAAGTATGCCATCATCCTTCACACTGCTGGAAGAACATGCAGTCAGCCTGATGAGTGCCGCCTGCTGATCCAAGATCTCCAGTCCTTCTTCATGGACAGGCTAAACGCATGTGACATTGGGTATAAGTAAGTATTCCCAAAGCAGGGTCTTTTTTCCTTCAATGGGAAAATAGAAATCTCTCAATAGGAGGGAAAAGCAGATTATTTTTTAATAGATTACTGACCATATGAGAGATCTATATGTACTTATACATTGGCTTCTTACCCAATCCAGGATGTTCTTATTTAGGAGACAGATAAGGGGTAGTCATAGCCCCAAGCATATCCTTAAAATATGCACCTGTTAAAGGCAGTTTATGGACATTATAGTTACTAAGGCTTCTGAAGAAATATTTAGAGGAAGGTACAGCGTGCAAGATAGTGGAACCTGTAGAGGAGACTAACCAAGTCCAATGCCTCTCATTACACTGTGACTCAGGTGATGCCCTCTGCTTGGATTGCTCCTTCTGGTATTATTGTGGCATATCTAAGACTAAGAACACTCAGAGGGAGAGTCTTTCTACTCAGAGAGACTGGATAAATCTTTGATAATTTCATAGCACCAAGGTCTTTGATTTCATAACGAAGAATGTGTTACCTAGTCCTTATCCTCTCTCTGTGTCTGTCTGTCTCTTCTACCACTTCCCTTTTCTCCTTCTACCCTGTTTCTTTCCTTACTCTCTTCATTTTCACATAATATAATCTAAATGAATATCAAAAATTTAAGATTGGGTTTTATTGGTTAAGAACACTTACATCAGGGGCTGGAGAAATGGCTCTATAGTTAAGAGCACTGACTGCTATCCCAGAGGTCCTGAGCTCAATTCCCAGCAACCACATGGTAGCTTACCACCATCTGTAATGGGATCAGATGCACTCTTTTGGTGTGTCTGAAGACAGCTATAGTGTACTCATATACATAAAATAAATCTTTTAAAAGTGTTGTTAGTTACTTACACTAAAAGACAGTAACTTGAGACTGGTCCACATAGAAAACAAAAATGTTTCACTAAACAGTCAAAAACACTGGAGTATGTACCCAGAGCTTGCAGCTAAGACACAAGAACAGCTCAGCTCAATTCCCATTACAAACAAACTAAACTTGAAGCCTAAGGACAAGCCACTGATAACTCATATGGTGTGTTTATATGTGTTAATAGAAAGAGCCGCTACTCTGGGGACATTCATGGATTAGCTTCTGGAGATGTATTTAGTCTTGACTATTCCCACCAGGCACTTGTGTGCAATGTGCCTGCCTCAGTTGCATTTGATATATTCTTCTAAGATGACTGATCTTCTTTAGTGAAGCTCTTTAAATATGGGAGGAAATATCACCACTAATTGTGTATCAGGACTTATCAAATGATTAGTAAGTCTGCAATGGAGATGTGAATATTAAATACAACTTTAGAAATCTTTTTTCAACTGAGGATGAAGTTACCTACTCAGGCTCTAGTTACTGTTTTCTCAGCTCCTGATTTATATTGTGTGTCCTATTGATATTCTTGAAAGGGTCTGAACTCAGGAAACACTCTCATACATCACAGCATGAGGGTGTACTTTGGAACAGGAATAACAGGTGGCTCCTACCCTCCTGGCATTCAGACTTCAGTGAGTGAGAAAAACAACTTACAACACTAGTCTCAATAAGGTGAATTAAGTGCTGTTATGAAGGACATATGAGGGATGAGCAGGAAGGCAGGAAGAGCACTGAAGGACTCATTTCTCAGAGGAGAAACTCACTAGCTGGGAACCCAGGAGGGAGTGGGAACAAATCAGAGGAGGAAGCAGCAAGAGTGCTTCAAATATAGGTGAAGGCCTGAATTCTAGGGTAAGACTAGGATTTTTGAGGATCCGAGAGACTGATTATGATCACATAAATGCCAACATTGGGTGTTGGTGAGAGTTGAGGCTGGGAAGCAAAGAGCAATGTTCTGAAGATGGTGTATTTTAACTGGGAGTTTAGATTCTGCACAAAGGACTAAGAGCAAGATTTTACATGATTTGTATTTGAGAAAGGCACCTTGTACGAAGCTTTGGAAACAGAATGGTGAGGGTAATGAGAGTTTAAGATTTGTGGTAATCCAGACAAGGCAAGATGTTTATAGAGCTAAGAGGGTACAGATGTCACAGGGAGAAGTGGGGGCATTTAAGAGCTCATGAAAGTGAGTGGTTAGTGACTATGGCATAAAACTATGCCAGAAAGGTGGCTGGGAGACACTGGTGACAAGTCTTGGCTGGCAAGTAGATGAAGTGAGTGGGCTAAGGCCTGAGTTTGGGGCCAGTGGATGGTGATTTTTCTCTCCAATGCTACCCCAGAAAAGGTGGGAAGTGACTCCAAATGTGAGTTGTGCACTTTCATGGATGGTGAAGAAGCTGAGGAAATAGATAGGTTAGTTCTGCGCCAGTATGTAGAGTAAGAAAGAAGAGGGGCAGGGGAGCACCCCAAGGAACACAAACATGAGGAGGTTGAGATACCGAGATGGATCTGCCAGAGGGTGAGTGGACCATTATGCAGTGGACTTTAAGGGAAGACGATGACTGGAGAAGGAAGAGGGGTTGGCAGGGAAATGATGGTTAGATATTTGGGAAATTAGGGAGTCAGTTGGTAAGTCATTTATATTCTTTTTTTTTTTTTGGTTCTTTTTTTTCGGAGCTGGGGACCGAACCCAGGGCCTTGCGCTTCCTAGGCAAGCGCTCTACCACTGAGCTAAATCCCCAACCCCAGACATTTATATTCTAACAGCAACTACTGTGGCAATTTACTTCTGAAGAGATCAGCAAATGTTTTAATTCTGGGTTCTTCTAGAGCCCCATTTCTCCAGATGTTTTCACTAGCATACAACTCACAATGACTCTCTCTTACTGGTTCTTAACTTGGTGCTTAGTTGAGTAAAAAAATAAAAAAGAGTGAACTGATGAAGGAAGGTAAATGTCAGTCCCAGAGTATCTCTCTTTCATGTTAATCTCTATCTCTCTTCTGCTTCTCCAGCTTCCTTGTGGGCCAGGATGGTGGTGTTTATGAAGGCGTGGGCTGGAATAACCAAGGCTCTAAAACTGATGGGTACAATGACATTGCTTTGAGTATCGCCTTCATGGGTATCTTCACAGGTAAGGGAAGCTTTGGGTAGTTGTGATCCTTGTGCCACTTTTGAGGAAAGTGTCCGATTTGGACAGAAAAGACATCAGGCTCAGACATTGTTTAAAGCATCATATGCTGAAGCTTTATATTTACATTTATCTAAGATGAGTGTGGTTGAAAGTGACCTTCAGATCCAAGAGGGTAGGTACTCTATAGTCACTTTTTTCACACACAGACAAATCTTTAATCTCCCTTCCTCTCTTTGTCCTTCCCCCTCTTTTTATTATTCTCTATCTCATCCACTCTCCCTCTCTCTCTTCCTCCTCCTCATCTCCCCTCCCCCCCTTTCTGCTACAATGAATGGGTGAAGCAAAGGACAATGTTATTGTGAATAATTTCAGTTCCCCTTTGTAACCTATCCTATTTTTGTTCTCATGGTAACAATGCAAGATCACTTAGTCTTATACACCAAGGCAGGGATTTGCCTTGACTGCACTGAAAGTATTTATTTACTCAGAGCTTCTGACTAGAGCTACATTATTGTTTTGAGACTCTGGAGAGGTAAGGTACTGTTATTGCATACATTTCTGGTTGGTTGGAAGATGAACCCTAGATAAAGGCTAAGGGCCAGTGCAGAGAGGCTCTATTGGGAAAGTCTGTAAATCTTCCTACTCATGACATTCTGGGTGAGATAACTCATTGTCACAGATCTGTACTTTGAAGTTTGGTTGGTCAGGTCGTTGCCTTCTCCCAACTTGACAATGAAAGTGTCCTTTCTTCTCCCACTTTTGTCAATCAAATAAATCTCTAGGCATTGCCAAATGGTCCTTAGGGTACTAAAATATTCCCAATGGAGAACTATCAGGACAAATTTTCACTGTAGGAAAACATTTAGAGTTTTTCAGAACTGTATATTTCCAGAAATTTAGAGTCAGAAAGACTTTGGGATTGAGACATGTAAAATCTTGATCTGCTGTTCTGTCTATATATAGAGTGCCTGCCAAAAATCACATATGCTATTTTAGTGGTAGACTGGATGGGTTTTGGAACATATTCTGTCCTGCTTTGGCCACCCTGGGATTTTATAATCAGTGGTTTGGCTGTGTTTTGCAGGTTCCTCACCCAATGCAGCTGCACTGCAGGCAGCCCAGGACTTGATCCAGTGTGCTGTGGTCAAGGGGTACCTGACTCCCAACTACCTGCTAATGGGCCACAGTGATGTGTCCAATACTCTGTCCCCTGGGCAGGCATTGTACAACATTATCAAGACGTGGCCCCATTTCAAGCACTGAGGGAAGTGTTTAGCCCTATTTGAGGATGTTCCTGCTGCTGTGTGTCTGTCTTTACCTCTCACCTTGGATTAGTATCTCTGTCCTCTCATTTAAAAAACTTTACCTTGTTCATTTCCCCAGTTTGGATGACCTTGTCTTCTCTTGGTGACTTCTACCAGTGTCCCCCAAGTTTTACATTTATAGTCCCTTGAGTCTGAGTCAAGCCTCTTCTCTCCTGGGTACTTGTCTGCTCAGCCAGGTGAGGTAATGGGTTGGTTCTTGTCATACCTCCTTCCTTAGTTGTCTGCCCCTCTGCCTGGTATCTATGGTTTGTTTGATAGTTTCCAGTGCTCATCCATGGCCCAGGGAGAGTGCCCTCCCCTCCTCTGCTTATACATCCACTTGTGCATATGTGAATGCTCCCTTGGAAACATGTAAGTTTTCTTCTGGATTGTGAGTTTTTCCAGGACAGCAGCAGAATTTTCTTTACCACTAGGTAGCCTGTGTCAACTCTCAACCTGTGTTTAAATGTTAGTAGATATTATAG
Source organism: Rattus norvegicus (assembly GCF_021556685.1). Lineage (NCBI taxonomy): Eukaryota > Metazoa > Chordata > Mammalia > Rodentia > Muridae > Rattus > Rattus norvegicus. The sequence goes on from NC_141535.1 coordinate 178,022,616, forward strand.
ATGTTTGTTGAAGAAATGGAGGAACAAGTTAAAGACCCCAGACCTTTCCCAAAAGTTTGCTATCACCCCTCTGTGGAAACCTTGCTGTCCAGTGTCCCATCCTGCTGTTATTCTCAGCATTGCTACTTCTTGGTCAGAGGTCCACAGATGACTTTGATGACTTGTCCATAACAGATGCCATGTCTCTGAAGTCCTGTGCCATTGTATCCATAGAGCAACCTGAGTGCCAGGACCATATGCTCCTCCAATAGGAAGGCAGACGCCAACACTTGCTGCCTAGTACTATGGCCTGTCTTTGCCTGATGGCTTCTGCTGGCTCTGAAACCCTCCCTACTTTCATCATTTGTTGTAAGCACATGGAGCCTTATTTTTGTCCATGGTGCTCTGAAAAATGGAAGGGTAAGAGGAAAGACAAATAAAAGGAATATATGTAGAGATTGTCTTGTTAAAGTTTTGATAAAATAAAGTTTTACCTTGTTTTATATGAGTTTGTTGCTCTTATTTTAGTAAAAAGAAATATTAAGAACTGTCTTTCTTGAGTACCCATGGCTCCAGTTGTATATGGCTTGTTGGGCACCAATGGGAGGAGAAGCTCTTAGTCCTGCCAAGGCTGGATGCCCCCAGGGTAGGGGAATTCAGGGTGGGGAGGGAGGAAGGGATAGGGGGTTTATGGATGGGAAACTGGGAAGGGGATAACATTTGAAATGTAAATAACATAATATTCAATAAAAAAAAAACAGAAAAAAGAACACTCTTTCTATCCCCCAACCATCCTGTTATTATTATTTTTTCTTTTCCTGGGAACTGAACCTAAAGCCTCATACAAGCTACACACTAAACTACATTCCTTGGCTTAAAGCTCTCACACTTTAGAGCAAAAGATTTTTGCCTTTTAAAGCACTCAGTGTCCTTCATCTTCTTGTGTTTTGTTATCTGATCATCTGTGTAAAGAGTGGAGAGGTTCTCTCTGTTCCACAGTGGCAGAGAAGCATGGACAAGTTGGGAGTTTCTTCTTGTTTCTTTCAATAGGATGACCTGGATGCAGGCCAGAGCCTCCCAGATACTCTTTCTCCAAGGGGTCCTGCAAACCACAGATCCTCCACGATGGCTATTGAGGACATGTTCGTGTATTTCAATTTCTCCTCTGATCTCTTGAAGGAGGTGAGTAACGCAAAGAATATACTGAGCTTCTGCATATTCATAGAGCTGTCTAGGCTCCCTTAGTGCATATGAAGTGATGCTGTTCTTGGAGCAGCAAGAGGCAAGACTCCCATTGTTTCCCACCTTTCAGTGACTAGAGCTAGTCTTCTTTCCTCTCCTCTACACAGTCTCCATTTCTCTACATCCTTCCCTGATCTACACAAGAAGTAATTATAGGACTAAATGATTTTATGCTATTTAACAATCATTCCTGGCCCAGACCTGAAGGGACCCGGTCAACAGCTCCCTGCACCCAAATCCCATGGGAGGGAGAGCTAAATATTCAGAGGGGCAGACATGCCTGGGAAGCCAGAAGAGACTACACTCTGCCCACATTTCTGACTCCAGAGGAAAACACCTAACACCTAACACCATCTGGGACCCTGGTGCACGGGGGCCCCAGGAAAAGGCAGCACAGGCCCTCCTGGTTGCTGCCCTCATGGAGAGCTCAAAAGCAGTCCCCCAGGAGCAACTTCAGCTGCAGGACCACAGGTAAGAACAACTTTTCTGCTCCAAGCGACCTGCCTGGTGGACTCAGGACACACACCCACAGAAACAGCTGAAGACCAGTAGACAGGAAAGACTACACGCCTGAAAGCAGAACACACTGTTCTCATAACTGGCTGAAAGAAAACAGGAAAACAGGTCTACAGCACTTGTGACACACAGGCCTATAGGAAGGTCTAGCCACTGTCAGAAATAGCAGAACAAAATAACACCAGAGACAACCTGATGGTGAGAGGCAAGCGCAGGAACCCAAGCAACAGAAACCAAGACTACATGGCATCATTGGAGCCCAAGTCTCCCACTAAGGCAAACACTGAATATGCACATACACCAGAAAAGCAAGATCTAGATTTAAAATCACATTTGATCATGATGATGGAGGACTTCAAGAAAGACATGAAGAACTCACTTAGAGAAATGCAAGAAAACATAAGTAAACAAGTAGAAGCCTATAGAGAAGAACCACAAAAATCCCTGAAAGACTTCCAGGAAAACACAAACAAACAGGTGAAGGAATTAAAAATGGAAATAGAAGCAATAAAGAAAATACAAAGGGAAACAACCCTGGATATAGAAAACCAAAGGAAGAGACAAGGAACCGTAGATACAAGCATCACCAACAGAATACAAGAGATAGAAGAGAGAATCTCAGGAGCAGAAGATTCCATAGAAATCATCGACACAACTGTCAAAGATAATGTAAAACGGAAAAAGCTACTGGTCCAAAACATACAGGAAATCTAGGACTCAAAGAGAAGATCAAACCTAAGGATAATAGGTATAGAAGAGAGTGAAGACTCCCAGCTCAAAGGACCAGTAAGTATCTTCAACAAAATCATAGAAGAAAACTTCCCTAACCCAAAGAAAGAAATGCCCATAAACATACAAGAAGCCTACAAAACTCCAAATAGATTGGACCAGAAAAGAAAATCCTCCCATCACATAATAGTCAAAACACCAAATGCACAAAACAAAGAAAGAATATTAAAAGGAGTAAGGGGAAAAGGTCAAGTAACATATGAAGGGAGACCAATCAGAATCACACCAGACTTCTCATCAGAGACTATGAAAGCCAGAAGATCCTGGACAGATGTCATACAGACCCTAAGAGAACACAAATGCCAGCCAAGGATACTGTATCCAGCAAAGCTCTGAATTAACATAGATGGAAAAACCAAGATATTCCATGACAAACCCAAATTTACACAATATCTTTCTACAAATCCATCTCTACAAAGGATAATAAATGGTAAAGCCCAACATAAGGAGGCAAGATACACCCTAGAAAAAGCAAGAAACTAAACGTCTTGGCAACAAAACAAAGAGAAGAAAAGCACACAAACATAATCTCACATCCAAATACAAATATAACAGGAAGCAACAATCACTATTCCTTAATACCTCTCAACATCAATGGACTCAACTCCCCAATAAAAAGACATAAATTAACAAACTGGATACGCAATGAGGACCCTGCATTCTGCTGCCTACAGGAAACACACCTCAGAGATAAAGACAGACACTACTTCAGAGTGAAAGTCTAGAAAACAACTTTCCAAGCAAATGATCTGAAGAAGCAAGCTGGGGTAGCCATTCTAATATCGAATAAAATCGATTTTCAACCAAAGGTCATCAAAAAAGATAAGGAAGGACAGTTCATATTCATCAAAGGAAAAATCCACCAAGATGAACTCTCAATCTTAAATATCTATGCTCCAAATACAAGAGTACCTACATACATAAAAGAAACCTTACTAAAGCTCAAAGCAAACATTGCACCTCACACAATAATAGTAGGATATTTCAACACCCAACTCTCATCAATGGACAGATCATGGAAACAGAAATTAAACAGAGACATAGACAGACTAAGAGAAGTCATGAGCCAAATGGACTTATATTTGATATAAGTATATAGATATTTATAGATAAGATATTTATAAGATATAGATATTTATAGAACATTCTATCCTAAAACAAAAGGATATACCTTCTTCTCACCACCTTATGGTACTTTCTCCAACATTAACATATAATTGGTCATAAAACAGGCCTCAACAGATACAGAAAGATAGAAATAATCCCATGTGTCCTATCAGACCACCATGGGCTAAAGCTGGTCTTCAATAACAGTAAGGGAAGAACACCCACATATACATGGAAGTTGAACAATGCTCTACTCAGTGATAACCTGGTCAAGGAAGAAATAAAGAAAGAAATTAAAGGCTTCTTAGAATTTAATGAAAATAAAGGTACAACATACCCAAACTTATGGGACACAATGAAAGCTGTGCTAAGAGGAAAACTCATATCTCTGAGTGCCAGCAGAAAGAAACAGGAGAGAACATATATCAGCAGTTTGACAGCACATCTAAAAGCTCTAGAACAAAAAGAAACAAATATAACCAGGAGGAGTAGAAGGCAGGAAATAATCAAACTCAGACTGAAATCAAGCAAGTAGAAACAAAAAGGACTATACAAAGAATCAACAGAACCAAAAGTTGGTTCTTTGAGAAAGTCAACAAGATAGATAAACCCTTAACCAGACTGGAGAAAATTTCCTGAACAAAACACCAATGGCTTATGCTCTAAGATCGAGAATTGACAAATCCGATCTCATAAAACTGCAAATCTTCTGTAAGGCAAAGGACACTGTCGTTAGGACAAAATGGCATCCAACAGATTGGGAAAACATCTTTATCAATCTTACAACTGGTAGAGGGCTTATATCCAAAATATAAAATGAACTTAAGAAGTTAGAGTGCAGGGAGAAAAATAACCCTATTAAAAACTGGGGTTTAGAGCTAAACAAAGAATTCACAGCTGAGGAATGCCGAATGGCTGAGAAACACCTAAAGAAATGTTCAACATCCTTAGTTGGGAAATGCAAATCAAAACAACCCTGAGATTCCACCTCACACCAGTCGGAATGGCTAAGATCAAAAACTCAGGTGACAGCTAATCCTGGCAAGGATGTGGAGAAAGAGGAACACTCCTCCATTGCTGGTGGGACTGCAAACTGGTACAACCATTCTGGGAATCAGTCTGGAGGTTCCTCAGAAAATTGGACATTGAACTACCTGAGGACCCAGCTATACCTCTCTTGGGCATATACCTAAAAGATGCCCTAACATATAACAAAGACACATGGTCCACTATGTTCATAGAAGCCTTATTTATAATAGCCAGAAGCTGGAAAGAACCCAGATGCCCTTCAACAGAGGAATGGATACAGAAAATGTGGTACATCTACACAATGGAATACTACTCAGCTATCAAAAACAATGATTTTATGAAATTCATAGGCAAATGGATGGAACTGGAAAATATCATCCTGAGTGAGGTAACCCAATCAGAAAAACACATGTGGTATTCACTCATTGATAAATGGCTATTAGCCCAAATGCTTGAATTTCCCTAGATGCACAGAACACATGAAACTCAAGAAGGATGACCAAAATGCAAATGCTTCACTCCTTCTTTAAAAGGGGAACAAGAATATCCTTGGGAGGGAATAAGGAGGCAAAGTTTAGAACAGAGGCAGAAGGAACACCCATTTAGAGCCTACCCCACATGTGGCCCATACATATACAGCCACCAAACTAGATAAGATTGATGAAGCAAAGAAGTGCAGGCCGACAGGAACCGGATGTAGATCTCTCCTGAGAGACACACCCAGAATACAGCAAATACATAGGTGAATGCCATCATTAAACCACTGAACTGAGAACGGATCCCCCAGTGAAGGAATCAGAGAAAGGTCTGAAAGAGCTTGAAGGGGCTTGAGACCCCATATGAACAGCAATGCCATTCTACCAGAGCTTCCAGGGACTAAGCCACTACCCAAAGACTATACGTGGACTGACCCTGGGCTCCAACCTCATAGGTAGCAATGAATATCCTAGTAAGAGCACCAGTGGAAGGGGAAGCCATTGGTCTTGCCAAGACTGTACCCTCGGGGATGGCACAGGTCTTCCTGGTTGCTGCCACCGCAGAGAGCCCGTGGGCAGCACCCCGCGAGCAAACTTGAGCCTCGGGACCACAGGTAAGACCAACTTGTCTGCTGCAAGAGAGCTGCCTGGTGAGATCGGGGCACACAGAGGCAGAGTTCATCTAGGACCGGGCACGTCCTGTGTTTGCCGGAGGTCCCACGCCCGCGGATCCCGGGCCCGCAGCAGCTCTCTGCTCCCGGACCCTGTGGGAAAGACACCTCACCGCCTGATCAGGTGGGCACTCCTGAAGCTGCAGAGCGGAAGAGACCACCAACACTGCCCACCCCTGCCCACATCCCTGGCCCAAGAGGAAACTGTATAAGGCCTCTGGGCTCCCGTGGGGGAGGGCCCAGGAGCGGCAGGACCCCTGCCTGAGACACCACCGGAACCTGAGGGAAACAGACCGGATAAACAGTTCTCTGCACCCAAATCCCGTGGGAGGGAGAGCTGAACCTTCAGAGAGGCAGACAAGCCTGGGAAACCAGAAGAGACTGCTCTCTGTACATACATCTCGGACGCCAGAGGAAAACACCAAAGGCCATCTGGAACCCTGGTGCACTGAAGCTCCCGGAAGGGGCGGCACAGGTCTTCCTGGTTGCTGCCGCCGCAGAGAGCCCTTGGGCAGCACCCCGCGAGCAAACTTGAGCCTCGGGACCACAGGTAAGACCAACTTGTCTGCTGCAAGAAAGCTGCCTGGTGAACTCAAGACACAGGCCCACAGGAACAGCTGAAGACCTGTAGAGAGGAAAAACTACACTCCCGAAAGCAGAACACTCTGTCCCCATAACTGACTGAAAGAGAGGAAAACAGGTCTGCAGCACTCCTGACACACAGGCTTATGGGACAGTCTGGCCACTGTCAGAAATAGCAGAACAAAGTAACACTAGAGATAATCTGATGGCGAGAGGCGGGCGCAGGAACCCAAGCAACAGAAACCAAGACTACATGCCATCATCGGAGCCCAATTCTCCCACCAAAGCGAACATGGAATGTCCAGACACACCAGAAAAGCAAGATCTGGTTTCAAAATCATATTTGATCATGATGCTGGAGGACTTCAAGAAAGACATGAACACACTTAGGGAAACACAGGAAAACATTAATAAACAAGTAGAAGCCTACAGAGAGGAATCGCAAAAATCCCTGAAAGAATTCCAGGAAAACACAATCAAACAGTTGAAGGAATTAAAAATGGAAATAGAAGCAATCAAGAAAGAACACATGGAAACAACCCTGGATATAGAAAACCAAAAGAAGAGACAAGGAGCTGTAGATACAAGCCTCACCAAGAGAATTCAAGAGATGGAAGAGAGAATCTCAGGAGCAGAAGATTCCATAGAAATCATTGACTCAACTGTCAAAGATAATGTAAAGCGGAAAAAGCTACTGGTCCAAAACATACAGGAAATCCAGGACTCAATGAGAAGATCAAACCTAAGGATAATAGGTATAGAAGAGAGTGAAGACTCCCAGCTCAAAGGACCAGTAAATATCTTCAACAAAATCATAGAAGAAAACTTCCCTAACCTAAAAAAAGAGATACCCATAGGCATACAAGATGCCTACAGAACTCCAAATAGATTGGACCAGAAAAGAAACACCTCCCGTCACATAACAGTAAAAACACCAAATGCACAAAATAAAGAAAGAATATTAAAAGCAGTAAGGGAAAAAGGTCAAGTAACATATAAAGGCAGACCTATCAGAATCACACCAGACTTCTCGCCAGAAACTATGAAGGCCAGAAGATCCTGGACTGATGTCATACAGACCCTAAGAGAACACAAATGCCAGCCCAGGTTACTGTATCCTGCAAAACTCTCAATTAACATAGATGGAGAAACCAAGATATTCCATGACAAAACCAAATTTACACAATATCTTTCTACAAATCCAGCACTACAAAGGATAATAAATGGTAAAGCCCAACATAAGGAGGCAAGCTATACCCTAGAAGAAGCAAGAAACTAATCGTCTTGGCAACAAAACAAAGAGAATGAAAGCACACAAACATAACCTCACATCCAAATATGAATATAACGGGAAGCAATAATCACTATTCCTTAATATCTCTCAATATCAATGGCCTCAACTCCCCAATAAAAAGACATAGATTAACAAACTGGATACGCAACGAGGACCCTGCATTCTGCTGCCTACAGGAAACACACCTCAGAGACAAAGACAGACACTACCTCAGAGTGAAAGGCTGGAAAACAACTTTCCAAGCAAATGGTCAGAAGAAGCAAGCTGGAGTAGCCATTCTAATATCAAATAAAATCAATTTTCAACTAAAAGTCATCAAAAAAGATAAGGAAGGACACTACATATTCATCAAAGGAAAAATCCACCAAGATGAACTCTCAATCCTAAATATCTATGCCCCAAATACAAGGGCACCTACATACGTAAAAGAAACCTTACTAAAGCTCAAAACACACATTGGACCTCACACAATAATAGTGGGAGATTTCAACGCCCCACTCTCATCAATGGACAGATCATGGAAACAGAAATTAAACAGAGATGTAGACAGACTAAGAGAAGTCATGAGCCAAATGGACTTAACGGATATTTATAGAACATTCTATCCTAAAGCAAAAGGATATACCTTCTTCTCAGCTCCTCATGGTACTTTCTCCAAAATTGACCATATAATTGGTCAAAAAACGGGCCTCAACAGGTACAGAAAGATAGAAATAATCCCATGCGTGCTATCGGACCACCACGGCCTAAAACTGGTCTTCAATAACAATCAAGGAAGAATGTCCACATATACTTGGAAATTGAACAATGCTCTACTCAATGATAACCTGGTCAAGGAAGAAATAAAGAAAGAAATTAAAAACTTTTTAGAATTTAATGAAAATGAAGGTACAACATACCCAAACTTATGGGACACAATGAAAGCTGTGCTAAGAGGAAAACTCATAGCGCTGAGTGCCTGCAGAAAGAAACAGGAAAGAGCATATGTCAGCAGCTTGACAGCACACCTAAAAGCTCTAGAACAAAAAGAAGCAAATACACCCAGGAGGAGTAGAAGGCAGGAAATAATCAAACTCAGAGCTGAAATCAACCAAGTAGAAACAAAAAGGACCATAGAAAGAATCAAAAGAACCAAAAGTTGGTTCTTTGAGAAAATCAACAAGATAGATAAACCCTTAGCCAGACTAACGAGAGGACACAGAGAGTGCGTCCAAATTAACAAAATCAGAAATGAAAAGGGAGACATAACAACAGATTCAGAGGAAATTCAAAAATACCAACCCAATTCTTCAAAGAGTTAGACAGAACAATTTGCAAATTCATCTGGAATAACAAAAAACCCAGGATAGCTAAAGCTATCCTCAACAATGAAAGGACTTCAGGGGGAATCACTATCCCTGAACTCAAGCAGTATTACAGAGCAATAGTGATAAAAACTGCATGGTATTGGTACAGAGACAGACAGATAGACCAATGGAATAGAATTGAAGATCCAGAAATGAACCCACACACATATGGTCACTTGAGTTTTGACAAAGGAGCCAAAACCATCCAATGGAAAAAAGATAGCATTTTCAGCAAATGGTGCTGGTTCAACTGGAGGTCAACATGTAGAAGAATGCAGATCGATCCCTGCTTATCACCCTATACAAAGCTTAAGTCCAAGTGGATCAAGGACCTCCACATCAAACCAGACACACTCAAACTAATAGAAGAAAAAGTAGGGAAGCATCTGGAACACATGGGCACTGGAAAAAATTTCCTGAACAAAACACCAATGGCTTACGCTCTAAGATCAAGAATTGACAAATGGGATCTCATAAAACTGCAAATCTTCTGTAAGGCAAAGGACACTGTGGTTAGGACAAAACGGCAACCAACAGATTGGGAAAAGATCTTTACCAATCCTACAACAGATAGAGGCCTTATATCCAAAATATACAAAGAACTCAAGATGTTAGACCACAGGGAAACAAATAACCCTATTAAAAAATGGGGCTCAGAGCTAAACAAAGAATTCACAGCTGAGGAATGCCGAATGGCGGAGAAACACCTAAAGAAATGTTCAACATCTTTAGTCATAAGGGAAATGCAAATCAAAACAACCCTGAGATTTCACCTCACACCAGTGAGAATGGCTAAGATCAAAAACTCAGGGGACAACAGATGCTGGTGAGGATGTGGAGAAAGAGGAACACTCCTCCATTGTTGGTGGGATTGCAAACTGGTACAACCATTCTGGAAATCAGTCTGGAGGATCCTCAGAAAATTGGACATTGAACTGCCTGAGGATCCAGCTATACCTCTCTTGGGCATATACCCAAAAGATGCCCCAACATATAAAAAAGACACGTGCTCCACTATGTTCATTGCAGCCTTATTTATAATAGCCAGAAGCTGGAAAGAACCCAGATGCCCTTCAACAGAGGAATGGATACAGAAAATGTGGTACATCTACACAATGGAATATTACTCAGCTATCAAAAACAACGACTTTATGAAATTCGTAGGCAAATGGCTGGAACTGGAAAATATCATCCTGAGTGAGCTAACCCAAACACAGAAAGACATACATGGTATGCACTCACTGATAAGTGGCTATTAGCCCAAATGCTTGAATTACCCTAAATGCCTAGAACAAATGAAACTCAAGACAGATGATCAAGATGTGAATGGTTCACTCCTTCTTTAAAAGGGGAACAAGAATACCCTTGGCAGGGAAGAGAGAGGCAAAGATTAAAACAGAGACTGAAGGAACACCCATTCAGAGTCTGCCCCACATGTGGCCCATGCATATACAGCCATCCAATTAGACAAGATGGATGAAGCAAAGAAGTGCAGACCGACAGGAGCCGGATGGTGATCGCTCCTGAGAGACACAGCCAGAATACAGCAAATACAGAGGCGAATACCAGCAGCAAACCACTGATCTGAGAATAGGACCCCTATTGAAGGAATCAGAGAAAGAACTGGAAGAGCTTGAATGGGCTCGAGACCCCATATGTACAACAATGCCAAGCAACCAGAGCTTCCAGGGACTAAGCCACTACCTAAAGACTATACATGGACTGACCCTGGACTCTGACCTCATAGGTAGCAATGAATATCCTAGTAAGAGCACCAGTGGAAGGGGAAGCCCTGGGTCCTGCTAAGACTGAACTCCCAGTGAACTAGACTGTTGGGGGGAGGGGGACAATGGGGGGAGGGTGGGGAGGGGAACACCGATAAGAAAGGGGAGGGGGGAGGGGGATGTTTGCCCGGAAACTGGGAAAGGGAATAACACTCGAAATGTATATAAGAAATACTCAAGTTAATAATAAAAAATAAAATAAATAAAAAAAAAGACTGTACCCTCAGTGAATGTGATTGTTGTTGGGAGGGCAGTAATGGTGGGAGGATGGGGAGGGGAACACCGATAGAGAAGGGGAGGGGGAGCGGTTAGGCGGATGTTGGCCAGGAACCCAGGAATGGGAATAACAATCGAAATGTAAATAAGAAATACCCTAGTTAATAAAGATGAAAAAAAATCATTCCTTCATTTATCATCTGAATAAAATAAGTCTGTGATTGTAAGAGGGTTGCAATTTTGAAGTTATTTTCCAGGCCCTGTAGATGGATTCCTTCCTCTCTGTCTGTTTTTTCACTTTCCACTGAACATCTGCACTAGGGATAACAGTATCATAGGTGTGGCATAGACTGCATTATATGTGACGTGTTAGAACCAGTGTCTGACATGCAGTAAGCCCTCAGTTCTTGCTCTCTTGTTATTGTTATCTGTGGCAGTAGCATGGCCACTTCTATTTGGCTTTGGCAGGTTCTGCTTCTTCTTGGACAACAGTCTCCACTTCCCTGTATGAGTTTATTGTTGTACGTGTTAGTAACTCAACTAGTGGCAGTCATATGCAGTTTTGAGGAAGAGAACAGGGCTTAGTCATACAAGAGAATAGATTGAAGACACCCATGATGACAGGTGGAATGAAGGTTGAGTCTCTTTTCATGGACATTAGTGTTAACATATTGATGATGATTTAAATATGCTATTTAAATATGTTAGCAATTTCCAATAACAATGTAGACTTAGGTTGAAGATGATAGGTTTGTTTCTTTTCATGCTAAAGAGGGCAGACCAACAGTGGAAGTTTTAGTATGCTTGGCTCAGGGAGTGGTACTATTTGGAGGTGTGGCCTTGTTGGAGGAAGTGTGTCATTTGGGTATGTGCTTTAAGACCCCTTTCCTAACCATGTAGGAGCCAATCTTCTCCTAGCTGCCTTTGGGACAAGAGGTTGAACTCTCAATTCCTCCAGCTCCATGCCTGCCTAGACATGACCATGCTTCCTGCCATAGTGATAATGGACTGTATATTTAAGGTAAATAACTATGAAAAATTAAATTAAATTGACACAGAATGTAGTCCATTTGGATTCAGTCCCAGGTATCAGAAAGTAAGGAATTGTAGGTAACTGAGTAAAGCTTAGAGCAGGAGGAGAGGCTTTTCTTAGAAGCACACAAACTGGCTGTCCAGTGCCAAAGTATCAGCCCTGAAAACATACATACAGGTAGCAGGATATGGACTAAATAGGTTAGTCTGTGTTGATTTAATTTAATTTTTCTTAGTTATTTATTTTTACTTAGTTTTCTCTCACATAATACACCCTGACCACAGTTTCTACTCCTATCATCACCCCTCCCCCCCATTTTCCTTTCTCCTAGACCTACTGATTCTCTGTTTCCCTTCAGAAAAAGAGGAGGCTTTCCAGTGATCTCAACTTCATAACAAGATGCAATAAGACTGGGCACAAACCCTCATATCAAGACTGGAAAAGAAACCCAGTAGGAGGAAAAGGATCACAGGAATGGAAAAAAGAGTCAGACACACCCCGACTTCCACTGTAGGGGTCCTACAAAAATACCAAGCTAGACAAACATAACATATACAGAGGACCTAGTGCAGATCCACACAGTCTTGTAATTGTTGCTTCAGTCTCTGTGAACTTCTATGAACTCTACATAGTTGATATCATTGGGCCATTCCTTCCTGGGATCTTCAACTTCTCTGATTCCTATGACCCTTCCTCCCTGACTTCTGAATAGCTGCCGAGCTCCATCTAATGTGTTGTTGTGGCTCTCTGTTTCATTCATCAGCTGCATGAAGATGCCTCTCTGATGCTGCTTGGGCTAGGCACCAATCTATAAGCATAGCAGAATATCAAAAGGAGTCATTTCATTGACTTTATTTTGCCAGTCATGTTTTTTTTTTTTTTTTTTTTTTATTAACTTGAGTATTTCTTATATACATTTCGAGTGTTATTCCCTTTCCCGGTTTCCGGGCAAACATCCCCCTCACCCCTCCCCTTCCTTATGGGTGTTCCCCTCCCCATCCTCCCCCCATTGCCGCCCTCCCCCCAACAGTCTAGTTCACTGGGGGTTCAGTCTTAGCAGGACCCAGGGCTTCCCCTTCCACTGGTGCTCTTACTAGGATATTCATTGCTACCTATGAGGTCAGAGTCCAGGGTCAGTCCATGTATAGTCTTTAGGTAGTGGCTTAGTCCCTGGAAGCCCTGGTTGCTTGGTATTGTTGTACATATGGGGTCTCGAGCCCCTTCAAGCTCTTCCAGTTCTTTCTCTGATTCCTTCAACGGGGGTCCTATTCTCAGTTCAGTGGTTTGCTGCTGGCATTCGCCTCTGTATTTGCTGTATTCTGGCTGTGTCTCTCAGGAGCGATCTACATCCGGCTCCTGTCGGCCTGCACTTCTTTGCTTCATCCATTTTGTCTAATTGGGTGGCTCTATATGTATGGGCCACATGTGGGGCAGGCTCTGAATGGGTGTTCCTTCAGTCTCTGTTTTAATCTTTGCCTCTCTCTTCCCTGCCAAGGGTATTCTTGTTCCCCTTTTAAAGAAGGAGTGAAGCATTCACATTTTGATCATCCGTCTTGAGTTTCATTTGTTCTAGGCATCTAGAACAAATTCAAGCATTTGGGCTAATAGCCACTTATCAGTGAGTGCATACCATGTATGTCTTTCTGTGATTGGGTTAGCTCACTCAGGATGATATTTTCCAGTTCCAACCATTTGCCTACGAATTTCATAAAGTCGTTGTTTTTGATAGCTGAGTAATATTCCATTGTGTAGATGTACCACATTTTCTGTATCCATTCCTCTGTTGAAGGGCATCTGGGTTCTTTCCAGCTTCTGGCTATTATAAATAAGGCTGCGATGAACATAGTGGAGCACGTGTCTTTTTTATATGTTGGGGCATCTTTTGGGTATATGCCCAAGAGAGGTATAGCTGGATCCTCAGGTAGTTCAGTGTCCAAATTTCTGAGGAACCTCCAGACTGATTTCCAGAATGGTTGTATCAGTCTGCAACCCCACCAACAATGGAGGAGTGTTCCTCTTTCTTCACATTCTCTCCAGAATCTGCTGTCACCTGAGTTTTTGATCTTAGCCATTCTCACTGGTGTGAGGTGAAATCTCAGGGTTGTTTTGATTTGCATTTCCCTTATGACTAAAGATGTTGAACATTTCTTTAGGTGTTTCTCAGCCATTCGGCATTCCTCAGCTGTGAATTCTTTGTTTAGCTCTGAACCCCATTTTTTAATAGGGTTATTTGTTTCCCTGCGGTTTAGCTTCTTGAGTTCTTTGTATATTTTGGATATAAGGCCTCTATCTGTTGTAGGATTGGTAAAGATCTTTTCCCAATCTGTTGGTTGCCGTTTTGTCCTAACCACAGTGTCCTTTGCCTTACAGAAGCTTTGCAGTTTTATGAGATCCCATTTGTCGATTCTTGATCTTAGAGCATAAGCCATTGGTGTTTTGTTCAGGAAATTTTTTCCAGTGCCCATGTGTTCCAGATGCTTCCCTAGTTTTTCTTCTATTAGTTTGAGTGTGTCTGCTTTGATGTGGAGGTCCTTGATCCACTTGGACTTAAGCTTTGTACAGGGTGATAAGCAGGGATCGATCTGCATTCTTCTACATGTTGCCCTCCAGTTGAACCAGCACCATTTGCTGAAAATGCTATCTTTTTTCCATTGGATGGTTTTGGCTCCTTTGTCAAAAATCAAGTGACCATAGGTGTGTGGGTTCATTTCTGGGTCTTCAATTCTATTCCATTGGTCTATCTGTCTGTCTCTGTACCAATACCATGCAGTTTTTATCACTATTGCTCTGTAATACTGCTTGAGTTCAGGGATAGTGATTCCCCCTGAAGTCCTTTTATTGTTGAGGATAGCTTTAGCTATCCTGGGTTTTTTGTTATTCCAGATGAATTTGCAAATTGTTCTGTCTAACTCTTTGAAGAATTGGATTGGTATTTTGATGGGGATTGCATTGAATCTGTAGATTGCTTTTGGTAAAATGGCCATTTTTACTATATTAATCCTGCCAATCCATGAGCATGGGAGATCTTTCCATCTTCTGAGGTCTTCTTCAATTTCTTTCCTCAGTGTCTTGAAGTTCTTATTGTACAGATCTTTTACTTGCTTGGTTAAAGTCACACCGAGGTACTTTATATTATTTGGGTCTATTATGAAGGGTGTCGTTTCCCTAATTTCTTTCTCGGCTTGTTTCTCTTTTGTATAGAGGAAGGCAACTGATTTATTTGAGTTAATTTTATACCCAGCCACTTTGCTGAAGTTGTTTATCAGCTTTCGTAGTTCTCTGGTGGAAATTTTGGGATCACTTAAATATACTATCATGTCATCTGCAAATAGTGATATTTTGACCTCTTCTTTTCCGATCTGTATCCCCTTAATCTCCTTTTGTTGTCTGATTGCTCTGGCTAGAACTTCAAGAACTATATTGAATAAGTAGGGAGAGAGTGGGCAGCCTTGTCTAGTCCCTGATTTTAGTGGGATTGCTTCAAGTTTCTCTCCATTTAGTTTAATGTTAGCAACTGGTTTGCTGTATATGGCTTTTACTATGTTTAGGTATGGGCCTTGAATTCCTATTCTTTCCAGGACTTTTATCATGAAGGGGTGTTGAATTTTGTCAAATGCTTTCTCAGCATCTAATGAAATGATCATGTGGTTCTGTTCTTTCAGTTTGTTTATATAATGGATCACGTTGATGGTTTTCCGTATATTAAACCATCCCTGCCTGCCTGGGATGAAGCCTACTTGATCATGGTGGATGATTGTTTTGATGTGCTCTTGAATTCGGTTTGCCAGAATTTTATTGAGTATTTTTGCGTCGATATTCATAAGGGAAATTGGTCTGAAGTTCTCTTTCTTTGTTGTGTCTTTGTGTGGTTTAGGTATAAGAGTAATTGTGGCTTCGTAGAAGGAATTCGGTAGGGCTCCATCTGTTTCAATTTTGTAGAATAGTTTGGATAATATTGGTATGAGGTCTTCTATGAAGGTTTGATAGAATTCTGCACTAAACCCGTCTGGACCTGGGCTCTTTTTGGTTGGGAGACCTTTAATGACTGCTTCTATTTCCTTAGCAGTTATGGGGTTGTTTAACTGGTTTATCTGTTCCTGATTTAACTTCGATACCTGGTATCTGTCTAGGAAATTGTCCATTTCCTGAAGATTTTCAAGTTTTGTTGAATATAGGTTTTTATAGTAAGATCTGATGATTTTTTGAATTTCCTCTGAATCTGTAGTTATGTCTCCCTTTTCATTTCTGATTTTGTTAATTTGGACGCACTCTCTGTGTCCTCTCGTTAGTCTGGCTAAGGGTTTATCTATCTTGTTGATTTTCTCAAAGAACCAACTTTTGGTTCTGTTGATTCTTTCTATGGTCCTTTTTGTTTCTACTTGGTTGATTTCAGCTCTGAGTTTGATTATTTCCTGCCTTCTACTCCTCCTGGGTGTATTTGCTTCTTTTTGTTCTAGAGCTTTTAGGTGTGCTGTCAAGCTGCTGACATATGCTCTTTCCTGTTTCTTTCTGCAGGCACTCAGCGCTATGAGTTTTCCTCTTAGCACAGCTTTCATTGTGTCCCATAAGTTTGAGTATGTTGTATCTTCATTTTCATTAAATTCTAAAAAGTTTTTAATTTCTTTCTTTATTTCTTCCTTGACCAGGTTATCATTGAGTAGAGCATTGTTCAATTTCCACGTATATGTGGGCATTCTTCCCTTATTGTTATTGAAGACCAGTTTTAGGCCGTGGTGGTCCGACAGCACGCATGGGATTATTTCTATCTTTCTGTACCTGTTGAGGCCCGTTTTTTGACCAATTATATGGTCAATTTTGGAGAAAGTACCATGAGGAGCTGAGAAGAAGGTATATCCTTTTGCTTTAGGATAGAATGTTCTATAAATATCCGTTAAGTCCATTTGGCTCATGACTTCTCTTAGTCTGTCGACATCACTGTTTAATTTCTGTTTCCATGATCTGTCCATTGATGAGAGTGGGGTGTTGAAATCTCCCACTATTATTGTGTGAGGAGCAATGTGTGTTTTGAGCTTTAGTAAGGTTTCTTTTACGTATGTAGGTGCCCTTGTATTTGGGGCATAGATATTTAGGATTGAGAGTTCATCTTGGTGGATTTTTCCTTTGATGAATATGAAGTGTCCTTCCTTATCTTTTTTGATGACTTTTAGTTGAAAGTTGATTTATTTGATATTAGAATGGCTACTCCAGCTTGCTTCTTCTGACCATTTGCTTGGAAAGTTGTTTTCCAGCCTTTCCCTCTGAGGTAGTGTCTGTCTTTGTCTCTGAGGTGTGTTTCCTGTAGGCAGCAGAATGCAGGGTCCTCGTTGCGTATCCAGTTTGTTAATCTATGTCTTTTTATTGGGGAGTTGAGGCCATTGATATTGAGAGATATTAAGGAATAGTGATTATTGCTTCCCGTTATATTCATATTTGGATGTGAGGTTATGTTTGTGTGCTTTCATTCTCTTTGTTTTGTTGCCAAAACAATTAGTTTCTTGCTTCTTCTAGGGTATAGCTTGCCTCCTTATGTTGGGCTTTACCATTTATTATCCTTTGTAGTGCTGGATTTGTAGAAAGATATTGTGTAAATTTGGTTTTGTCATGGAATATCTTGGTTTCTCCATCAATGTTAATTGAGAGTTTTGCTGGATACAGTAACCTGGGCTGGCATTTGTGTTCTCTTAGGGTCTGTATGACATCAGTCCAGGATCTTCTGGCCTTCATAGTTTCTGGCGAGAAGTCTGGTGTGATTCTGATAGGTCTCCCTTTATATGTTACTTGACCTTTTTCCCTTACTGCTTTTAATATTCTTTCTTTATTTTGTGCGTTTGGTGTTTTGACAATTATGTGACGGGAGGTGTTTCTTTTCTGGTCCAATCTATTTGGAGTTCTGTAGGCTTCTTGTATGTCCATGGGTATCTCTTTTTTTAGGTTAGGGAAGTTTTCTTCTATGATTTTGTTGAAGATATTTACTGGTCCTTTGAGCTGGGAGTCTTCACTCTCTTCTATACCTATTATCCTTAGGTTTGATCTTCTCATTGAGTCTTGGATTTCCTGTATGTTTTGGACCAGTAGCTTTTTCTGCTTTACATTATCTTTGACAGTTGAGTCAATGATTTCTATGGAATCTTCTGCTCCTGAGATTCTCTCTTCCATCTCTTGTATTCTGTTGGTGAAGCTTGTATCTACAGCTCCTTGTCTCTTCTTTTGGTTTCTATATCCAGGGTTGTTTCCATGTGTTCTTTCTTGATTGCTTCTATTTCCATTTTTAATTCCTTCAACTGTTTGATTGTGTTTTCCTGGAATTATTTCAGGGATTTTTGTGTCTCCTCTCTATGGGCTTCTATTTTTTTATTTATGTTTTCCTGGAATTCTTTCATGGATTTTTGAGATTCTTTCAGGCATTTTTGCGATTCCTCTCTGTAGGCTTCTACTTGTTCTCTAAGGGAGTTCTTCATGTCTTTCTTGAAGTCCTCCAGCATCATGATCAAATATGATTTTGAAACTAGATCTTGCTTTTCTGGTGTGTTTGGATATTCCGTGTTTGCTTTGGTGGGAGAATTGGGCTCCGATGATGCCATGTAGTCTTGGTTTCTGTTGCTTGTGTTCCTGCGCTTGCCTCTCGCCATCAGATTATCTCTAGTGTTACTTTGTGCTGCTATTTCTGACAGTGGCTAGACTGTCCTATAAGCCTGTGTGTCAGGAGTGCTGTAGACCTGTTTTCCTCTCTTTCAGTCAGTTATGGGGACAGAGTGTTCTGCTTTCGGGCGTGTAGTTTTTCCTCTCTACAGGTCTTCAGCTGTTCCTGTGGGCCTGTGTCTTGAGTTCACCAGGCAGCTTTCTTGCAGCAGAAAATTTGTTCTTACCTGTGGTCCTGAGGCTCAAGTTCGCTCGTGGGGTGCTGCCCACGGGCTCTCTGCACTGGCAGCAACCAGGAAGACCTGTGCCGCCCCTTCCGGGAGCTTCAGTGCACCAGGGTTCCAGATGGTCTTTGGCTTTTTCCTCTGGCGTCCGAGATGTGTGTGCAGGGAGCAGTCTCTTCTGGTTTCCCAGGCTTGTCTGCCTCTCTGAAGGTTTAGCTCTCCCTCCCACGGGATTTGGGTATGAACCCCATTTTTTAATAGGGTTATTTGTCTCCCTGCGGTCTAACTTCTTGAGTTCTTTGTATATTTTGGATATAAGGCCTCTATCTGTTGTAGGATTGGTAAAGATATTTTCCCAATCTGTTGGTTGCCGTTTTGTCCTAACCACAGTGTCCTTTGCCTTAGAGAAGCTTTGCAGTTTTATGAGATCCCATTTGTTGATTCTTGATCTTAGAGCATAAGCCATTGGTGTTTTGTTCAGGAAATTCTTTCCAGTGCCCATGTGTTCCAGATGCTTCCCTAGTTTTTCTTCTATTAGTTTGAGTGTATCTGGTTTGATGTTGAGGTCCTTGATCCACTTGGACTTAAGCTTTGTACAGGGTGATAAGCATGGATCGATCTGCATTCTTCTACATGTTGACCTCCAGTTGAACCAGCACCATTTGCTGAAAATGCTATCTTTTTTCCATTGGATGGTTTTGGCTCCTTTGTCAAAAATCGAGTGACCATAGGTATGTGGGTTCATTTCTGGGTCTTCAATTCTATTCCATTGGTCTATCTGTCTGTCTCTGTACCAATACCATGCAGTTTTTATCACTATTGCTCTGTAATACTGCTTGAGTTCAGGGATAGTGATTTCCCCCTGAAGTCCTTTTATTGTTGAGGATAGTTTTAGCTATCCTGGGTTTTTTGTTATTCCTGATGAATTTGTAAATTGTTCTGTCTAACTCTTTGAAGAATTGGATTGGTATTTTGATGGGGATTGCATTGAATCTGTCTGTAGATCGCTTTTGGTAAAATGGCCATTTTTACTATATTAATCCTGCCAATGAATGAGCATGGGAGATCTTTCCATCTTCTGAGGTCTTCTTCAATTTCTTTCTTCAGTGTCTTGAAGTTCTTATTGTACAGATCTTTTACTTGCTTGGTTAAAGTCACACCGAGGTACTTTATATCATTTGGGTCTATTATGAAGGGTGTCGTTTCCCTAATTTCTTTCTTGGCTTGTTTCTCTTTTGTGTAGAGGAAGGCTACTGATTTATTTGAGTTAATTTTATACCCAGCCACTTTGCTGAAGTTGTTTATCAGCTTTAGTGGTTCTCTGGTGGAACTTTTGGGATCACTTAAATATACTATCATGTCATCTGCAAATAGTGATATTTTGACTTCTTCTTTTCCGATCTGTATCCCCTTGACCTTCTTTTGTTGTCTGATTGCTCTGGCTATAACGTCAAGAACTATATTGAATAAGTAGGGAGAGAGTGGGCAGCCTTTTCTAGTCCCTGATTTTAGTGGGATTGCTTCAAGTTTCTCTCCATTTAGTTTAATGTTAGCAACTGGTTTGCTGTATATGGCTTTTACTATGTTTAGGTATGGGCCTTGAATTCCTATTCTTTCCAGGACTTTTATCATGAAGGGGTGTTGAATTTTGTCAAATGCTTTCTCAGCATCTAATGAAATGATCATGTGGTTCTGTTCTTTCAGTTTGTTTATATAATGGATCACGTTGATGGTTTTCCGTATATTAGACCATCCCTGCATGCCTGGGATGAAACCTACTTGATCATGGTGGATGATTGTTTTGATGTGCTCTTGGATTCGGTTTGCCAGAATTTTATTGAGTATTTTTGCGTAGATATTCATAAGGGAAATTGGTCTGAAGTTCTCTTTCTTTGTTGGGTCTTTGTGTGGTTTAGGTATAAGAATAATTGTGGTTTCATAGAAGGAATTCGGTAGTGCTCCATCTGTTTCAATTTTGTGGAATAGTTTGGATAATATTGGTACGAGGTCTTCTATGAAGGTCTGATAGAAATCTGCACTAAACCTGTCTGGACCTGGGCTCTTTTTGGTTGGGAGACCTTTAATGACTGCTTCTATTTCCTTAGGAGTTATGGGGTTGTTCAACTGGTTTATCTGTTCCTGATTTAACTTCGATACCTGGTATCTGTCTAGGAAATTGTCCATTTCCTGAAGATTTTCAAGTTTTGTTGAATATAGGTTTTTATAGTAAGAT
This sequence comes from Rattus norvegicus, assembly GCF_021556685.1. Lineage (NCBI taxonomy): Eukaryota > Metazoa > Chordata > Mammalia > Rodentia > Muridae > Rattus > Rattus norvegicus. The sequence goes on from NC_141535.1 coordinate 178,043,776, forward strand.
CTGATGATTTTTTGAATTTCCTCTGAATCTGTAGTTATGTCTCCCTTTTCATTTCTGATTTTGTTAATTTGGACGCACTCTCTGTGTCCTCTCGTTAGTCTGGCTAAGGGTTTATCTATCTTGTTGATTTTCTCAAAGAACCAACTTTTGGTTCTGTTGATTCTTTCTATGGTCCTTTTTGTTTCTACTTGGTTGATTTCAGCTCTGAGTTTGATTATTTCCTGCCTTCTACTCCTCCTGGGTGTATTTGCTTCTTTTTGTTCTAGAGCTTTTAGGTGTGCTGTCAAGCTGCTGACATATGCTCTTTCCTGTTTCTTTCTGCAGGCACTCAGCGCTATGAGTTTTCCTCTTAGCACAGCTTTCATTGTGTCCCATAAGTTTGAGTATGTTGTATCTTCATTTTCATTAAATTCTAAAAAGTTTTTAATTTCTTTCTTTATTTCTTCCTTGACCAGGTTATCATTGAGTAGAGCATTGTTCAATTTCCACGTATATGTGGTCATTCTTCCCTTATTGTTATTGAAGACCAGTTTTAGGCCGTGGTGGTCCGATAGCACGCATGGGATTATTTCTATCTTTCTGTACCTGTTGAGGCCCGTTTTTTGACCAATTATATGGTCAATTTTGGAGAAAGTACCATGAGGAGCTGAGAAGAAGGTATATCCTTTTGCTTTAGGATAGAATGTTCTATAAATATCCGTTAAGTCCATTTGGCTCATGACTTCTCTTAGTCTGTCGACATCACTGTTTAATTTCTGTTTCCATGATCTGTCCATTGATGAGAGTGGGGTGTTGAAATCTCCCACTATTATTGTGTGAGGAGCAATGTGTGTTTTGAGCTTTAGTAAGGTTTCTTTTACGTATGTAGGTGCCCTTGTATTTGGGGCATAGATATTTAGGGTTGAGAGTTCATCTTGGTGGATTTTTCCTTTGATGAATATGAAGTGTCCTTCCTTATCTTTTTTGATGACTTTTAGTTGAAAGTTGATTTTATTTGATATTAGAATGGCTACTCCAGCTTGCTTCTTCTGACCATTTGCTTGGAAAGTTGTTTTCCAGCCTTTCCCTCTGAGGTAGTGTCTGTCTTTGTCTCTGAGGTGTGTTTCCTGTAGGCAGCAGAATGCAGGGTCCTCGTTGCGTATCCAGTTTGTTAATCTATGTCTTTTTATTGGGGAGTTGAGGCCATTGATATTGAGAGATATTAAGGAATAGTGATTATTGCTTCCCGTTATATTCATATTTGGATGTGAGGTTATGTTTGTGTGCTTTCATTCTCTTTGTTTTGTTGCCAAAACAATTAGTTTCTTGCTTCTTCTAGGGTATAGCTTGCCTCCTTATGTTGGGCTTTACCATTTATTATCCTTTGTAGTGCTGGATTTGTAGAAAGATATTGTGTAAATTTGGTTTTGTCATGGAATATCTTGGTTTCTCCATCTATGTTAATTGAGAGTTTTGCTGGATACAGTAACCTGGGCTGGCATTTGTGTTCTCTTAGGGTCTGTATGACATCAGTCCAGGATCTTCTGGCCTTCATAGTTTCTGGCGAGAAGTCTGGTGTGATTCTGATAGGTCTCCCTTTATATGTTACTCGACCTTTTTCCCTTACTGCTTTTAATATTCTTTCTTTATTTTGTGCGTTTGGTGTTTTGACAATTATGTGACGGGAGGTGTTTCTTTTCTGGTCCAATCTATTTGGAGTTCTGTAGGCTTCTTGTATGTCCATGGGTATCTCTTTTTTTAGGTTAGGGAAGTTTTCTTCTATGATTTTGTTGAAGATATTTACTGGTCCTTTGAGCTGGGAGTCTTCACTCTCTTCTATACCTATTATCCTTAGGTTTGATCTTCTCATTGAGTCTTGGATTTCCTGTATGTTTTGGACCAGTAGCTTTTTCTGCTTTACATTATCTTTGACAGTTGAGTCAATGATTTCTATGGAATCTTCTGCTCCTGAGATTCTCTCTTCCATCTCTTGTATTCTGTTGGTGAAGCTTGTATCTACAGCTCCTTGTCTCTTCTTTTGGTTTCTATATCCAGGGTTGTTTCCATGTGTTCTTTCTTGATTGCTTCTATTTCCATTTTTAATTCCTTCAACTGTTTGATTGCGTTTTCCTGGAATTCTTTCAGGGATTTTTGTGTCTCCTCTCTATGGGCTTCTATTTTTTTATTTATGTTTTCCTGGAATTCTTTCATGGATTTTTGAGATTCTTTCAGGCATTTTTGCGATTCCTCTCTGTAGGCTTCTACTTGTTCTCTAAGGGAGTTCTTCATGTCTTTCTTGAAGTCCTCCAGCATCATGATCAAATATGATTTTGAAACTAGATCTTGCTTTTCTGGTGTGTTTGGATATTCCGTGTTTGCTTTGGTGGGAGAATTGGGCTCCGATGATGCCATGTAGTCTTGGTTTCTGTTGCTTGTGTTCCTGCGCTTGCCTCTCGCCATCAGATTATCTCTAGTGTTACTTTGTTCTGCTATTTCTGACAGTGGCTAGACTGTCCTATAAGCCTGTGTGTCAGGAGTGCTGTAGACCTGTTTTCCTCTCTTTCAGTCAGTTATGGGGACAGAGTGTTCTGCTTTCGGGCGTGTAGTTTTTCCTCTCTACAGGTCTTCAGCTGTTCCTGTGGGCCTGTGTCTTGAGTTCACCAGGCAGCTTTCTTGCAGCAGAAAATTTGTTCTTACCTGTGGTCCTGAGGCTCAAGTTCGCTCGTGGGGTGCTGCCCACGGGCTCTCTGCACTGGCAGCAACCAGGAAGACCTGTGCCGCCCCTTCCGGGAGCTTCAGTGCACCAGGGTTCCAGATGGTCTTTGGCTTTTTCCTCTGGCGTCCGAGATGTGTGTGCAGGGAGCAGTCTCTTCTGGTTTCCCAGGCTTGTCTGCCTCTCTGAAGGTTTAGCTCTCCCTCCCACGGGATTTGGGTATGAACCCCATTTTTTAATAGGGTTATTTGTCTCCCTGCGGTCTAACTTCTTGAGTTCTTTGTATATTTTGGATATAAGGCCTCTATCTGTTGTAGGATTGGTAAAGATATTTTCCCAATCTGTTGGTTGCCGTTTTGTCCTAACCACAGTGTCCTTTGCCTTAGAGAAGCTTTGCAGTTTTATGAGATCCCATTTGTTGATTCTTGATCTTAGAGCATAAGCCATTGGTGTTTTGTTCAGGAAATTTTTTGCAGTGCCCATGTGTTCCAGATGCTTCCCTAGTTTTTCTTCTATTAGTTTGAGTGTATCTGGTTTGATGTTGAGGTCCTTGATCCACTTGGACTTAAGCTTTGTACAGGGTGATAAGCATGGATCGATCTGCATTCTTCTACATGTTGACCTCCAGTTGAACCAGCACCATTTGCTGAAAATGCTATCTTTTTTCCATTGGATGGTTTTGGCTCCTTTGTCAAAAATCGAGTGACCATAGGTATGTGGGTTCATTTCTGGGTCTTCAATTCTATTCCATTGGTCTATCTGTCTGTCTCTGTACCAATACCATGCAGTTTTTATCACTATTGCTCTGTAATACTGCTTGAGTTCAGGGATAGTGATTTCCCCCTGAAGTCCTTTTATTGTTGAGGATAGTTTTAGCTATCCTGGGTTTTTTGTTATTCCTGATGAATTTGTAAATTGTTCTGTCTAACTCTTTGAAGAATTGGATTGGTATTTTGATGGGGATTGCATTGAATCTGTCTGTAGATCGCTTTTGGTAAAATGGCCATTTTTACTATATTAATCCTGCCAATGAATGAGCATGGGAGATCTTTCCATCTTCTGAGGTCTTCTTCAATTTCTTTCTTCAGTGTCTTGAAGTTCTTATTGTACAGATCTTTTACTTGCTTGGTTAAAGTCACACCGAGGTACTTTATATCATTTGGGTCTATTATGAAGGGTGTCGTTTCCCTAATTTCTTTCTTGGCTTGTTTCTCTTTTGTGTAGAGGAAGGCTACTGATTTATTTGAGTTAATTTTATACCCAGCCACTTTGCTGAAGTTGTTTATCAGCTTTAGTAGTTCTCTGGTGGAACTTTTGGGATCACTTAAATATACTATCATGTCATCTGCAAATAGTGATATTTTGACTTCTTCTTTTCCGATCTGTATCCCCTTGACCTTCTTTTGTTGTCTGATTGCTCTGGCTAGAACGTCAAGAACTATATTGAATAAGTAGGGAGAGAGTGGGCAGCCTTGTCTAGTCCCTGATTTTAGTGGGATTGCTTCAAGTTTCTCTACATTTAGTTTAATGTTAGCAACTGGTTTGCTGTATATGGCTTTTACTATGTTTAGGTATGGGCCTTGAATTCCTATTCTTTCCAGGACTTTTATCATGAAGGGGTGTTGAATTTTGTCAAATGCTTTCTCAGCATCTAATGAAATGATCATGTGGTTTTGTTCTTTCAGTTTGTTTATATAATGGATCACGTTGATGGTTTTCCGTATATTAGACCATCCCTGCATGCCTGGGATGAAACCTACTTGATCATGGTGGATGATTGTTTTGATGTGCTCTTGGATTCGGTTTGCCAGAATTTTATTGAGTATTTTTGCGTAGATATTCATAAGGGAAATTGGTCTGAAGTTCTCTTTCTTTGTTGGGTCTTTGTGTGGTTTAGGTATAAGAATAATTGTGGTTTCATAGAAGGAATTCGGTAGTGCTCCATCTGTTTCAATTTTGTGGAATAGTTTGGATAATATTGGTACGAGGTCTTCTATGAAGGTCTGATAGAAATCTGCACTAAATCTGTCTGGACCTGGGCTCTTTTTGGTTGGGAGACCTTTAATGACTGCTTCTATTTCCTTAGGAGTTATGGGGTTGTTTAACTGGTTTATCTGTTCCTGATTTAACTTCGATACCTGGTATCTGTCTAGGAAATTGTCCATTTCCTGAAGATTTTCAAGTTTTGTTGAATATAGGTTTTTATAGTAAGATCTGATGATTTTTTGAATTTCCTCTGAATCTGTAGTTATGTCTCCCTTTTCATTTCTGATTTTGTTAATTTGGACGCACTCTCTGTGTCCTCTCGTTAGTCTGGCTAAGGGTTTATCTATCTTGTTGATTTTCTCAAAGAACCAACTTTTGGTTCTGTTGATTCTTTCTATGGTCCTTTTTGTTTCTACTTGGTTGATTTCAGCTCTGAGTTTGATTATTTCCTGCCTTCTACTCCTCCTGGGTGTATTTGCTTCTTTTTGTTCTAGAGCTTTTAGGTGTGCTGTCAAGCTGCTGACATATGCTCTTTCCTGTTTCTTTCTGCAGGCACTCAGCGCTATGAGTTTTCCTCTTAGCACAGCTTTCATTGTGTCCCATAAGTTTGAGTATGTTGTATCTTCATTTTCATTAAATTCTAAAAAGTTTTTAATTTCTTTCTTTATTTCTTCCTTGACCAGGTTATCATTGAGTAGAGCATTGTTCAATTTCCACGTATATGTGGGCATTCTTCCCTTATTGTTATTGAAGACCAGTTTTAGGCCGTGGTGGTCCGACAGCACGCATGGGATTATTTCTATCTTTCTGTACCTGTTGAGGCCCGTTTTTTGACCAATTATATGGTCAATTTTGGAGAAAGTACCATGAGGAGCTGAGAAGAAGGTATATCCTTTTGCTTTAGGATAGAATGTTCTATAAATATCCGTTAAGTCCATTTGGCTCATGACTTCTCTTAGTCTGTCGACATCACTGTTTAATTTCTGTTTCCATGATCTGTCCATTGATGAGAGTGGGGTGTTGAAATCTCCCACTATTATTGTGTGAGGAGCAATGTGTGTTTTGAGCTTTAGTAAGGTTTCTTTTACGTATGTAGGTGCCCTTGTATTTGGGGCATAGATATTTAGGATTGAGAGTTCATCTTGGTGGATTTTTCCTTTGATGAATATGAAGTGTCCTTCCTTATCTTTTTTGATGACTTTTAGTTGAAAGTTGATTTTATTTGATATTAGAATGGCTACTCCAGCTTGCTTCTTCTGACCATTTGCTTGGAAAGTTGTTTTCCAGCCTTTCCCTCTGAGGTAGTGTCTGTCTTTGTCTCTGAGGTGTGTTTCCTGTAGGCAGCAGAATGCAGGGTCCTCGTTGCGTATCCAGTTTGTTAATCTATGTCTTTTTATTGGGGAGTTGAGGCCATTGATATTGAGAGATATTAAGGAATAGTGATTATTGCTTCCCGTTATATTCATATTTGGATGTGAGGTTATGTTTGTGTGCTTTCATTCTCTTTGTTTTGTTGCCAAAACAATTAGTTTCTTGCTTCTTCTAGGGTATAGCTTGCCTCCTTATGTTGGGCTTTACCATTTATTATCCTTTGTAGTGCTGGATTTGTAGAAAGATATTGTGTAAATTTGGTTTTGTCATGGAATATCTTGGTTTCTCCATCAATGTTAATTGAGAGTTTTGCTGGATACAGTAACCTGGGCTGGCATTTGTGTTCTCTTAGGGTCTGTATGACATCAGTCCAGGATCTTCTGGCCTTCATAGTTTCTGGCGAGAAGTCTGGTGTGATTCTGATAGGTCTCCCTTTATATGTTACTTGACCTTTTTCCCTTACTGCTTTTAATATTCTTTCTTTATTTTGTGCGTTTGGTGTTTTGACAATTATGTGACGGGAGGTGTTTCTTTTCTGGTCCAATCTATTTGGAGTTCTGTAGGCTTCTTGTATGTCCATGGGTATCTCTTTTTTTAGGTTAGGGAAGTTTTCTTCTATGATTTTGTTGAAGATATTTACTGGTCCTTTGAGCTGGGAGTCTTCACTCTCTTCTATACCTATTATCCTTAGGTTTGATCTTCTCATTGAGTCTTGGATTTCCTGTATGTTTTGGACCAGTAGCTTTTTCTGCTTTACATTATCTTTGACAGTTGAGTCAATGATTTCTATGGAATCTTCTGCTCCTGAGATTCTCTCTTCCATCTCTTGTATTCTGTTGGTGAAGCTTGTATCTACAGCTCCTTGTCTCTTCTTTTGGTTTTCTATATCCAGGGTTGTTTCCATGTGTTCTTTCTTGATTGCTTCTATTTCCATTTTTAATTCCTTCAACTGTTTGATTGTGTTTTCCTGGAATTCTTTCAGGGATTTTTGTGTCTCCTCTCTATGGGCTTCTATTTTTTTATTTATGTTTTCCTGGAATTCTTTCATGGATTTTTGAGATTCTTTCAGGCATTTTTGCGATTCCTCTCTGTAGGCTTCTACTTGTTCTCTAAGGGAGTTCTTCATGTCTTTCTTGAAGTCCTCCAGCATCATGATCAAATATGATTTTGAAACTAGATCTTGCTTTTCTGGTGTGTTTGGATATTCCGTGTTTGCTTTGGTGGGAGAATTGGGCTCCGATGATGCCATGTAGTCTTGGTTTCTGTTGCTTGTGTTCCTGCGCTTGCCTCTCGCCATCAGATTATCTCTAGTGTTACTTTGTTCTGCTATTTCTGACAGTGGCTAGACTGTCCTATAAGCCTGTGTGTCAGGAGTGCTGTAGACCTGTTTTCCTCTCTTTCAGTCAGTTATGGGGACAGAGTGTTCTGCTTTCGGGCGTGTAGTTTTTCCTCTCTACAGGTCTTCAGCTGTTCCTGTGGGCCTGTGTCTTGAGTTCACCAGGCAGCTTTCTTGCAGCAGAAAATTTGTTCTTACCTGTGGTCCTGAGGCTCAAGTTCGCTCGTGGGGTGCTGCCCATGGGCTCTCTGCACTGGCAGCAACCAGGAAGACCTGTGCCGCCCCTTCCGGGAGCTTCAGTGCACCAGGGTTCCAGATGGTCTTTGGCTTTTTCCTCTGGCGTCCGAGATGTGTGTGCAGGGAGCAGTCTCTTCTGGTTTCCCAGGCTTGTCTGCCTCTCTGAAGGTTTAGCTCTCCCTCCCACGGGATTTGGGTATGAACCCCATTTTTTAATAGGGTTATTTGTCTCCCTGCGGTCTAACTTCTTGAGTTCTTTGTATATTTTGGATATAAGGCCTCTATCTGTTGTAGGATTGGTAAAGATATTTTCCCAATCTGTTGGTTGCCGTTTTGTCCTAACCACAGTGTCCTTTGCCTTAGAGAAGCTTTGCAGTTTTATGAGATCCCATTTGTTGATTCTTGATCTTAGAGCATAAGCCATTGGTGTTTTGTTCAGGAAATTTTTTCCAGTGCCCATGTGTTCCAGATGCTTCCCTAGTTTTTCTTCTATTAGTTTGAGTGTATCTGGTTTGATGTTGAGGTCCTTGATCCACTTGGACTTAAGCTTTGTACAGGGTGATAAGCATGGATCGATCTGCATTCTTCTAAATGTTGACCTCCAGTTGAACCAGCACCATTTGCTGAAAATGCTATCTTTTTTCCATTGGATGGTTTTGGCTCCTTTGTCAAAAATCGAGTGACCATAGGTGTGTGGGTTCATTTCTGGGTCTTCAATTCTATTCCATTGGTCTATCTGTCTGTCTCTGTACCAATACCATGCAGTTTTTATCACTATTGCTCTGTAATACTGCTTGAGTTCAGGGATAGTGATTTCCCCCTGAAGTCCTTTTATTGTTGAGGATAGTTTTAGCCATCCTGGGTTTTTTGTTATTCCAGATGAATTTGTAAATTGTTCTGTCTAACTCTTTGAAGAATTGGATTGGTATTTTGATGGGGATTGCATTGAATCTGTCTGTAGATCGCTTTTGGTAAAATGGCCATTTTTACTATATTAATCCTGCCAATGAATGAGCATGGGAGATCTTTCCATCTTCTGAGGTCTTCTTCAATTTCTTTCTTCAGTGTCTTGAAGTTCTTATTGTACAGATCTTTTACTTGCTTGGTTAAAGTCACACCGAGGTACTTTATATCATTTGGGTCTATTATGAAGGGTGTCGTTTCCCTAATTTCTTTCTTGGCTTGTTTCTCTTTTGTGTAGAGGAAGGCTACTGATTTATTTGAGTTAATTTTATACCCAGCCACTTTGCTGAAGTTGTTTATCAGCTTTAGTAGTTCTCTGGTGGAACTTTTGGGATCACTTAAATATACTATCATGTCATCTGCAAATAGTGATATTTTGACTTCTTCTTTTCCGATCTGTATCCCCTTGACCTCCTTTTGTTGTCTGATTGCTCTGGCTAGAACGTCAAGAACTATATTGAATAAGTAGGGAGAGAGTGGGCAGCCTTGTCTAGTCCCTGATTTTAGTGGGATTGCTTCAAGTTTCTCTCCATTTAGTTTAATGTTAGCAACTGGTTTGCTGTATATGGCTTTTACTATGTTTAGGTATGGGCCTTGAATTCCTATTCTTTCCAGGACTTTTATCATGAAGGGGTGTTGAATTTTGTCAAATGCTTTCTCAGCATCTAATGAAATGATCATGTGGTTTTGTTCTTTCAGTTTGTTTATATAATGGATCACGTTGATGGTTTTCCGTATATTAGACCATCCCTGCATGCCTGGGATGAAACCTACTTGATCATGGTGGATGATTGTTTTGATGTGCTCTTGGATTCGGTTTGCCAGAATTTTATTGAGTATTTTTGCGTAGATATTCATAAGGGAAATTGGTCTGAAGTTCTCTTTCTTTGTTGGGTCTTTGTGTGGTTTAGGTATAAGAATAATTGTGGTTTCATAGAAGGAATTCGGTAGTGCTCCATCTGTTTCAATTTTGTGGAATAGTTTGGATAATATTGGTACGAGGTCTTCTATGAAGGTCTGATAGAAATCTGCACTAAATCTGTCTGGACCTGGGCTCTTTTTGGTTGGGAGACCTTTAATGACTGCTTCTATTTCCTTAGGAGTTATGGGGTTGTTTAACTGGTTTATTTGTTCCTGATTTAACTTCGGTACCTGGTATCTGTCTAGGAAATTGTCCATTTCCTGCAGATTTTCAAGTTTTGTTGAATGTAGGCTTTTATAGTAAGATCTGATGATTTTTTGAATTTCCTCTGAATCTGTAGTTATGTCTCCCTTTTCATTTCTGATTTTGTTAATTTGGACACACTCTCTGTGTCCTCTCGTTAGTCTGGCTAAGGGTTAATCTATCTTGTTGATTTTCTCAAAGAACCAACTTTTGGTTCTGTTGATTCTTTCTATGGTCCTTTTTGTTTGTACTTGGTTGATTTCAGCTCTGAGTTTGATTATTTCCTGACTTCTACTCCTCCTGGGTGTATTTGCTTCTTCTTGTTCTAGAGCTTTTAGGTGTGCTGTCAAGCTGCTGACATATGCTCTTTCCTGTTTCTTTCTGCAGGCACTCAGCGCTATGAGTTTTCCTCTTAGCACAGCTTTCATTGTGTCCCATAAGTTTGGGTATGTTGTACCTTCATTTTCATTAAATTCTAAAAAGTTTTTAATTTCTTTATTTCTTCCTTGACCAGGTTATCATTGAGTAGAGCATTGTTCAATTTCCACGTATATGTGGGCATTCTTCCCTTATTGTTATTGAAGATCAGTTTTAGGCCGTGGTGTTCTGATAGCACGCATGGGATTATTTCTATCTTTCTGTACCTGTTGAGGCCTGTTTTTTGACCAATTATATGGTCAATTTTGGAGAAAGTACCATGAGGAGCTGAGAAGAAGGTATATCCTTTTGCTTTAGGATAGAATGTTCTATAAATATCTGTTAAGTCCATTTGGCTCATGACTTCTCTTAGTCTGTCTACGTCTCTGTTTAATTTCTGTTTCCATGATCTGTCCATTGATGAGAGTGGGGTGTTGAAATCTCCTACTATTATGTGATGTGCAATGTGTGTTTTGAGCTTTAATAAGGTTTCTTTTACGTATGTAGGTCCCCTTGTATTTGGGGCATAGATATTTAGGATTGAGAGTTCATCTTGGTGGATTTTTCCTTTGATGACTATGAAGTGTCCTTCCTTATCTTTTTTGATGACTTTTAGTTGAAAATTGATTTTATTTGATATTAGAATGGCTACTCCAGTTTGCTTCTTCCTACCATTTGCTTGGAAAGTTGTTTTCCAGCCTTTCCCTCTGAGGTAGTGTCTGTCTTTGTCTCTGAGGTGTGTTTCCTGTAGGCAGCAGAATGCAGGGTCCTCATTGCGTATCCAGTTTGTTAATCTATGTCTTTTTATTGGGGAGTTGAGGCCATTGATGTTGAAAGATATTAAGCAATAGTGATTATTGCTTCCTGTTATATTCATATTTGGATGTGAGGTTATGTTTGTGTGCTTTTTTTCTCTTTGTTTTGTTGCCAAGACGATTAATTTCTTGCTTCTTCTAGGGTATAGCTCGCCTCCTTATGTTGGGCTTTATCATTTATTATCTTTTGTAGTGCTGGATTTGTAGAAAGATATTGTGTAAATTTGGTTTTGTCATGGAATATCTTGCTTTCTCCATCAATGTTAATTGAGAGTTTTGCAGGATACAGCAACCTGGGTTGGCATTTGTGTTCTCTTAGGGTCTGTATGACATCAGTCCAGGATCTTCTGGCCTTCATAGTTTCTGGTGAAAAGTCTGGTGTGATTCTGATAGGTCTGCCTTTATATGTTACTTGACCTTTTTCCTTACTGCTTTTAATATTCTTTCTTTATTTTGTGTGTTTGGTGTTTTGACTATTATGTGACGGGAGGTGTTTGTTTTCTGGTGCAATCTATTTGGAGTTTTGTAGGCTTCTTGTATGCCTATGGGTATCTCTTTTTTTAGGTTAGGGATGTTTTCTTCTATGATTTTGTTGAAGATATTTACTGGTCCTTTGAGCTGGGAGTCTTCACTCTCTTCTATACCTGTTATCCTTAGGTTTGATCTTCTCATTGAGTCCTGGATTTCCTGTATGTTTTGGACCAGTAGCTTTTTCTGCTTTACATTATCTTTGACAGTTGAGTCAATGATTTCTATGGAATCTTCTGCTCCTGAGATTCTCTCTTCCATCTCTTGTATTCTGTTGGTGAAGCTTGTATCTACAGCTCCTTGTCTCTTCTTTTGGTTTTCTATATCCTGGGTTGTTTCCATGTGTTCTTTCTTGATTGCTTCTATTTCCATTTTTAATTCCTTCAACTGTTTGATTGTGTTTTCCTGGAATTCTTTCAGGGATTTTTGCGATTCCTCTCTGTAGGCTTCTACTTGTTTATTAATGTTTTCCTGTGTTTCTCTAAGGGAGTTCTTCACGTCTTTCTTGAAGTCCTCCAGCATCATGATCAAATATGGTTTTGAAACTAGATCTTGCTTTTCTGGTGTGTTTGGATATTCCATGTTTGTTTTGGTGGGCGAATTGTGCTCCGATGATGCCATGTAGTCTTCGTTTCTCTTGCTTGGGTTCCTGCGCTTGCCTCTCGCCATCAGATTATCTCTAGTGTTACTTTGTTCTGCTATTTCTGACAGTGGCTAGACTGTCTTATAAGCCTGTGTGTCAGGAGTGCTGTAGACCTATTTTCCTGTTTTCTTTCAGCCAGTTATGGGGACAGAGTGTTCTGCTTTCGGGTGTGTAGTTTTTCCTCTCTACAGGTCTTCATCTGTTCCTGTGGGCCTGTGTCTTGAGTTCACCAGGCAGGTCACTTGCAGCAGAAAAGTTGGTCTTACCTGTGGTCCCGAGGCTCAAGTTTGCTCATGGGGTGTTGCTTATGAGCTCTCCGCAGCGGCAGCAACCAGGAAGATCTGCACCGCCCTTTCTGGGAGCTTCTGTGCACCAGGGTTCTGGCGTCCGAAATGTGTGCAGAGTGCAGTCTCTTCTGGTTTCCCAGGTGTGTCTGCCTCTCTGAAGGTTTAGCTCTCCCTCCCACGGTATTTGGGTGCAGAGAACTCTTTATCCGGTCTGTTCCTTCAGGTTCTGGTGGTGTCTCAGGCGCAGGGGTCCTTCCGCTCCTGGGCCCTCCCCCACGGGAACCCAGAGGCCGTATACAGTTTCCTCTTGGGCCAGGGATGTGGGCAGGGGTGGACAGTGTTGGTGGTCTCTTCTGCTCTGCAGCCTCAGGAGTGCCCTCCTGATCAGGCGGTGAGGTCTCTCTCCCTCGGGGTCTGGGAGCAGAGAGCTGCTGCGGGCCGGGATCCGCGGGTTTCTCATGTTTTGTTTTAAGGTATATCTCTGAGCCATCCAGCTTCTGGTTCCTGGACAACCAGAACAGGGTCCAGTAAGGGCCTTAGTGGCTTGGGCCTCAAGTTAGATCAGTCATTGGTTGGCCTCTTGGACAAGCTCTGAGCCAACATTGCCACAGCATATCTTGAACAAGAACAGATGCAGGTCCAAGATTTTGTGTCTAGATCAGTGTCCTGGTTCCACCACTAAGAGTTTTACAGGGATAATTTTATTTTACCACAGGGTCTTACCAAGTTGTCTAGGCTGATCTTGAACTCATGATCCTCTTCCCTCAGTCTTTCATTCAGCTGATGTTACAGGCTTATGCCGTATCTACCACAAAAATAAGGGTAAAATTGGATAATATTTCAGATGAAAATGGAAATAAATGAAGGAAATCTAAATAATAAAACAAGAGTAAAATGACATTAAAATAACAGATATGAAAACATTGTCACATGTTTTGAAGAAGCCAAAGATGGCATCTACCATTGTCAGCAACATTCCTGGCTCCTTTGATATCTGTTTCCAAAAACCTTAATCTGGAATTCCCTCCATCTGTTGAGTCGGGAGCTCATTAAATGTGCTTCTTAATGAACAAATCAGAATGTGAGGATTTAGTCATGGTGAGATCAGCCTTGTAGTGTGCTGGAGCCCATCACTAAGTAGTCCACAGTAGCTATCAGTGCCCTAACAAGTGGACAGAATCTTTAATGATGCTAGATATGAGCATTCACCTTAAAGGTCTGAAAAGCACTGTTGGAAAGCTGTATGTGTGAACCTCTCTGACAAAGTGCAGAGGCAGGGCATAGGGCTGAAGAGTTTCAAGGAAGCAGTATCATATTTGGCAAAGCATGGATGGTGAATGTATGTGATGGCTACAGGTTCTGAAGTCCTAATGAGGACACATAGTGAACTATTTTTGGGGATTATAATCTTTTATTTCTTTCCCAGAATTCAGCCCTTGTAGAAAGGAAAAGGGGGTGGTAGTTGGAAGTGAGCTGATACCACAGCCCTCAGACAAGTGAAGCAGACCCATCTCCATTCTTCGATGTCAGGGATACAGTCCATAGATCACTCTAGGCAAAGGATGGCAAGGATTACTGAAGGCTGGTTTCAGGAAGGAACCATGGGAATATGTAGCTATCTGGCTCTTTCCCAGGGACAAGAAACCTGTTTTTTTACAGGGTAGATTTCCAGGTATTTTCAGCCATGTCCTAGTTCTATCTGAGTTCCTTTTGTTGCTTTAGTCAGAGTCAGCCTTAAACCTTATATCTTAGTCACATCTCTTTTGTTTCAGATCAGTGCTTGTTACTTCCTTATTGGGAAACTAGAGCTACAGTGCTCTATTCCCAGGGCAGGAATACCATCTAAGAAAGAACAAAGTCTAGAGGAGGTGACAGCTGTTGGAGGAGTGACAACTCCTGAAGACTAAGGCTGAAGGATGAAAATGCCAGGCAAGGCGGATCAAGCCAACTAAGCCCTCATCTGTTGGTTGGGCTAGCTGAGGGTCCTCTGGGATTTTTTGGGCACAAATATGCTTGCTGTTTAACTATCCTATTTTCTCAAGGGGGAGAGACTTCATGAGGTGTAAAGGAAAATAGTTGAGAGAATGTTCTTACCTATTCTCTTTAAGAGAACTCAAATCCATAATTCTTCATAGGTGATTAGTAGGGACAATTCTGAGCCATTGACTCAGGGGTCCTTTACCATAGGAACTCCCTAAAGGAAACACAGAAGGCTATAAAACAACGCCAGCCTCCCGAGAATGCCCCTTGGATTTATATTTCATAATGATCTTCATAGATATTTCCCAGTTTGCCCTATCACCAGCTCTGCAGAGTTCTTGGGAAGGGAAACATATCTACCTCACATCTCAGATAAAAATACTATATCCTAGAGTAACACAGAAAGGCAGTATGGACTAAAAAATGGATTTGTAGTTACTCATACTCCAGTGTTCACACTGCTAGAGTTCAGGTATTCCTCCCCAGACAACATTGCCTGGGTTTATTTCAGAAAAAAACTTTTAGAGGATTAGTGTTGTATTAGGAGAATTGTGGGCAGAGATCAGTGAAGAAGGGCTGGGCCAAGGTTGAAAATAGCTGGCATGTTGAGGGGAGGTCAGCTTCTTTTGCCAAGAGCCACATTTACAGGCTAAATATGGGAACCCCCACTCAAACAGTAGGCACATGTCCAAGATGAGACAGAGTCACAGTTGAATCCCCAGAGATAAAAGCAGACAAAGAAGTTGCTGGTTGTCATTTCATTATGATTTAATGGAGAGCTTGAGCTGCAAGCAAGAGCAGGCCTGTCTAGTGCTCATCTTATTCAGAAGGATACATCTAGGAGACAGAAACATCATGGAAGGCATTGGCTTAAAAAAGACTTTATTGCTCCCCATATTACAGTTCAACAAATAAGCCTCTATGACACAACATTCTTTGTAGTTCTGGTTGGACAGGTGCAAAATGGCTTGGTCTTCTTTTTTTTTTCTTTAAAGATTTTTTATTAGTTATTTTATTTACATTTCAAATGTTGTCCCCCTTTCCTTGTTTCCCCTCCCCTGCCTCTATGAGGGTGCTCCCCGACCCACTCACCACTCCCACCCTTGCGTCCCCCCACACTGGGGTATTGAGCCTCCATGGGGACAGCTATATCAGGCTCCTTCAAGTGCTTCTTGGCATCAGCAATAGTGTCTGGATTTGGTATCTACAGATGGGATGGATCCCTAGGTGGTGCAGTCTCTAGATGGCCTTTCCTTTAGTCTCTGTTCCACTCTTTGTCCCAGCATTTCCTTTAGACAGGAATAATTCTGGGTTAAAATTTTTGAGATGGGTGGGTGGCCCCATCTTTCTACCAGGGGCCATGCCTATCCACTGAATATAGTCTCTACAGGTTCTATCTCCCCTCTGTTGGATATTTTGGCTAATGCCATCTCTGTTGGGTCCTGGGAACCTCTTGTTTCCCTTGCATCTGGGACTTTCTATTTTCTACCCCCAGTTCCCCTAGTATTTATACACAAGCATCACTAAGACTCATGTGATTCATCTGGAATCATACATCTCTTGTACTAAATCATGTTCCTGGCTACCAAGAAACATAGGCTCAAGTTAAAGACTTAGTTTCAAATGACAGAAATGTATGGAGAACATTTGGAGTGTCATAGTTAACCCTGGGTCACATGTGATATTTATTTACATATCTGATAGTTTTATTTTATAATATTCTTATTTTATGTTCTCTATGAATACTATCGCAAAACCCAAAATAAGTTAGTAAAATCAACAACCAAATAAACTATGTATGTTCATTTAACAATGGGCAACATAGCTTAGAAGCCAATCTTTACAATGGTTTCAAGTGTTTCTCCCCTTTAAACCAAGGTGACTTTTAAATTCTTTTGACTATAAATCAAATTTTAATGAAACACTCTTATGGTATATCATAATTAGTTCATAGCATCAATCCAATAAGTAAACCCTCTATCTGTGTTTATATACATTTTCCAAAATATTAAGACTAGAAATTAACTAGTCCAACAATAAATTTGACTAAATAATCTGACTAATAGACATTTATTAAATTCACAGGATGAGCACATAACCTTGTATGACTTAAGACTCAGTGAACGAGTAAAGCAGTTATTAAAGGCTGTGGACAGAAACAAAATTGATCCAATCCTCTCCCTAGTCTGGAGTTATACCTGTCCACAGTCAGAAGCTGCAAAACTCTTTATATAGTGGGGGCCCCCTCCTTACAAGAACAAAGAAAGCATCAATGATACTCAACTCCATAAATATCAAGAGACAGTTTGTGCCATGCTTCTAGGATGTACAATTCTTCTGGGCACAGATTCATCAACTGCGTGATGCTTTTGTATTGATTCTAAAGTGTTTTTTGGATGAACTTTGAAAGCTATTTGCTGAGTGTGGGATTCTGTAGGCTTGGGGTTGTCAATAGGCGTGTTTTGCTGCAATTGATAACTATATACTCGTACACCTATGGAGAAGATGAAATATCTTTCTAATTTCATGTTCGGCAATAAACATGAGCGACTGTCTGCATGATTCCTCTTTTGATTCCAGCTGCCAACAGCTTGGAAAGCTTTGAGGCCAGCTAACTCTACCCTCACTCATTAGCTGGTGTCTCCATTTATTTTTCTGCCTAAATGGGTAGAGAAGTCATTTTGTTTAGCTCATTCAGATCTGTTGAGAAAGAGACCAGCAAATCAACACCTGTCACTTTTCAGTACATCCTAAGAGGAAATGGGCTTTGTAGCAGCATTGTCTTGGCAGCACACAGAATGCTCTAGGTTTGAAGTAAATGCCTAGATTCTGTGCAGCAGTCATCCACAACTCCAAGCCAGGGAGGGGGTGCCTATGCGCCTATTATGGATATAATTAATCCAAATCACTCAGAAGACAAGTAAATTTAAATTATGGGTTCTTAGTTTCTAAGAACTCGCCAATTATTGTTAATAGGCCTTGCCTTGATCATGGCTAGTGAGTTAAATCTGTTGAAGCTATTTTTCCAACAGTTAATTTTTTAAAAAATCATTCTATCTTTAGTTAAGTGGGTTTTATACAGCATTGCTTTGTGGTAGCAGCCAAAATGCTCTACTGACCTTAGTTTAGCCCCTGTGTTTTGAAAAATAATTTAAGGTCTCAATTTCTGGATGGTTTTTATGTAATTGGCATTACCTGCATTCAAAGAACGTCTAGCCCATCTATCTGTTATAAGTACCCCCTCTCTTATCGTGGGACATTTGGATAGCTCCTTCTCCATTGAGTTTAGTTATCACTGTGTCTGAGAACATAAGCATGGCAAAGTCTTTCAAAGTTCATATTGATTTTATCAGATCCTATAGTGATTCCATCGTGGTTCAATCCCTTCAGTGTGTATTAACAAGGGGGTTATGGATCTAATGATCATTGCATTCACAAAGGACTAAGCTCTCCCTAGCAATCAGCATTGGCTTGGTCTTCTGATTAATTGCTGTGTAGTGTCCATGGCCATCCTTTCTGAGGCTTGGACATAGCTGGGACTCTGGCCATGGCTACATGAGGAAGCATTGTTGTGACTCTCCTTATGTGTATTGATCAGAATCCTACTATCTATGTGGGCTAAAAATTCTTCAAAGTTCAGGTGTTTAGCTTTATTTGTGTCAAGGTCATCCATCATGAAACTCATGGTTTTCTCATCCTTTCTTCCTTTCTGTAGTTAGAAGAGAGACATTTATTAGTGCTGACCATGGGCACAGAAGAGAACTAGGGAACACCAAGAGTGATATTATGGCAAATCCAGGGGATCAATTTATAATTTGAAATGGTCGACTGAGTTTTCATGGTGGTGTAGATGCTTGTGGGCATAATTTTTTTTGCAATATACTTTTTTTTTATTTTTTTTTATTAACTTGAGTATTTCTTATATACATTTCGAGTGTTATTCCCTTTCCCGGTTGCCGGGCAAACATCCCCCTCCCCCCTCCCCTTCCTTATGGGTGTTCCCCTCCCAACCCTCCCACCATTGCCGCCCTCCCCCCATAGACTAGATCACTGGGGGTTCAGTCTTAGCAGGACCCAGGGCTTCCCCTTCCACTGGTGCTCTTACTAGGATATTCATTGCTACCTATGGGGTCAGAGTCCAGGGTCAGTCCATGTATAGTCTTTAGGTAGTGGCTTAGTCCCTGGAAGCTCTGGTTGCTTGGCATTGTTGTACTTTTGGGGTCTCGAGCCCCTTCAAGCTCTTCCAGTTCTTTCTCTGATTCCTTCAATAAGGGACCTATTCTCAGTTCAGTGGATTGCTGCTGGCATTCGCCTCTGTATTTGCTGTATTCTGGCTGTGTCTCTCAGGAGCGATCTACATCCGGCTCCTGTCGGTCTGCACTTCTTTGCTTCATCTATCTTGTCTAATTGGGTGGCTGTATATGTATGGGCCACATGTGGGGCAGGCTCTGAATGGGTGTTCCTTCAGTCTCTGTTTTAATCTTTGCCTCTCCCTTCCCTGCCAAGGGTATTCTTTTTCCTCATTTAAAGAAGGAGTGAAGCATTCACATTTTGATCATCCGTCTTGAGTTTCGTTTGTTCTAGGGATCTAGGGTAATTCAAGCATTTGGGCTAAAAGCCACTTATCAATGAGTGCATACCATGTATGTCTTTCTGTGATTGGGTTAGCTCACTCAGGATGATATTTTCCAGTTCCAACCATTTGCCTACGAATTTCATAAAGTCATTGTTTTTGATAGCTGAGTAATATTCCATTGTGTAGATGTACCACATTTTCTGTATCCATTCCTCTGTTGAAGGGCATCTGGGTTCTTTCCATTTTCTGGCTATTATAAATAAGGCTGCGATGAACATAGTGGAGCACGTGTCTCTTTTATATGTTGAGGCATCTTTTGGGTATATGCCCAAGAGAGGTATAGCTGGATCCTCAGGCAGTTCAATGTCCAATTTTCTGAGGAACCTCCAGACTGATTTCCAGAATGGTTGTATCAGTCTGCAATCCCACCAACAATGGAGGAGTGTTCCTCTTTCTCCACATCCTCGCCAGCATCTGCTGTCACCTGAGTTTTTGATCTTAGCCAATCGCACTGGTGTGAGGTGAAATCTCAGGGTTGTTTTGATTTGCATTTCCATTATGACTAAAGATGTTGAACATTTCTTTAAGTGTTTCTCAGCCATTCGGCATTCCTCAGCTGTGAATTCTTTGTTTAGCTCTGAACCCCATTTTTTAATAGGGTTATTTGTTTCCCTGCGGTCTAGCTTCTTGAGTTCTTTGTATATTTTGGATATAAGGCCTCTATCTGTTGTAGGATTGGTAAAGATCTTTTCCCAATCTGTTGGTTGCCGTTTTGTCCTAACCAAAGTGTCCTTTGCCTTACAGAAGCTTTGCAGTTTTATGAGATCCCATTTGTCTATTCTTGATCTTAGAGCATAAGCCATTGGTGTTTTGTTCAGGAAATTTTTTCCAGTGCCCATGTGTTCCAGATGCTTCCCTAGTTTTTCTTCTATCAGTTTGAGTGTGTCTGATGTGGAGGTCCTTGATCCACTTGGACTTAAGCTTTGTACAGGGTGATAAGCAGGGATCGATCTGCATTCTTCTACATGTTGCCCTCCAGTTGAACCAGCACCATTTGCTGAAAATGCTATCTTTTTTCCATTGGATGGTTTTGGCTCCTTTGTCAAAAATCGAGTGACCATAGGTGTGTGGGTTCATTTCTGGGTCTTCAATTCTATTCCATTGGTCTATCTGTCTGTCTCTGTACCAGTACCATGCAGTTTTTATCACTATTGCTCTGTAATACTGCTTGAGTTCAGGGATAGTGATTTCCCCCTGAAGTCCTTTTATTCTTGAGGATAGTTTTAGCTATCCTGGTTTTTTTGTTATTCCAGATGAATTTGCAAATTGTTCTGTCTAACTCTTTGAAGAATTGGATTGGTATTTTGATGGGGATTGCATTGAATCTGTAGATCGCTTTTGGTAAAATGGCCATTTTTACTATATTAATCCTGCCAATGAATGAGCATGGGAGATCTTTCCATCTTCTGAGGTCTTCTTCAATTTCTTTCTTCAGAGTCTTGAAGTTCTTATTGTACAGATCTTTTACTTGCTTGGTTAAAGTCACACCGAGGTACTTTATATTATTTGGGTCTATTATGAAGGGTGTCGTTTCCCTAATTTCTTTCTCGGCTTGTTTCTCTTTTGTATAGAGGAAGGCAACTGATTTATTTGAGTTAATTTTATACCCAGCCACTTTGCTGAAGTTGTTTATCAGCTTTAGTAGTTCTCTGGTGGAACTTTTGGGATCACTTAAATATACTATCATGTCATCTGCAAATAGTGATATTTTGACCTCTTCTTTTCCGATCTGTATCCCTTTGATCTCCTTTTGTTGTCTGATTGCTCTGGCTAGAACTTCAAGAACTATATTGAATAAGTAGGGAGAGAGTGGGCAGCCTTGTCTAGTCCCTGATTTTAGTGGGATTGCTTCAAGTTTCTCTCCATTTAGTTTAATGTTAGCAACTGGTTTGCTGTATATGGCTTTTACTATGTTTAGGTATGGGCCTTGAATTCCTATTCTTTCCAGGACTTTTATCATGAAGGGGTGTTGAATTTTGTCAAATGCTTTCTCAGCATCTAATGAAATGATCATGTGGTTCTGTTCTTTCAGTTTGTTTATATAATGGATCACGTTGATGGTTTTCCGTATATTAAACCATCCCTGCATGCCTGGGATGAAGCCTACTTGATCATGGTGGATGATTGTTTTGATGTGCTCTTGAATTCGGTTTGCCAGAATTTTATTGAGTATTTTTGCGTCGATATTCATAAGGGAAATTGGTCTGAAGTTCTCTTTCTTTGTTGTGTCTTTGTGTGGTTTAGGTATAAGAGTAATTGTAGCTTCGTAGAAGGAATTCGGTAGGGCTCCATCTGTTTCAATTTTGTGGAATAGTTTGGATAATATTGGTATGAGGTCTTCTATGAAGGTTTGATAGAATTCTGCACTAAACCCATCTGGACCTGGGCTCTTTTTGGTTGGGAGACCTTTAATGACTGCTTCTATTTCCTTAGGAGTTATGGGGTTGTTTAACTGGTTTATCTGTTCCTGATTTAACTTTGATACCTGGTATCTGTCTAGGAAATTGTCCATTTCTTGAAGATTTTCAAATTTTGTTGAATATAGGTTTTTATAGTAAGATCTGATGATTTTTTGAATTTCCTCTGAATCTGTAGTTTTGTCTCCCTTTTCATTTCTGATTTTGTTAATTTGGACGCACTCTCTGTGTCCTCTCGTTAGTCTGGCTAAGGGTTTATCTATCTTGTTGATTTTCTCAAAGAACCAACTTTTGGTCCTGTTGATTCTTTCTATGGTCCTTTTTGTTTCTACTTGGTTGATTTCAGCTCTGAGTTTGATTATTTCCTGCCTTCTACTCCTCCTGGGTGTATATGCTTCTTTTTGTTCTAGAGCTTTTAGGTGTGCTGTCAAGCTGCTGACATATGCTCTTTCCTGTTTCTTTCTGCAGGCACTCAGCGCTATGAGTTTTCCTCTTAGCACAGCTTTCATTGTGTCCCATAAGTTTGAGTATGTTGTATCTTCATTTTCATTAAATTCTAAAAAGTTTTTAATTTCTTTCTTTATTTCTTCCTTGACCAGGTTATCATTGAGTAGAGCATTGTTCAATTTCCACGTATATGTGGGCATTCTTCCCTTATTGTTATTGAAGACCTGTTTTAGGCCGTGGTGGTCCGATAGCACGCATGGGATTATTTCTATCTTTCTGTACCTGTTGAGGCCCGTTTTTTGACCAATTATATGGTCAATTTTGGAGAAAGTACCATGAGGAGCTGAGAAGAAGGTATATCCTTTTGCTTTAGGATAGAATGTTCTATAAATATCCGTTAAGTCCATTTGGCTCATGACTTCTCTTAGTCTGTCGACATCACTGTTTAATTTCTGTTTCCATGATCTGTCCATTGATGAGAGTGGGGTGTTAAAATCTCCCACTATTATTGTGTGAGGTGCAATGTGTGTTTTGAGCTTTAGTAAGGTTTCTTTTACGTATGTAGGTGCCCTTGTATTTGGGGCATAGATATTTAGGATTGAGAGTTCATCTTGGTGGATTTTTCCTTTGATGAATATGAAGTGTCCTTCCTTATCTTTTTTGATGGCTTTTAGTTGGAAATTGATTTTATTTGATATTAGAATGGCTACTCCAGCTTGCTTCTTCTGACCATTTGCTTGGAAAGTTGTTTTCCAGCCTTTCACTCTGAGGTAGTGTCTGTCTTTGTCTCTGAGGTGTGTTTCCTGTAGGCAGCAGAATGCAGGGTCCTCGTTGCGTATCCAGTTTGTTAATCTATGTCTTTTTATTGGGGAGTTGAGGCCATTGATATTGAGAGATATTAAGGAATAGTGATTATTGTTTCCCTTTATATTCATATTTGGATGTGAGGTTATGTTTGTGTGCTTTCATTCTCTTTGTTTTGTTGCCAAGATGATTAGTTTCTTGCTTCTTCTAGGGTATAGCTTGCCTCCTTATGTTGGGCTTTACCATTTATTATCCTTTGTAGTGCTGGATTTGTAGAAAGATATTGTGTAAATTTGGTTTTGTCATGGAATATCTTGGTTTCTCCATCAATATTAATTGAGAGTTTTGCTGGATACAGTAACCTGGGCTGGCATTTGTGTTCTCTTAGGGTCTGTATGACATCAGTCCAGGATCTTCTGGCCTTCATAGTTTCTGGCGAGAAGTCTGGTGTGATTCTGATAGGTCTGCCTTTATATGTTACTTGACCTTTTTCCCTTACTGCTTTTAATATTCTTTCTTTATTTTGTGCGTTTGGTGTTTTGACAATTATGTGACGGGAGGTGTTTCTTTTCTGGTCCAATCTATTTGCAGTTCTGTAGGCTTCTTGTATGCCTATGGGTATCTCTTTTTTTAGGTTAGGGAAGTTTTCTTCTATGATTTTGTTGAAGATATTTACTGGTCCTTTGAGCTGGGAGTCTTCACTCTCTTCTATACCTATTATCCTTAGGTTTGATCTTCTCATTGAGTCCTGGATTTCCTGTATGTTTTGGACCAGTAGCTTTTTCCGCTTTACATTATCTTTGACAGTTGAGTCAATGATTTCTATGGAATCTTCTGCTCCTGAGATTCTCTCTTCCCTCTCTTGTATTCTGTTGGTGAAGCTTGTATCTACAGCTCCTTGTCTCTTCTTTTGCTTTTCTATATCCAGGGTTGTTTCCATGTGTTCTTTCTTGATTGCTTCTATTTCCATTTTTAATTCCTTCAACTGTTTGATTGTGTTTTCCTGGAATTCTTTCAGGGATTTTTGCCATTCCTCTCTGTAGGCTTCTACTTGTTTATTAATGATTTCCTGTGTTTCCCTAAGTGTGTTCATGTCTTTCTTGAAGTCCTCCAGCATCATGATCAAATATGATTTTGAAACTAGATCTTGCTTTTCTGGTGTGTTTGGATATTCCATGTTTGTTTTGGTGGGAGAATTGGGCTCCGATGATGGCATGCAGTCTTGGTTTCTGTTGCTTGGGTTCCTGCGCTTGCCTCTCGCCATCAGATTATCTCTAGTGTTACTTTGTTCTGCTATTTCTGACAGTGGCTAGACTGACCTATAAGCCTGTGTGTCAGGAGTGCTGTGGACCTGTTTTCCTCTCTTTCAGTCAGTTATGGGGACAGTGTGTTCTGCTTTCGGGCGTGTAGTTTTTCCTCTCTACAGGTCTTCAGCTGTTCCTGTGGGCCTGTGTCTTGAGTTCACCAGGCAGCTTTCTTGCAGCAGAAAATTTGGTCTTACCTGTGGTCCCGAGGCTCAGGTTCGCTCGTGGGGTGCTGCCCAGGGGCTCTCTGCAGCGGCAGCAACCAGTAAGACCTGTGCTGCCCCTTCCGGGAGCTTCAGTGCACCAGGGTTCCAGATGGTCTTTGGCTTTTTCCTCTGGCGTCCGAGATGTGTGTGCAGGGAGCAGTCTCTTCTGGTTTCCCAGGCTTGTCTGCCTCTCTGAAGGTTTAGCTCTCCCTCCCACGGGATTTGGGTGCAGAGAACTGTTTATCCGGTCTGTTTCCTTCAGGGTCCGGCGGTGTCTCCGGCAGGAGTCCTGCTGCTCCTGGGCCCTCCCCCACGGGAGCCCAGAGGCCTTATACAGTTTCCTCTTGGGCCAGGGATGTGGGCAGGGGTGAGCAGTGTTGGTGGTCTCTTCTGCTCTGCAGCCTCAGGAGTGCCCACCTGACCAGGCGGTTGGGTCTCTCTCTCACCGGGTCTGGGAGCAGAGAGCTGCTGCGGGCCGGGATCCGCGGGTGTGGGACTTCCTGCAATATACTTTTTTTTTTTTTTTTTTTTTTTGCCTTTAAGTACCTTTTATTTATTTTTTTTTTTATTAACTTGAGTATTTCTTATATACATTTCGAGTGTTATTCCCTTTCCCGGTTTCCGGGCAAACATCCCCCTCCCCCCTCCCCTTCCTTATGGGTGTTCCCCTCCCAACCCTCCCCCCATTGCCGCCCTCCCCCCATAGACTAGTTCACTGTGGGTTCAGTCTTAGCAGGACCCAGGGCTTCCCCTTCCACTGGTGCTCTTACTAGGATATTCATTGCTACCTATGGGGTCAGAGTCCAGGGTCAGTCCATGTATAGTCTTTAGGTAGTGGCTTAGTCCCTGGAAGCTCTGGTTGCTTGGCATTGTTGTACTTTTGGGGTCTCGAGCCCCTTCAAGCTCTTCCAGTTCTTTCTCTGATTCCTTCAATAGGGGACCTATTCTCAGTTCAGTGGTTTGCTGCTGGCATTCGCCTCTATATTTGCTGTATTCTGGCTGTGTCTCTCAGGAGCGATCTACATCCGGCTCCTGTCGGTCTGCACTTCTTTGCTTCATCCATCTTGTCTAATTGGGTGGCTGTATATGTATGGGCCACATGTGGGGCAGGCTCTGAATGGGTGTTCCTTCAGTCTCTGTTTTAATCTTTGCCTCTCCCTTCCCTGCCAAGGGTATTCTTTTTCCTCATTTAAAGAAGGAGTGAAGCATTCACATTTTGATCATCCGTCTTGAGTTTCGTTTGTTCTAGGGATCTAGGGTAATTCAAGCATTTGGGCTAATAGCCACTTATCAATGAGTGCATACCATGTATGTCTTTCTGTGATTGGGTTAGCTCACTCAGGATGATATTTTCCAGTTCAAACCATTTGCCTACGAATTTCATAAACTCGTTGTTTTTGATAGCTGAGTAATATTCCATTGTGTAGATGTACCACATTTTCTGTATCCATTCCTCTGTTGAAGGGCATCTGGGTTCTTTCCAGCTTCTGGCTATTATAAATAAGGCTGCGATGAACATAGTGGAGCACGTGTCTCTTTTATATGTTGGGGCATCTTTTGGGTATATGCCCAAGAGAGGTATAGCTGGATCCTCAGGCAGTTCAATGTCCAATTTTCTGAGGAACCTCCAGACTGATTTCCAGAATGGTTTTACCGGTCTGCATCCCACCAACAATGGAGGAGTGTTCCTCTTTCTCCACATCCTCGCCAGCATCTGCTGTCACCTGAGTTTTTGATCTTAGCCAATCGCACTGGTGTGAGGTGAAATCTCAGGGTTGTTTTGATTTGCATTTCCCTTATGACTAAAGATGTTGAACATTTCTTTAGGCGTTTCTCAGCCATTCGGCATTCCTCAGCTGTGAATTCTTTGTTTAGCTCTGAACCCCATTTTTTAATAGGGTTATTTGTTTCCCTGCGGTCTAACTTCTTGAGTTCTTTGTATATTTTGGAAATAAGGCCTCTATCTGTTGTAGGATTGGTAAAGATATTTTCCCAATCTGTTGGTTGCCGTTTTGTCCTAACCACAGTGTCCTTTGCCTTAGAGAAGCTTTGCAGTTTTATGAGATCCCATTTGTCGATTCTTGATCTTAGAGCATAAGCCATTGGTGTTTTGTTCAGGAAATTTTTTCCAGTGCCCATGTGTTCCAGATGCTTCCCTAGTTTTTCTTCTATTAGTTTGAGTGTGTCTGGTTTGATGTGGAGGTCCTTGATCCACTTGGACTTAAGCTTTGTACAGGGTGATAAGGATGGATCGATCTGCATTCTTCTACATGTTGCCCTCTAGTTGAACCAGCACCATTTGCTGAAAATGCTATCTTTTTTCCATTGGATGGTTTTGGCTCCTTTGTCAAAAATCAAGTGACCATAGGTGTGTGGGTTCATTTCTGGGTCTTCAATTCTATTCCATTGGTCTATCTGTCTGTCTCTGTACCAATACCGTGCAGTTTTTATCACTATTGCTCTGTAATACTGCTTGAGTTCAGGGATAGTGATTCCCCCTGAAGTCCTTTTATTGTTGAGGATAGCTTTAGCTATCCTGGGTTTTTTGTTATTCCAGATGAATTTGCAAATTGTTCTGTCTAACTCTTTGAAGAATTGGATTGGTATTTTGATGGGGATTGCATTGAATCTGTAGATTGCTTTTGGTAAAATGGCCATTTTTACCATATTAATCCTGCCAATCCATGAGCATGGGAGATCTTTCCATCTTCTGAGGTCTTCTTCAATTTCTTTCCTCAGAGTCTTGAAGTTCTTATTGTACAGATCTTTTACTTGCTTGGTTAAAGTCACACCGAGGTACTTTATATTATTTGGGTCTATTATGAAGGGTGTCGTTTCCCTAATTTCTTTCTCGGCTTGTTTCTCTTTTGTATAGAGGAAGGCAACTGATTTATTTGAGTTAATTTTATACCCAGCCACTTTGCTGAAGTTGTTTATCAGCTTTAGTAGTTCTCTGGTGGAACTTTTGGGATCACTTAAATATACTATCATGTCATCTGCAAATAGTGATATTTTGACCTCTTCTTTTCCGATCTGTATCCCTTTGATCTCCTTTTGTTGTCTGATTGCTCTGGCTAGAACTTCAAGAACTATATTGAATAAGTAGGGAGAGAGTGGGCAGCCTTGTCTAGTCCCTGATTTTAGTGGGATTGCTTCAAGTTTCTCTCCATTTAGTTTAATGTTAGCAACTGGTTTGCTGTATATGGCTTTTACTATGTTTAGGTATGGGCCTTGAATTCCTATTCTTTCCAGGACTTTTATCATGAAGGGGTGTTGAATTTTGTCAAATGCTTTCTCAGCATCTAATGAAATGATCATGTGGTTCTGTTCTTTCAGTTTGTTTATATAATGGATCACGTTGATGGTTTTCCGTATATTAAACCATCCCTGCATGCCTGGGATGAAGCCTACTTGATCATGGTGGATGATTGTTTTGATGTGCTCTTGAATTCGGTTTGCCAGAATTTTATTGAGTATTTTTGCGTCGATATTCATAAGGGAAATTGGTCTGAAGTTCTCTTTCTTTGTTGTGTCTTTGTGTGGTTTAGGTATAAGAGTAATTGTGGCTTCGTAGAAGGAATTCGGTAGGGCTCCATCTGTTTCAATTTTGTGGAATAGTTTGGATAATATTGGTATGAGGTCTTCTATGAAGGTTTGATAGAATTCTGCACTAAACCCGTCTGGACCTGGGCTCTTTTTGGTTGGGAGACCTTTAATGACTGCTTCTATTTCCTTAGGAGTTATGGGGTTGTTTAACTGGTTTATCTGTTCCTGATTTAACTTCGATACCTGGTATCTGTCTAGGAAATTGTCCATTTCCTGAAGATTTTCAAATTTTGTTGAATATAGGTTTTTATAGTAAGATCTGATGATTTTTTGAATTTCCTCTGAATCTGTAGTTATGTCTCCCTTTTCATTTCTGATTTTGTTAATTTGGACACACTCTCTGTGTCCTCTCGTTAGTCTGGCTAAGGGTTTATCTATCTTGGTGATTTTCTCAAAGAACCAACTTTTGGTTCTGTTGATTCTTTCTATGGTCCTTTTTGTTTCTACTTGGTTGATTTCAGCTCTGAGTTTGATTATTTCCTGCCTTCTACTCCTCCTGGGTGTATATGCTTCTTTTTGTTCTAGAGCTTTTAGGTGTGCTGTCAAGCTGCTGACATATGCTCTTTCCTGTTTCTTTCTGCAGGCACTCAGCGCTATGAGTTTTCCTCTTAGCACAGCTTTCATTGTGTCCCATAAGTTTGAGTATGTTGTATCTTCATTTTCATTAAATTCTAAAAAGTTTTTAATTTCTTTCTTTATTTCTTCCTTGACCAGGTTATCATTG
The DNA here is from genome assembly GCF_021556685.1 of Rattus norvegicus. Taxonomy (NCBI): domain Eukaryota; kingdom Metazoa; phylum Chordata; class Mammalia; order Rodentia; family Muridae; genus Rattus; species Rattus norvegicus. Next base: position 178,072,340 of record NC_141535.1, read on the forward strand.
AGTAGAGCATTGTTCAATTTCCACGTATATGTGGGCATTCTTCCCTTATTGTTATTGAAGACCAGTTTTAGGCCGTGGTGGTCCGATAGCACGCATGGGATTATTTCTATCTTTCTGTACCTGTTGAGGCCCGTTTTTTGACCAATTATATGGTCAATTTTGGAGAAAGTACCATGAGGAGCTGAGAAGAAGGTATATCCTTTTGCTTTAGGATAGAATGTTCTATAAATATCCGTTAAGTCCATTTGGCTCATGACTTCTCTTAGTCTGTCGACATCACTGTTTAATTTCTGTTTCCATGATCTGTCCATTGATGAGAGTGGGGTGTTGAAATCTCCCACTATTATTGTGTGAGGTGCAATGTGTGTTTTGAGCTTTAGTAAGGTTTCTTTTACATATGTAGGTGCCCTTGTATTTGGGGCATAGATATTTAGGATTGAGAGTTCATCTTGGTGGATTTTTCCTTTGATGAATATGAAGTGTCCTTCCTTATCTTTTTTGATGACTTTTAGTTGAAAATTGATTTTATTTGATATTAGAATGGCTACTCCAGCTTGCTTCTTCTGACCATTTGCTTGGAAAGTTGTTTTCCAGCCTTTCACTCTGAGGTAGTGTCTGTCTTTGTCTCTGAGGTGTGTTTCCTGTAGGCAGCAGAATGCAGGGTCCTCGTTGCGTATCCAGTTTGTTAATCTATGTCTTTTTATTGGGGAGTTGAGGCCATTGATATTGAGAGATATTAAGGAATAGTGATTATTGCTTCCCGTTATATTCATATTTGATGTGAGGTTATGTTTGTGTGCTTTCATTCTCTTTGTTTTGTTGCCAAGACGATTAGTTTCTTGCTTCTTCTAGGGTATAGCTTGCCTCCTTATGTTGGGCTTTTCCATTTATTATCCTTTGTAGTGCTGATTTGTAGAAAGATATTGTGTAAATTTGGTTTTGTCATGGAATATCTTGCTTTCTCCATCAATGTTAATTGAGAGTTTTGCTGGATACAGTAATCTGGGCTGGCATTTGTGTTCTCTTAGGGTCTGTATAACATCAGTCCAGGATCTTCTGGCCTTCATAGTTTCTGGCGAGAAGTCTGGTGTGATTCTGATAGGTCTCCCTTTATATGTTACTTGACCTTTTTCCCTTACTGCTTTTAATATTCTTTCTTTATTTTGTGCGTTTGGTGTTTTGACAATTATGTGACGGGAGGTGTTTCTTTTCTGGTCCAATCTATTTGGAGTTCTGTAGGCTTCCTGTATGTCTATGGGTATCTCTTTTTTTAGGTTAGGGAAGTTTTCTTCTATGATTTTGTTGAAGATATTTACTGGTCCTTTGAGCTGGGAGTCTTCACTCTCTTCTATACCTATTATCCTTAGGTTTGATCTTCTCATTGAGTCCTGGATTTCCTGTATGTTTTGGACCAGTAGCTTTTTCCGCTTTACATTATCTTTGACAGTTGAGTCAATGATTTCTATGGAATCTTCTGCTCCTGAGATTCTCTCTTCCATCTCTTGTATTCTGTTGGTGAAGCTTGTATCTACAGCTCCTTGTCTCTTCTTTTGCTTTTCTATATCCAGGGTTGTTTCCATGTGTTCTTTCTTGATTGCTTCTATTTCCATTTTTAATTCCTTCAACTGTTTGATTGTGTTTTCCTGGAATTCTTTCAGGGATTTTTGCGATTCCTCTCTGTAGGCTTTTACTTGTTTATTAATGTTTTCCTGTGCTTCCCTAAGTGTGTTCAGGTCTTTCCTGAAGTCCTCCAGCATCATGATCAAATATGATTTTGAAACTAGATCTTGCTTTTCTGGTGTGTTTGGATATTCCATGTTTGTTTTGGTGGGAGAATTGGGCTCCGATGATGGCATGTAGTCTTGGTTTCTGTTGCTTGGGTTCCTGCGCTTGCCTCTCGCCATCAGATTATCTCTAGTGTTACTTTGTTCTGCTATTTCTGACAGTGGCTAGACTGTCCTATAAGCCTGTGTGTCAGGAGTGCTGTATACCTGTTTTCCTCTCTTTCAGTCAGTTATGGGGACAGAATGTTCTGCTTTCGGGCGTGTAGTTTTTCCTCTCTACAGGTCTTCAGCTGTTCCTGTGGGCCTGTGTCTTGAGTTCACCAGGCAGCTTTCTTGCAGCAGAAAATTTGGTCTTACCTGTGGTCCCGAGGCTCAGGTTCGCTCGTGGGGTGCTGTTCAGGGGCTCTCTGCAGCGGCAGCAACCAGGAAGACCTGTGCCGCCCCTTCCGGGAGCTTCAGTGCACCAGGGTTCCAGATGGTCTTTGGCTTTTTCCTCTGGCGTCCGAGATGTGTGTGCAGGGAGCAGTCTCTTCTGGTTTCCCAGGCTTGTCTGCCTTTCTGAAGGTTTAGCTCTCCCTCCCACGGGATTTGGGTGCAGAGAACTGTTTATCCGGTCTGTTTCCTTCAGGGTCCGGCGGTGTCTCCGGCAGGGGTCCTGCCGCTCCTGGGCCCTCCCCCACGGGAGCCCAGAGGCCTTATTCAGTTTCCTCTTGGGCCAGGGATGTGGGCAGGGGTGAGCAGTGTTGGTGGTCTCTTCCGCTCTGCAGCCTCAGGAGTGCCCACCTGACCAGGCGGTTGGGTCTCTCTCTCACCGGGTCTGGGAGCAGAGAGCTGCTCCTGCAATATACTTTTAATAAGTTTTCAACCTCTCCTTTAGCCCACCACCCAGCAGAGGCAGTGGAAGAGAAAAGTTATTAGGATATGGGGGAAGTGGACCTGTTCAGCAATACTTCTTTGGGGGCAAGCTTGATCTGCTTTCCCAGTAGTTTAGTCCTATAGCAAACACCAAATACTACTCAGCAGCTACAGACCAGTCCTCTAGGCAAGCAAACACCAGGCACAAATGGGCAGCTGTAGTTCAATCCTAAAGAAGCCACTAGGCTTGATAACTGAAGTGGCACAGAAGTGGCAAGCTGCTGCAGGAACCTCAAGAGCAGTTCTTGGGCATCTTCCTCCCTCACTAGTTAGGCCTTAACTCGAGGAAGTTTGGCATGTCCTATTCACCAGCTGCTTAAATTCCTTTTGGCTCAGGGTATTAGGGTCTTCCTCCTTCCCAGAGTTCTGGTGGAAGTTTTTGATGATCTTCTCCATGTCTTGTTCCATCAGTGACTTTGAGGGTTGCCTTTTTTTGCACCCTATTTGAACCCTGGAGAAGCAAAAGTGCATGTAAAAGAATGGACTGCCAAACTTCCCTGACCTGGTCTCTTTCCATTATTAGGAAGGAAATGGAGGGGACATACACAATAAAAGAAAGGAAAGGGTGATTGAATAGGAACTACCCTTTCATCCACATGTAAAAGATGAATTTCATAGCATGACAAAAGTGACAGAAAACAAAGAATTGTGCAGTAAGAAGCTTTTAGGCAGCTGTGGAAAGTTACAAAGCTTAACTTTGTAAGGAAGGCAGGCAGGCTCTGGTAGACTGGTTTGGAAGAAAGATAGGCTGAGAATGGAAAGAAAGATTTGGAAGGCAGGCCCCTGACTAGGGAAGCTGAGCTGATTTACCAAAACTGAGGGGCTACACAGAATGTTTGGCAGAGTAGAGCAGGACTACCATTTATAGGCATCCCCTGGCTGACATATGTTTCCCCCATCCCAGGATAGATTCATCACAGATGAGCAGTGTGGTATATCTTTATAGGGTGGTTGTGAATTTAGAGGTAGGGCAGGAAATGTAACTCTGTGTATGGAAGGCTATTACTAAGAGGCTAGAAAATGAAGGCTGATTCCCTTCATGATTTTTCACCAACATAATCGAGGAATTCAAAACTGCTTGTCACAGAGTACCCTGACATCACAGAGTAGCTGCCTGGTGTTGACTCCCCCAAACCTTTGAACTTGATTGTATCAAGTTCAAGCCAGGACTACCCTCATTTACATTCCTTGTTTACAAGGTCCTAACTCACATGGTTGAGATTGCACACATAGAAACTACATTCACAACAACTCATTCAAATCATAAGAATTGTATGTTAATCAGTCATGTTTGTCTTCATTATGTGGTATGAATTGCATGACAAGAATCTGCACACAAAAACACTCTGTGTTCTCTCAAGTGGGTACCCCAGTGGCCCACAGTATTAGATTGTGGGTTATTCTCTAATTTCTGCCTACACAGAAACTTTTTTGTAGCACATAATAGGATATTTTATAACTACAAACTCATTAATTATTTTCCAGTTGTTATAATATATCTTATATCTAACCAACTACCTTGGAACTTTATAAGAGTGTATGCTTAGGGAGCAGGTTCTATTCCTTTTCTTTTCTCTGGTTGCTTGTGCTTGTACTAAATTGTCTTGGATCCCTGAAGGCTTTTGGCTATGACCAGGGCTTGATTTATGACATGTGAAGCTCACCACTCTTGTTATTGGGTTGCATTGGCTCTCCTCCAGCTCTTGACTTTCAATTCAGAGACACTAATCTCAGAGATGCCTTAAGAGTTCTGGCAGGGCATACTTGGCATGCTGGGATAACTACTTGCTTCAGGGCTGCACACCTGGTTTCTGGTATGTCCTCCCCACTATGCTAAGGATTGAGAGACCCCATGTACTCAGGTACTCTAGAGTGAACCTGAGACCCTTAGAGAACAATTCAGTTAAGGATTGGGGGTTGTGATTTCTGGCTGATGTAACACTCTGGTTAAGTTCAAAGATATTCTTGTTTTTGCAGGCAACTCCTATATCTTATCTTTCTCTTCTTCCCGCTCATTCCTCCTGAAGCTACGTTCATCACATCCATCTGTACATTGACATGTGACATCAGATTCATGAATCTTCCTTTTGGATGGCCTGATCTATAACCAATGTCTTTTTGCTATTATCACCTTTGAATAATCCCTCCATAAAGTCTTTACAAAAAGCAGGTTATTTTGTATGTTTTAACTTTGAGGGAAGACACTAGCCACTATTATCAGGAGGTCAACTGTAGGGATGGATGCTCTCATTAGATATTACTCCTAGATTTCGTTTGTGGGCATATTAGCACTTTTCCTTTTCAAGAAATTATTCTTGGGATTTAAGATTTTTGTCCTCTGTGGTTAGGACAAAACGGCAACCAACAGATTGGGAAAAGATCTTTACCAATCCTACAACAGATAGAGGCCTTATATCCAAAATATACAAAGAACTCAAGAAGTTAGACCGCAGGGAGACAAATAACCCTATTAAAAATGGGGTTCAGAGCTAAACAAAGAATTCACAGCTGAGGAATGCTGAATGGCTGAGAAACACCTAAAGAAATGTTCAACATCTTTAGTCATAAGGGAATTGCAAATCAAAACAACCCTGAGATTTCACCTCACACCAGTGAGAATGGCTAAGATCAAAAACTCAGGTGACAGCAAATGCTGGCGAGGATGTGGAGAAAGAGGAACACTCTTCCATTGTTGGTGGGGTTGCAGACTGGTACAACCATTCTGGAAATCAGTCTGGAGGTTCCTCAGAAAATTGGACATTGAACTGCCTGAGGATCCAGCTATACCTCTCTTGGGCATATACCCAAAAGATGCCCCAACATATAAAAAAGACACATGCTCCACTATGTTCATAGCAGCCTTATTTATAATAGCCAGAAGCTGGAAAGAACCCAGATGCCCTTCAACAGAGGAATGGATACAGAAAATGTGGTACATCTACACAATGGAATATTACTCAGCTATCAAAAATAATGACTTTATGAAATTCATAGGCAAATGGTTGGAACTGGAAAATATCATCCTGAGTGAGGTAACCCAATCACAGAAAAACACACATGGTATGCACTCATTGATAAGTGGCTATTAGCCCAAATGCTTGAATTACCCTAGATGCATAGAACACATGAAACTCAAGACGGATGATCAAAATGTGAATGCTTCACTCCTTCTTTAAAAGGGGAACAAGAATACCCTAGATGCATAGAACACATGAAACTCAAGATGGATGATCAAAATGTGAATGCTTATTGCAAAAAAGCATAAAATATATTTTTCACATGAAGAGGAAGGCAATATGACATTGCAAAAATAAATTATATTATATGAAAAAAAATGTGAATGCTTCACTCCTTCTTTAAAAGGGGAACAAGAATACCCTTGGCAGAGGAAAAGATTAAAACAGACACAGAAGGAACACCCATTCAGAGCCTGCCCCACATGTGGCCCATACATATACAGCCATCCAATTAGACAAGATGGATGAAGCAAAGAAGGGCAGGCTGACAGGAACCAGATGTAGATCTCTCCTGAGAGACACAGCCAGAATACAGCAAATACAGAGGCGAATGCCAGCAGCAAACCACTGAACTGAGAATAGGACCCCATTGAAGGAATCAGAGAAAGAACTGGAAGAGCTCAAAGGGGCTCAAGACCCCTTATGAACAACAATGCCAAGCAACCAGAGCTTCCAGGGACTAAGCCACTACCTAAAGACTATACATGGACTGACCCTGGACGCTGACCTCATAGGAAGCAATGAATATCCAGTAAGAGCACCAGTGGAAGGGGAGGCCCTGGGTCCTGCTAAGACTGAACCCCCAGTGAACGTGATTGTTGGGGGGAGGGTGGCAATGGGGGGAGGATGGGGAGGGGAACACCCATAAAGAAGGGGAGGGGGAGGGATTAGGGGGATGTTTGCCCGGAAACCGGGAAAGGGAATAACACTCGAAATGTAAATAAGAAATACTCAAGTTAATAAAAAAAATAGCTATAAAAAAAAAGAAAAAAAAGATTTTTGTCCCCCTTTCTCAGATTGAAGGAGCTGAAGAGGTTTGCAACCCCATAATAACAACAATACCAACCAACCAGAGCTCCCAGGGACTAAACCAGTATCCAAAGAGTACACATGGACAGATTCATGGTTCCAGCTGCATATGTAGCAGAGGATGGCCTTGCTGGCACCAATGGAAGGAGCGGCCCTTGGTCCTGCCAAGGCTGGATCCCCCAGTATAGGAGAATGTCAGGACGGGAGAAGGGAGGTGGTTGGGGGAGGGAACACCCTTATAGAAGAAGGGGAGGGGGATGGGATGGAGGGCTTATAGCCAGGAAACTGGGAAAGGGAATAACATTTGAAATGCAAATAAAAGATATCTAATAAAAAATAAAAATAAAAAAATAAAAAGAGAGAGAGAAAAGATGTTTGTTCCCCTTCCTCAAGGGACAAGGCCTTTCTTTACTTCTGGAATTATTTCTCAGATTTGAGAGTGTGTTAGTAGACAGCTGGAATTGAGGGCATTTGGGGAGTGGCATGGAAACTCAGCACTTCCTGGAATCTATAAAGATAACTCTTATGAGGACTCCTAGTAATGGAGGAGCCTGAACTGACCCTCTTTTGAAGGCAGGCAAGGTTTCTAATGATGGAGCAGGGTCCTGTGGAGTTCCCTAAACAACCCAGACTGATGCTAGGACAGAGAATCACTCTCGGAGAACTGACAGTGGGCCGTATTGCTGAGGACAATAATCACACAGCTCATTAAAAGTAGAGAGAGAAAGAGATCAAGCTGGTGCCTGTTTGAAACCTTCACCCCTATGTTATAGTCTCTTTGGCATGGAAAAGTATTCCACAGGCTGTGGAAAGAGAACTCTGGACACCAACCCAGCCACAAAAACCTTGATCTACAGTCTGACCTGTATATAAGATGTGCTGAGGCAATGGTGACACAACTCTTGAGGGTGGCCTATCAACTCTTTGATTGAATGGAGGCCAGGCCATGAGAGTGAGCCTATTCCCTGTACTATCTGGATGGTCAGAAACCAGAGATTGGAAAGCTAAGAGACCTAAGGGCAAAACCAAACCAAATGCGCCAAAAAATCAGTGAAATGATTCTTAATGATATTCAGCTATGCATATAGATTGGTACCTTGTCCAGTCATCTTCAGACAGGCTTTCTCCAGCAGCAGATGTCCTACAGACCCCAAGAGACCATAGATGCCAGCCCAGGCTACTACCCCAAGCAAAATTATCAATCACCATAGATGGAGAAACCAAGATATTTCATGACAAAACCAAGTAGAAAGAAATAATATCTTTCTACTAATATAGCCCTACAGAGGACACTAGAAGGAAATCTCCAACACAAAGAGGGTAACTACACCCGAGAAAAAAAAACAAGAAATTAACATTTCACAATAAAAACCAAAAGAAGAGAATCACACACATATAATACCACCACCAGCAACAAAAATAATAGGAACTAAATATTGTCTATCTTTATTATCTCTCAATAATGAACTTAATTCCCCAATAAAAAGACACAGTCTAACAGACTGTCTATGCAAACAGGATCCATCATTCTGCTGCACATGAGAAACACACTTCAGTGACAAAGACAGCACCACCTAAGACTAAAAGACTAGGAAAAAGTTTTCCAATCAAATGATTCCAAGAACCAAGCTGGAATTGCTGTTCTAATGTCTGATAAAATAGACTTTCAACAGAAAGTCATCAAAATAGATGGGGAAGGACACTTCATATTCATTAAAGGAAAAATCCACCAAAAGGAAGTTTCAATTCTGAACATCTATGCCTCAAATGCAAGGGAACCCACATTTGTAAAAGAAACTTTACTAAATCTCAAAACACACATTAAACCTCACACATTAATATTGGGAGTCTTCAATACTCTTGTCAATGGACAAGTTATTGAAACAGAAACTAAACAGAAATGCAGTGAAACTAACAGAGTTATGAATCAAATGGATTTACGAAATATCTATAGAACGTTTCACTCCCACCCCCAAAAGAGAATATACCTTCTTAGAACCTCATGGAACCCTCTCCAAAATTGACCATATAATTAGACACAAAACAAGACTCAACAGATACAAAAACATTGAAATAACCCCATGCATTCTATCAGATCACCACAGATTAAGGTTGGACTTCAATAACAATAAAACCAACACAAAGCCCATATACTCATAGAAAGTGAAAAACTATCTTCTCAATGATAACTCGAATAGGGAAGAAATAAGAAAGAGATAATTTAATGAAAATGAAGACACAATATACCCAAACTTATGGGACACAGTAAAAGCAGTGTTAAGAGGAAAATTCATAGCACTAAGTGCCCTCATAAAGAAACTGGAAAAATCCCATGCAACCAACTTAACAGCACAACTGAAAGCTCCAAAACAGAAAGAAACAAACATATCCAAGAGGAGTAGAGAGCAGAAAATAGTCAAACTCAGGGCTGAAACCAACCAGTTAGAAACAAAGAGAATGTACTGGCTAGTTTTGTGTGTCAACCTGACATAAGCTGGAGTTATCACAGAGAAAGGAGCCTCAGTTGAAGAAATGCCTTCATGAGATCCAGCTGTAAGGCATTTTAATAATTTGTGATCAAGGATGGAGGACCCAGCCCACTGTTGGTGGTGCCATCCCTGGGCTGGTGGTCTTGGGTTATATAAGAGAGAAAGCTGAGCAAGACAGGGGAAGCAAGCCAGTAAGTAACATCCCTTTATGACCTCTGCATCAGCTCCTGCTTCCTGATCTGCTCGAATTCCAGTACTGACTTCCTTTAGTGATGAACAGCAATGTGGAAGTAAGCTGAATAAACCCTTTCTTCCCCAACTTGCTTTTTAATCATGATATTTGTGCAGGAATAGAAACCCCGACGGAGACAGAGAATAATACAAAGAATCAACAAAACCGAGAGCTGGTTCTTTGAGAAAGTCAACAAGGTAGATAAACTCTTAACCAAACTAGCTAAAGGGCACAGAGACAGTATCTAAATTAACAAAATCCGAAATGAAAATGGAGAGATAACAACAGAAACTGAGGAAATTAAAAAAAAAAACCCATCAGATCCTACTACAAAAGCCTATACTTAACAAAACTGGAAAATGTATATGGAATGGATCATTTTCTAATCACATATCTAAAGTTAAATCAAGATCAAGTAAACTATCTTATCATTTCCATTACCCCTTAAGAAATAGAAGTAGTCATTAAAGATCTTCCAACCAAAAACAAACAAACAAAAACAAAAACCAAAAACAAAGAAACCACCACCACCACCACCACCACCACCACCACCACAACAACAACAAAACAAACCAGGAGCAGATGGGTTTATTGAAGAATTCTACCAGACCTTGAAAGATGAGCTAATACCAATTCTCCACAAACTATTCTACAAAATAGAAACAGTAGGGGCATTGCTTAATTTATTCTATGAAACCACAGTTACTTTGATTCCTAAACCACACAAAGACCCAACAAAGAAAGAAAATTTCAGGCCAATTTCACTTATAAATATCGATGCAAAAATATTCACCAAAATTCTCATAAAATGAATCCAAGATCACATCAAAGGTATCATTCACCAAGATGAAGAAGGCTTCATCCCAGGGATGCAGGGATGTTTCAATATGTGAAAAAATCTATCAACAATATTAAGCATATAAACAAACTGAAAGAAAAAAATCCACATGATCATCTCATTAGATGATGAAAAATCCTTTGACAAAATACACCACTGCTTCATGTTAAACATCTTGGAGAGATCAGGAATTCATGGCACATACCTCAACATAATCCAAACAATATATAGCAAACCAACAGCCAGTATCAAATTAAGAGAAACTGCAATAGTCCCACTAAAATCCAGAGATCCAAGATATGGTTACCCACTTTCTCCCTATCTATTCAATCCAGTACTTGAAGTCCTAGCTAGTGCAATTAGACAACAACATGAGATCAAGGGGATACAAATTGGAAAGGAAGTCAAAATATCACTATTTGCAGATGATATGATAGTATATATAAGTGACCCCAAAAATTCAACTAGAGAACTCCTACAGATGAGAAACAACTTCAGCAGTGGCTGGATATAAAATTAACTCAAACAAATCAGTATTCTTCCTTTATACAGATGGTAAACAGGCTGAGGAAGAAATTAGGGAAATAGCACCTTTCACAAGAACCACAAAGAGCATAAAATATCTTTGTGTAACTCTTACCAAGCAAGTGAAAGATCTGTATGACAAGCACTTCAAATCCCCAAAGAAAGAGATCAAACAAGACCTGAGAAGATGGAAAAATCTCCCATGTTCATGGATTGGTAGGATTAATATAGTGAAAACACCCATTTTACCAAAAGCAATCTCCAGATTCAATGTAATCCCAATCAAAGTTCCAACACAATTCTTCACAGACATGGAAAGAACAGTCCTCAATTTCATATAAAAAACAAAAACCAGAACTCCCCCTAGATATCCAAAACATTTCTCAACAATAAAGGATCTTCTTGTGGATCATCATCCCTGATCTCAAACTGTACTACAAAGCAATAATAATGAACAGAGCATGGTATTGGTACAGAGACAGACAGGTTGATCAATAGAATAGACTCAAAGACCTAGAAAGAAATAAACCCACACATTTATGGACACTCAATCTTTGACAAAGAAAGTGAAAAAAATACAGTGGAAAAAGAAATGTTCTTCAATAAATGGTGCTGGTCTAACTAGTGGTCTGCATGTAGAAGAATGAAAATAAACCCATATTTCTCACCTTGCACAAAGCTCAAGTCCAAGAGGACCAAGAAATGCAACATAAAATCAGATACACTCAATCTAATAGAAGTGGAAAATAGCCTCAAATTCACTGGGACAGGGGGAAATTTCTGGAACAGAATACTAATGGCCCAGGCTCTAACATCAGCAATTGATGAATGGGACCTCATGAAACTGAAATGCTTCTGTAAAGTAAAGGACTGAGTCAATAGGACAAGTCGGTAATCTACAAATTGGGAAAAAATCTTCACTATCCCTACATCCAATAGAGTGCTAATATACAAAATATATAAAGAACTCAAGAAGTTAATCTCTACAAAACCAAATAACCCAATTAAAAATGTGGAGACTAGAGCTAAACAATTCTTGACAGAAGAATCTTGAATGGCCGAGATTCACATAAAGGATTGTTCAAAGTCCTTAGTGGTCAGAGAAATGCAAATCAAAGTGACCCTCACCTCATACCAATCAGAATGGCTAAGATTAAAAACTCAAGTGACAGCACATGCTGGTGAAGATATGGAGAAAGAAACACTTCTTTATTGCTGGTGGAATTGCAAACTGGCACAACTACTCTGGAAATCAATCCAGAGGTTCCTCAGAAAATTGGAAACAGTTCTACCTGAAGACTCAGCTATACCACTCTTAGGCATATACCCAAAAGATGCCCCATTACACCATAAGGATGTGTGCTCCACTGTGTTCATAGCAGCCTTATTTGTAATAGCTAGAAGCTGAAAACAATCTAGATGTTCCTCAAGAATATGTGGATACAGAATATATGGTTCCTTTACACATTGGAATATATTGGAATATTTCTCAGCTATTAAAACAAGGACATCATGAATTTTGCAGGCAAATGGATGGGACAAGAAAATATCATCATGAGTGTTATAATCCAGACCCAAAAGTATATGCTAGGTATGTACTCACTGATACATTGATATTGGCTAATAAGTACAGAAAACCCAGGATACAACCCACAGGCCATAAGAAGTGTAACAAACAAAAAGACCCAAGTGAGGGTGCTCCAATCCCCCTTAGAAGAGGGAAGATAATAATAAAGGGAGGCAGGGGGAGGGAGAAACTTGGGTGGGAGAGGGAAGGGGGAGGGGAAAAGGATCAAGTATGGAGGGGAATAGGAAGAAGCCTAGAGGGCCAGGAGAATGAATAGAAATATGCAGCCTTTTCTGTAAGGCAAAGGACACTGTTGTTAGGACAAAATGGCACAATAGATTGGGAAGAGATTACCAATCCTACAACTGATAGAGGCCTTATATCCAAAATATACAAAGAACTCACGAGGTTAGGATACAGGGAGACAAATAACCCTATTAAAAATGGGGTTCAGAGCTAAACAAAGAATTCACAGCTGAGGAATGTCGAATGGCTGAGAAGCACCTAAAGAAATGTTCAACATCTTTAGTCATAAGGGAAATGCAAATCAAAACAACCCTAAGATTCTACCTCACACAAGTCAGAATGGCTAAGATCAAAAACTCAGGCAACAGCAGATACTGGTGAGGATGTGGAGAAAGAGGAACACTCCTGCATTGTGGGATTGCAGACTGGTACAACCATTCTGGAAATCAGTCTGGAGGTTCCTCAGAAAATTGGACATTGCACTACCTGAGAACTCAGATATACCTCTCTTGGCATATACCCAAAAGATGCTCCAACATATAACAAAGACATATGCTCCACTATGTTCATAGCAGCCTTATTTATAATAGCCAGAAGCTGGAAAGAACCCAGATGCCCTTCAACAGAGGAATGGATACAGAAAATGTGGGACATCTGCACAATGGAATACTACTCAGCTATCAAAAACAATGACTTTATGAAATTCATAGGCAAATGGATGGAACTGGAAAATATCATCCTGAGTGAGGTAACCCAATCACAGAAAAACACACATGGTATGCACTCACTGATAAGTGGCTATTAGCCCAAATGCTTGAATTACCCTAGGTGCACCCAACACATGAAACTCAAGACGGATGACCAAAATGTGAATGCTTCACTCCTTCTTTAAAAGGGAACAAGAATACCCTTGGCAGGGAATAAGGAGGCAAAATTTAGAACAGAGGCAGAAGGAACACCCATTCAGAGTCTGCTGCACATGTGGCCCATACACATATAGCCACCAAACTAGATAAGGTTGATGAAGCAAAGAAGTGCAGGTTGTCAGGAACTGGATGTAGATCTCTCCTGAGAGACACACCCAGAATACAGCACATGCATAGGCAAATGCCAGCAGCAAACCACTGAACTGAGAATGGGACCCCTGTGTAGGATCAGAGAAAGGACTGGAAGAGCTTGAAGGGGCTCGAGACCCCATATGAACAACAATGCCAACAACCAGAGCTTCCAGGGACTAAGCCACTACCCAAAGACTATACATGGACTGACCCTGGGCTCCAACTGCATAGGTAGCAATGAATAGACTAGTAAGTGCACCAGTGGAAGGGGAAGCCCTTGGTCCTGCCAAAATGGAACCCCCAGTGAACGGGATTGTTGGGGGGACGGTGGTAATGGGGGGAGGATGGGGAGGGGAACACCAATATAGAAGGGAAGAGGGAGGTGTTAGGGGGATGTTGGCCTGGAAACTGGGAAGGGAATAACAATTGAAATATAAATAAGAAATACCCAATTTAATAAAGATGGAGAAAAAAAAAAGAAATATGCAGCCTTGGGGGGAAGAGGTGTGTAGACTCTCTAGAAAGTACCAGATACCTGAGAGGTGAGAGACTCTTAGGATTGAGTGGAGGTGACCTTAGCCAAATGCCTAACAATGGGGAGAAGGACCTCAAAGTGTCCATCTCCAGTAGACAAACAGGGCCTCAAGTGGAGGGACTGGGTTATTAACCCAGAAGTTTCTGACCCATTATTGTTCCTGTGTAAAAAACTTTCAGGGACAAAAAAATGGAGAAGAGACTGAAGGAAAGGCTGTCCAATGACTGGTCCAACTTGGGATCCATCTCATAGAGGGTGGGCACCAAGGCCCTGCACTATTACTGATTCTATAATGTGCTTACAAACAGGAGCCTGGCATGGCTGTCCTCTGAGTGACTGTAGTAACAGCAACTGACTGAAATAGATGCACACACCTACACTCATCCACTGTACTGAAGTCAAGGACCCCTATGGTTAAATTAGGGGATGGATTGAAGAAGCTGAAGGGGAGGGTGACCGCATAGGAAGACCAGCAGTCTCAACTAACCCAGTCCCCAGGGAGCTTCGAGAGACTGAGCCACCAACTAGGCAGCATACACAGATTGGTCCAAGGTCCCCAGCACACACATAGTAGAGGACCTCATGGTTTGACATCAGTGGGAGAAGATGCATTTAATATCCTTGAGAAACTTGAGGACCCAGGGAAGCATGGAGGCCTGGTGGCAATGAGGACCCTCTCAGAGGGATGGAGGAGGAGAGAAATGGGATGAGGACTGTGGGAAGGGGACTGGGAAGTGGGGGCAATGACTGGACTGTAAAAAAAAAGAAAATCCGATGAAAGCCAAATTGAAAATAAAAAAGGGCAGGTTTACTTGGGAGCAGCTCACTGGTGCCAAGGAATGATGCCAGGGAAGTTACCATGTGGAGACAGAGGAGAGGGTAAAGAGAAGGAGAGAAAGAACATGGAGAGAGAGGGAGAGAGAGGGAGAGAGAGAGAGAGAGAGAGAGAGAGAGAGAGAGAGAGAGAGAGAGAGAGAGAGAAAGAGAGAGAAAGAGAGAGAGAGAGCACAAAATGTGGTCTGGATTGTATTCTGAAGAGCCTCTAGGTTAGAGGAAGCCCAAATCATTGGACTGGAAATTTCAGGTAGGGACTAAGGGATGCTGGGAGAACCTGGAAGCCAGGTTCACTTTGTTAAGTCAAATAGACACCTCAGCCACTTGTCCCAGATCTGAATTCCAACAATGACCAAGCTACCAAAAGCAATCTACATATTCACGGCAATCTCTGTCAATTCCAGTGTGGTTCCTCACAGAAATTGGAAAAGCAACCTCAAATTTCATACAGAATTACAAAGTTATCCTAAACGATGTTGAACAATAAAAAAGTCTTTATAGGTATCACCACCCCAGATTTCAAGTTAAACCTCAGAGCTACAGTAATGTCAATAGCATGGAATTGCATAAATCAGACTAACTGATCAATGGAATCTGACCGAGGATGCACATAGAATCCAGAAGTCCTACAGCCATCTAATTTTTTTAAAGAGAGAATAATGGTACACATTGTAGAAAAGACAGCATCTTTAAGAAATGTGCTGGTTGAAATCCATAGCTACATGTAGAGAAATGTAAATAGATTCCCTGTGTAAAACTCAACTCCACATGGATCAGGACTTTAACACAAGACCAGAGCCCTATTTGATAGAGGAGAAACTTGAGTAGCTTGAACTTACTGGCTCAGGACTTTCTAACCAGAATTCTGGTAGTACAGACAATAAAACTGAAAAGTGGACCTATGCCTGGAGCTGACCCTATGACACAGCTCTCTGTATCCAGAACCTGTGGGGAGACAGCTGGATTCTCAGAAGTGTAGATAACCCTGAGAGCCCAAGTGAGACTGCCACTTCTGCTCACATTCCTGGCCCAAGAGGAATCTTCCTAGAACCCTCCAAACACAGGAACTGAGGAGCCATCTGATTTCTGCCTGTACCTGGAGCTGACCCTGGAATACAGTTCACTGTACCCACATCGTGCTGGAAGAAAGCCAGTCTCCAGGAGTGCTGACACACAGGCTTACAGGACGGTCAAACCACTGTCTGAGACAGACACCAGAGATAAACACATGGCAAGAGGCAAGGGCAAGAACCTAAGCAACAGAAAACAAGACCACTTGGCACCATCAGAACCCAATTCGCCCACCACAGCAAGCCCTAGATACACCCACACATTGGAAAATCAAGATTCTGATTTAAAATCATGACTCATGATGATGTTAGAGGACTTTAAGATAGACATAAATAACTCCCTTAAAGAAATACAGAAGAGGGGTTGGGGATTTAGCTCAGTGGTAGAGCGCTTGCCTAGCAAGCACAAGGCCCTGGGTTCGGTCCCCAGCTCCGAAAAAAAGAAAAAAAAAAGAAATACAGAAGAACAAAGGTAAACAAGTAGAAGCCCTTAAAGAAGAAACATAAAAATCAACCAAACAGGTGAAAGAATTGAACAAAACTATCCAGAATCTAAAAATGGAAATAGAAACAATAAAGAAATCAGAAAGGGAGACAATTCTGGAAATACACACACACACACACACACACACACACACACACACACACACACACACACACACGCCATGTGTGGGGCAGGCTCTGAACACTATCTTTTTCCATTGGGCAGTTTTAGCTCCTTTGTCAAAGTTCAAGTGACCATAGGTGTGTGTGTTCATTTCTGGGTCTTCAATTCTATTTCCCTGATCTACCATCCTGTCTCTGTATCAATACTATACATTTTTATCACTATTGCTCTGTAATACTGCTTGAGGCCAGGGATAGTGTTTCCCCCAGATGTTCTTTTATTGTTAAGTATAGTTTCGTTCTCCTGGTTTATTTGTTAATCCAAATTAATTTGCAAATTGCTCTTTCTCTTTTTCTTTTTTTTTCATGTGCCCTAGGCATGAAACAGCTTTGGCCACGAAACCAGGCATCAAGCTAGGATGAACAAAGGACTGCCATCTGCTCTGTCCCTGACTGATATAAGAACAACAGCACAAACCAGGTGTCTCTTTGCCCATTGCCAGGGAGTATGAATTGCTCTTTCTAACTCAGTGAAGAATTGAGTCAGAATTTTGATGGGGATTGCATTGAATCTGTAGATTACTTTTGGCAAAATGGCCATTTTTACTATATTAATCCTGCCAATCCATGGGCATGGGAGGTCTTTCCATCTTCTGAGATCTTTCTTCAGAGAATTGAATTTCTTGTCATATAGATCTTTTACTTGCTTGGTTAAAGTCACACCTAGGTATTTTTTATTATTTGGGACTATTGTGAAGGGTATCATTTTCCTTATTTCTTTTTTTCTACCCAATTGGTAAGATATAATTGCCCACCTAAACATACAAAGCCCAGTACCATCCATCCCTTAAGAGCATTAATAACAACCTGTAAATACACAGAGCGGAATCTTAACATCACCAGCCATGGCTTCTCTCCCTCTTGTCTCTTCTCTTTCTCTTCCAGTCTTCTCCTCTTCCTTCAAACTTCTCTCCCACACATCCTTCCTTCTCCTCCAATGACAGGCCTCCTTCTATCCTGTACCTGCCCCTCACCTGTACTTTACAAATTCAATGGGGAGAAGGTTCTGGTGAAGTCAACTGAGCCCTGAGTTCGTAACTAGGCAGCAGTCCTTGGGGCAGTGGAATTAGCATCAAAATACAGATAACTCCAGGGCAAACCACATTTCCCCCTTTTTGTCCAGTTAAAGGCCTTTTCATATATATATATATATATATAACAATTATTACCATTCTATAATTTATAAAACATAGGGTATACTCAACACTCAGTCCATCACTATATCAGTTAGACAGAACATTCAGTTATTCATTCCAGCTTAAGAAAGGCTTAAAATCTATATTATATCTTGGCTAGCTTGTGTACTATCTGATAACTATGCAATAAAATATGTATATTCAGAGTTAAACAACCTGATAGGCTATGAGACTATAATCAGTCTTCGACCCCATCAGAAATCTGAGAATGACCAAATATCTATAAACATAGGAAGCCTAACATGGTTTGCAGAACTGAGAGGTTGTAGCAACATGTGAGCGCAGGTCTTCAGTCTTCTGGCCCAAAATCAACTGACAGACTCTTGATTTTTGACATGCAGATTTTTGAAGGGCTGATCACCCTGTCTTGGCAGAGCTTATTAGTCAACTATTCTACATAATTTGTCCTTTTCTGGACAGCATTAGTCTGCAGATGAAACAGGCAGTTTTGTCCAGTGGCTGCCTAGCTACAAAGTATTACCTTACCTGGTGGTAGAGATGTTCAAATTCTTCATTAACTCTGCCAAAGGGGAACTGTTAGGAGCAGATATGTCTCAACAAAAGATAAATAACTTTAAATCTCGAATTTTGTGGATTTCTGATGGTTTTGAAAACTATCTATATAAGACAATCTGTACTGTTGTCTTTATATCTTAATAATATCAGGAAAGTACTCTCATAAAGTCAGAGCCATGAATTTGCTATTTGGCCCTTAGCTCACATGGGTAATCCACTCAGAAGTTTGTAATGACATCAATAGAATCTAAATCTTGTACTTTTAAACTCTTTTAATAAATAAATTCTATATCACAGCAAAGATATGATTTTAGCTTAGCTACCAAATGAGATTATGATTGTACAACTTAATCTAGCTAATTCCTCCCTGTTAAATTATAACCAATTTTAAATCCTCATAAAAACAACTTTAGAACAAATACTTTCAGTCCCCCAAAAGTCCAGGGGATTGGGGCTATGACTCCTCCATAACTTCTTCAAGATGTACATGGGCGTTGAGATATCCTTGGGAGTAGGGGGTAAGAAGAATGCTGATGCTGTAGCTGATGTGTCCTGACTGGACCCAGCTGAAAGTCCTTGAGACCAGGAATCCAAGTAGGCACACTCTGTAAAATACAACTCTCAAGACAAAAGTTTAGAATCGAGATACCTTTTTGTTTGATTCTCCTGAATCAATTTTTTTCAGGTGGTTTACCTCTATCAAATCTGATCAGTATGACTCTGTGAGGTTTCCAGAGCATAATCACACCTTTTAAAAACACAAAGACAGGATCCCAGCTCACATCTCCCTGCTCCCGAACCCCATGGGAGAGAGAGCTCACCACCCAGACAGATGGGCACTCCTGAGAATTCAGGGCAGGAGAGACCGCTAGTACTGCTCACCCCTGCCTACATCTCTGGCCCAGTAGGAAACCTTATAGGGCCTCTGGGAACAGAAAGATAGGGGCACTCATCTCTGCGGTGCAGACACTGCCCGGACCTGAAAGGACCCAGTCAAACACCTACCTGCACCCAAATCCTGTGGGAGGGAGAGCTAGACTTTCAGAGGAGCAGACACGCCTGGGAAGCCAGAGGAGACTACTCTCTGCCCACATTTCTGAAGCAAGAGGAAAATACCTAGTGCCATCTGGGCCCCCGGTGCACAGGGTCCCGAGCTAAGGCAGGCCAGGCCCTTCTGGTTGCTGCCCTCCTCAGACATCTGAAAGCCGTATCTGAGAAGTGACTCCAGGCCCAAGACCAGAGGCAAGACCAACGTTTTTGCTCCAAGTGACCTTCCTGGTGAACTCAGTACACACACCCACAGGAACACCTGAAGACCAGTAGACAGGAATGACTACATGCCTGAAAGCAGAACACTCTGTTCTCATAACTGGCTGATAGAGAACAGGAAAACAGGCCTACAGCACTCCGGACACACAGGCCTATAAGACAGACTAAGCACTGTCAGAAATAGCGAACAAGCTAACACCAGAGACAGCGTGATGGCACGAGGCAAGCACAGGAACCCAAGCAACAGAAACCAAAACCACATGGCATCATTGGAGCCCAATTCTTGTACAAAAGCAAACACTGAATATCTAAAAACAACAGAAAAGCAAGATCTAGATCTAAAATCACATTTGATCATGATGATGGAGGACTTCAAGAAAGACAAAAAGAACTACCTTAGAGAAATGCAGGAAAACACAATAAACAAGCAGGAGCCTATAGAGAGGAAGTGTTAAAATTCCTGAAAGAATTCCAGGAAAAACAATCAAACAGGTGAAGGAATTAAAAATGGAAATATAAGCAAAAAAGAAAGCATAAAGGGAGACAATCCTGAATATAGAAAACCAAAGGAAGAGACAAGGAGCCATAGATACAAGTATCACCAACAGAATACAAGAGATAGAAGAGGTTCCTTTGGATAAGGGCATAGCAGCAGCGGGTCCCCTGTGTCTGAGACACCGCCGGAACCTGAAGGGACCGACCAGATAAACAGTTCTCTGCACCCAAATCCCGTGGGAGGGAGAGCTAAACCTTCAGAGAGGCAGACACGCCTGGGAAACCAGAAGAGACTACACTCTGCACACATTACTGATTCCAGAGGAAAACACCAAACGCCATCTAGAACTCTGGTGCACGGAAGCTCACGGAAAGGGCGGCGCAGATCTTCCTGGTTGCTGCCCCCACGGAGAGCTTGAAAGTAACACCCCACAAGCAAACTTGAGCCTCAGGGCCACAGGTAAGACAAACCTTCCTGCTCCAAGCGACCTGCCTAGTGAACTCAGGACACAGGCCCACAGGAACAGCTGAAGACCTGTAGATAGGAAAAACTACATGCCCAAAAGCAGAACACTCTGTTCCCATAACTGGCTGAAAGAAAACAGGAAAACAGGTCTACAGCACCCCTGACACACAGGCTTATAGGACAGTCTAGCCACTGTCAGAAATAGCAGAACAAGGGAACACCAGAGAAAACCTGATGGCGAGAGGCAAGCAGAGGAACCCAAGCAACAGAAACCAAGACGACATGGCATCATCAGAGCGCAATTCTCCCACCAAAGCAAACATGGAATATCCAAACACACCAGACAAGCAAGATCTAGTTTCAAAATCATATTTGATCATGATGCTGGAGGACTTCAAGAAAGAAATGAAGAACTCCCTTAGAGAAACACAGGAAAACATTAATAGACAAGTAGAAGCCTACAGAGAGGAATCACAAAAATCCCTGAAAGAATTCGAGGAAAACAATCAAACAGTTGAAGGAATTAAAAATGGAAATAGAGTGATCCCAAAAGTTCCACCAGAGAACTACTAAAGCTGATAAACAACTTCAGCAAAGTGGCTGGGTATAAAATTAACTCAAATAAATCAGTAGCCTTCCTCTACACAAAAGAGAAACAAGCCGAGAAAGAAGTTAGGGAAACGACACCCTTCATAATAGACCCAAATAATATAAAGTACCTCGGTGTGACTTTAACCAAGCAAGTAAAAGATCTGTACAATAAGAACTTCAAGACTATGAAGAAAGAAATTGAAGAAGACCTCAGAAGATGGAAAGATCTCCCATGCTCATGGATTGGCAGGATTAATATAGTAAAAATGGCCATTTTACCAAAAGCGATCTACAGACAGATTCAATGCAATCCCCATCAAAATACCAATCCAATTCTTCAAAGAGTTAGACAGAACAATTTGCAAATTCATCTGGAATAACAAAAAACCCAGGATAGCTAAAACTATCCTCAACAATAAAAGGACTTCAGGGGGAATCACTATCCCTGAACTCAAGCAGTATTACAGAGCAATAGTGATAAAACTGCATGGTATTGGTACAGAGACAGACAGATAGACCAATGGAATAGAATTGAAGACCCAGAAATGAACCCACACACCTATGGTCACTTGATTTTTGACAAAGGAGCCAAAACCATCCAATGGGAAAAAAAAAGCATTTTCGCAAATGGTGCTGGTTCAACTGGAGGTCAACATGTAGAAGAATGCAGATTGATCCATGCTTATCACCCTGTACAAAGCTTAAGTTCAAGTGGATCAAGGACCTCCACATCAAACCGGACACACTCAAACTAATAGAAGAAAAACTAGGGAAGCATCTGAACCACATGGGCACTGGAAAAAATTTCCTGAACAAAACACCAATGGCTTATGCTCTAAGATCAAGAATCGACAAATGGGATCTCATAAAACTGCAAAGCTTCTGTAAGGCAAAGGACACTGTGGTTAGGACAAAATGGCAACCAACAGATTGGGAAAAGATCTTTACCAATACTACAACAGATAGAGGCCTTATATCCAAAATATACAAAGAACTCAAGAAGTTAGACCGCAGGGAGAAAAATAACGCTATTAAAAATGGGGTTCAGAACTAAACAAAGAATTCACAGCTGAGGAATGCCGAATGGCTGAGAAAAACCTAAAGAAATGTTCAACATCTTTAGTCATAAGGGAAATGCAAATCAAAACAACCCTGAGATTTCACCTCACACCAGTGAGAATGGCTAAGATCAAAAACTCAGGTGACAGCATATGCTGGCGAGGATGTGGAGAAAGAGGAACACTCCTCCATTGTTGGTGGGATTGCAGACTGGTACAACCATTCTGGAAATCAGTCTGGAGGTTCCTCAGAAAATTGGACATTGAACTGGCTGAGGATCCAGCTATACCTCTCTTGGGCATATACCCAAAAGATGCCCCAACATATAAAAAAGACACATGCTCCACTATGTTCATCGCAGCCTTATTTATAATAGCCAGGAGCTGGAAAGAACCCAGATGCCCTTCAACAGAGGAATGGATACAGAAAATGTGGTACATCTACACAATGGAATATTACTCAGCTATCAAAAACAACGACTTTATGAAATTCGTAGGCAAATGGTTGGAACTGGAAAATATCATCCTGAGTGAGCTAACCCAATCACAGAAAGACATACATGGTATGCACTCATTGATAAGTGGCTATTAGCCCAAATGCTTGAATTACCCTAGATGCCAAGAACAAATGAAACTCAAGACGGATGATCAAAATGTGAATGCTTCACTCCTTCTTTAAAAGGGAACAAGAATAGCCTTGGCAGGGAAGAGAGAGGCAAAGATTAAAACAGACACAGAAGGAACACCCATTCAGAGCCTGCCCCACATGTGGCCCATACATATACAGCCACCCAATTAGACAAGATGGATGAAGCAAAGAAGTGCAGACTGACAGGAGCCAGATGTAGATCGCTCCTGAGAGACACAGTGAGAATACAGCAAATACAGAGGCGAATGCCAGCAGCAAACCACAGAACTGAGAATAGGACCCCCGTTGAAGGAATCAGAGAAAGAACTGGAAGAGCTTGAAGGGGCTCGAGACCCCATATGTACAACAATGCCAAGCAACCAGAGCTTCCAGGGACTAAGCTACTACCTAAAGACTATACATGGACTGACCCTGGACTCTGACCTCATAGGTAGCAATGAATATCCTAGTAAGAGCACCAGTGGAAGGGGAAGCCCTGGGTCCTGTGAAGACTGAACCCCCAGTGAACTAGACTGTTGTGGGGAGGGCGGCAATGGGGGGAAGTTTGGGAGGGGAACACCCATAAGGAAGGGGAGGGGGGAGGGGATGTTTGCCCAGAAACCGGGAAAGGGAATAACACTCGAAATGTATATAAGAAATACTCAAGTTAATAAAAAAAAAAAAGAACCAAAAAAAAATGGAAATAGAAGCAATGAAGAAAGAACACAGGGAAACAACCCTGGATATAGAAAACCAAAGGAAGAGATAAGGAGCCATAGAAACAAGCATCACCAACAGAATACAAGTGATAGAAGAGAGAATCTCAGGAGCAGAAGATTCCATAGAAATCATTGACTCAACTGTCAAAAATAATGTAAAATGGGAAAACTACTGGTCCAAAACATACAGGAAATCCAGGACTCAATGAGAAGATCAAACCTAAGGATAATAGGTATAGAAGAGAGTAAAGACTCCCAGCTCAAAGGACCAGTAAATATCTTCAACAAAATCATATAGAAGAAAACTTCCCTAACCTAAAAAAAGAGATACCCACAAGCATACAAGAAAACTACAGAACTCCAAATAGATTGGACCAGAAAAGAAAATCCTCCCATCACATAATAGTCAAAACACCAAATGCACAAAATAAAGAAAGAATATTAAAAGCAGTAAGGGGAAAAGGTCAAGTAACATATAAAGGCAGAGCAATCAGAATCACACCAGACTTCTCATCAGAGACTATGAAAGCCAGAAGATCCTGGACAGATGTCATACAGACCCTAAGAGAACACAAATGCCAGCCCAGGATACTGTATCCTGCAAAACTCTCAATTAACATAGATGGAGAAACCAAGATATTCCATGACAAAACCAAATTTACACAATATCTTTCTACAAATCCAGCACTACAAAGGATAATAAATGGTAAAGCCCAACATAAGGAGGCAAGCTATACCCTAGAAGAAGCAAGAAACTAATCATCTTGACAACAAAACAAAGAGAAGAAAAGCACACAAACATAACCTCATATCCAAATATGAATATAACAGGAAGCAATAATCACTATTCCTTAATATCTCTCAGCATCAATGGTCTCAACTCCCCAATAAAAAGACATAGATTAACAAACTGGATACGCAATGAGGACCCTGCATTCTTCTGCCTACAGGAAACACACCTCAGAGACAAAAACAGACACTACCTCAGAGGGAAAGGGTGGAAAACAACTTTCCAAGCAAATGGTCGTAAGAAGCACGGTGGAGTAGCCATTCTAATATCACATAAAATCAATTTTCAACTAAAAGTCATCAAAAAAGATAAGGAAGGACACTTCATATTCATCAAAGGAAAAATCCACCAAGATGAACTCTCAGTCCTAAATATCTATGCCCCAAATACAAGGGCACCTACATACGTAAAAGAAACCTTACTAAAGCTCAAAACACACATTGCACCTCACACAACAATAGTAGGAGATTTCAACACCCACTCAAATCAATGGACAGATCATGGAAACAGAAATTAAACAGAGACGTAGACAGACTAAGAGAAGTCATGAGCCAAATGGACTTAACAGATATTTATAGAACATTCTATCCTAAAGCAAAAGGATATACATTCTTCTCAGCTCCTCACGGTACTTTCTCCAAAATTGACCATATAATTGGTCAAAAAACGGGCCTCAACAGGTACAGAAAGATAGAAATAATCCCATGCGTGCTATCAGACCACCACAGGCTCAAGCTGGTTTTCAATAACAATAAGGGAAGAACGCCAACATATACGTGGAAGCTGAACAATGCTCTACTCAACGATAACCTGGTCAAGGAAGAAATAAAGAAAGAAATTAAAGACTTTGAGAATTTAATGAAAAAGAAGGTACAACATACCCAAACTTATGGGACACGATGAAAGCTGTGCTAAGGGGAAAACTCATATCTTTGAGTGCCTGCAGAAAGAAACAGGAAAGAGCATATTTCAGCAGCTTGACAGCACACCTAAAAGCTCTAGAACAAGAAGAAGCAAATACACCCAGGAGGAGTAGAAGGCAGGAAATAATCAAACTCAGAGCTGAAATCAACCAAGTAGAAACAAAAAGGACCATAGAAAGAATCAACAGAACCAAAAGTTTTGAGAAAATCACCAAGATAGATAAACCCTTAGCCAGACTAACGAGAGGACACAGAGAGTGTGTCCAAATTAACAAAATCAGAAATGAAAATGGAGACATAACTACAGAACCAGAGGAAATTAAAAAAATCATCAGATCTTACTACAAAATCCTATATTCAACAAAACTTGAAAATCTGCAGGAAATGGACAATGTCTTAGACAGATACCAGGTACCGAAGTCAAATCAGGAACAGATAAACCCTATAAACAACCCCATAACTCCTAACGAAACAGAAGCAGTCATTAAAGGTCTCCCAAACAAAAAGAGCCCAGGTCCAGACGGGTTTAGTGCAGAATTCTATCATAGAAGACCTCATACCAATACTATCCAAACTATTCCACAAAATTGAAACAGATGGAGCTCTACCGAATTCCTTCTATGAAGCCACAATTACTCTTTTTTATTTTAATTTTTTTATTTTTTCTGTCCTCTGACCAATGAAAAGAATGCAATCTACATTAATAGGTAATTTTTTTAAATTAACTTGAGTACTTCTTATATACATTTCGAGTGTTATTCCCTTTCCCGGTTTCCGGGAAAACATCCCCCTAATCCTTCCCCCTCTTCTTCGTTATGTGTGTTCCCCTCCCCATCCTCCCCCCATTGCTGCCCTCCCCCCAACAATATAGTTCACTGGGGGTTCAGTCTTAGCAGTACCCAGGGCTTTCCCTTCCACTGGTGCTCTTACTAGGATATTCATTGCTACCTATGAGGTCAGAGTCCAGGGTCAGTCCATGTATAGTCTTTAGGTAGTGGCTTAGTCCCTGGAAGCTCTGGTTGCTTGGCATTGTTGTACATATGGGGTCTCGAGCCCCTTCAAGCTCTTCCAGTTCTTTCTCTGATTCCTTCAACGGGGGTCCTATTCTCAGTTCTGTGGTTTGCTGCTGGCATTCGCCTCTGTATTTGCTGTATTCTCCCTGTGTCTCTCAGGAGCGATCTACATCTGGCTCCTGTCTGCCTGCACTTCTTTGCTTCATCCAACTTGTCTAATTGGATGGCTGTATATGTATGGGCCACATGTGGGGCAGGCTCTGAATGGGTGTTCCTTCTGTGTCTGTTTTAATCTTTGCCTCTCTATTCCCTGCCAAGGGTATTCTTATTCCCCTTTTAAAGAAGGAGTGAAGCATTCACATTTTGATCATCCGTCTTGAGTTTCATTTGTTCTAGGCATCTAGGGTAATTCAAGCATTTGGGCTAATAGCCACTTATCAATGAGTGCATACCATGTGTGTTTTTCTGTGATTGGGTTACCTCACTCAGGATGATATTTTCCAGTTCCAACCATTTGCCTACGAATTTCATAAAGTCATTGTTTTTGATAGCGGAGTAATATTCCATTGTGTAGCTGTCCCACATTTTCTGTATCCATTCCTCTGTTGAAGGGCATCTAGGTTCTTTCCAGCTTCTGGCTATTATAAATAAGGCTGCGATGAACATAGTGCTGCATGTGTCTTTTTTATATGTTGGGGAATGTTGTGGGTATATGCCCAAGAGAGGTATAGCTGGATTCTCAGGCAGTTCAATGTCCAATTTTCTGAGGAACCTCCAGACTGATTTCCAGAATGGTTGTACCAGTCTGCAATCCCACCAACAATGGAGGAGTGTTCCTCTTTCTCCACATCCTCGCCAGCATCTGCTGTCCCCTGAGTTTTTGATCTTAGCCATTCTCACTGATGTGAGGTGAAATCTCAGGGTTGTTTTGATTTGCATTTCCCTTATGACTAAAGATGTTGAACATTTCTTTAGCTTTTTCTCAGCCATTCGGCATTCCTCAGCTGTGAATTCTTTGTTTAGCTCTGAACCCCATTTTTTAATAGGGTTATTTTTCTCCCTGCGGTCTAACTTCTTGAGTTCTTTGTATATTTTGGATATAAGGCCTCTATCTGTTGTAGTATTGGTAAAGATCTTTTCCCAATCTGTTGGTTGCCATTTTGTCCTAACCACAGTGTCCTTTGCCTTACAGAAGCTTTGCAGTTTTATGAGATCCCATTTGTCGATTCTTGATCTTAGAGCATAAGCCATTGGTGTTTTGTTCAGGAAATTTTTTCCAGTGCCCATGTGGTTCAGATGCTTCCCTAGTTTTTCTTCTATTAGTTTGAGTGTGTCCAGTTTGATGTGGAGGTCCTTGATCCACTTGAACTTAAGCTTTCTACAGGGTGATAAGCATGGATCGATCTGCATTCTTCTACATGTTGACCTCCAGTTGAACCAGCACCATTTGCTGAAAATGCTGTCTTTTTTTCATTTGATGGTTTTGGCTCCTTTGTCAAAAATCAAGTTCCCATAGATGTGTGGGTTCATTTCTGGGTCTTCAATTCTGTTCCATTGGTCTATCTGTCTGTCTCTGTACCAATACCATGCAGTTTTTATCACTTAATAGGTAAATTTAATTTTATGTCTTAAGATGAAAGAACATGGCAACTATATTTGTTTTTAATCACTAATGTTTGAAAATAGAATTTTTCAGACAATATATTCTCATTTGTCCCACCCTATATGCCCCTAACTCAATATTGCCACATCCCAAATCAACTAACCCTCATGTTCTCAATCTCTCTCTCCTTAGAAAGCATACAGGCAAATAAAAATACTTACCACAATAAAACAAAACCAACAACAAAAAAAGAACTCACAAGAAGCACAAAGATACAGAGAGAAATATGCCCACACATACACACAAATTAAAATACAAACTGGAATTCATACTACATGATAAATTGCCAGTATGTTTAAAAAATACAGTACATTATGTGTCAAAAAGCAATAACTAAAAAAATATTGAGTCAAATATTTTTTCTGTCTATGGCATGGAGTAAGACCTCATCTAGCATGTGGATTCCGTACTCAATAAGATACTACTGAGATACCTTAATTTTTCCATTTGGAGAATTTGTCAAATGAAGATAGCTACTTGTTGAAGAGTGGGAAATCACATGTCATTCCTGCTTTCAGTGTATGGACTGACCTATGCAGACCCTGTGCATGTTGTTACTTTCTGTATGTGTTCATATGTGCATCAGCCCTACTATGTCTGAAATGTATTGTTGCGTTCAAGCTTCTGAAGAAAGAAATTGAAGAAGTCCTCAGAAGATGGAAAGAGCTCCCATGCTCATGGATTGGCAGGATTAATATAGTAAAAATGGCCATTTTACCAAAAGCGATCTACAGATTCAATGCAATCCCCATCAAAATACCAATCCAATTCTTCAAAGAGTTAGACAGAACAATTTGCAAATTCATCTGGAATAACAAAAAACCCAGGATAGCTAAAACTATCCTCAACAATAAAAGGACTTCAGGGGGAATCACTATTCCTGAACTCAAGCAGTATTACAGAGCAATAGTGATAAAAAAAATTGCATGGTATTGGTACAGAGACAGACAGATAGACCAATGGAACAGAATTGAAGACCCAGAAATGAACCCACACATCTATGGGCACTTGATTTTTGACAAGGGAGCCAAAACCATTATGGAAAGAAGATAGCATTTTCAGCAAATGGTGCTGGTTCAACTGGAGGTCAACATGTAGAAGAATGCAGATCGATCCATGCTTATCACCCTGTACAAAGCTTAAGTCCAAGTGGATCATGGACCTCCACATCAAACCAGATACACTCAAACTAATAGAAGAAAAACTAGGGCAGCATCTCAAACACATGGGTGCTGGAAAAAATTTCCTGAACAAAACACCAATCGCTTATGCTTTAAGATCATGAATCGACAAATGGGATCTCATAAAACTGCCAAGCTTCTGTAAGGCAAAGGACACTGTGGTTAGGACAAAATGGCAACCAACAGATTGGGAAAAGATCTTTACGAATACTACAACAGATAGAGGCGTTATATCCAAAATATATAAAGAACTCAAGAAGTTAGACTGCAGGGAGACAAATAACCCTATTAAAAAATGGGGTTCAGAGCTAAACAAAGAATTCACAGCTGAGGAATGCTGAATGGCTGAGAAACACCTAAAGAAATGTTCACCATCTTTAGTCATAAGGGAAATGCAAATCAAAACAACCCTGAGATTTCACCTCACACCAGTGAGAATGGCTAAGATCAAAAACTCAGGTGACAGCATATGCTGGCGAGGATGTGGAGAAAGAGGAACACTCCTCCATTGTTGGTGGGATTGCAGACTGGTACAACCATTCTGGAAATCAGTCTGGAGGTTCCTCAGAGAATTGGACATTGAACTACCTGAGGACCAAGCTATACCTCTCTTGGGCATATACCCAAAAGATGCTGCAACATATAGAAAAGACACGTGCTCCACTACGTTCATAGCAGCCTTATTTATAATAGCCAGAAGCTGGAAAGAACCCAGATGCCCTTCAACAGAGTAAGGGATACAGAAAATGTGGTACATCTACACAATGGAATATTACTCAGCTATCAAAAACAATGCCTTTATGAAATTCATAGACAAATGGTTGGAACTGGAAAATATCATCCTGAGTGTGGTAACCCAATCACAGAAAAACACACATGGTATGCACTCACTGATAAGTGGCCATTAGCCCAAATCCTTGAATTACCCTAGATGCATAGAACACATGAAACTCAAGACAGATGATCAAAATGTGAATGCTTCACTCCTTCTTTTAAAGGGGAATAAGAATACCCTTGGCAGGGAATAGAGAGGGAAAGATTAAAACAGACACAGAAGGAACACCCATTCAGAGTCTGCCCCACATGTGGCCCATACATATAGTGCCACCCAATTAGACAAGATGGATGAAGCAACGAAGTGTAGGCAGACAGGAGCTGGATGTAGGTCTCTCCTGAGAGACATAGTGAGAATACAGCAAATACATAGGCAAATGCCAGCAACAAACTACTGAACTGAGAACAGGACCCCCGTTGAAGGAATCAGAAAAAGAACTGGAAGAGCTTGAAGGGGCTCAAGACCCCTTATGAACAACAATGCCAACCAACCATAGCTTCCAGAGACTAAGCCAGTACCTAAAGACTATACATGGACTGACCCTGGGCTCCAACTGCATAGGTAGCAATGAATAGCCTAGTAAGAGCACCAGTGGAAGGGGAAGTCCTTGGTCCTGCTAAGACTGAACCCCCAGTGAACGTGATTTTTGGGTGGAGGGCGGCAATGGGGGGAGGATAGGGAGGGGAACACCCATAAAGAAGGGGAGGGGGAGGGATTAGGGGGATGTTGGCCTGGAAACCGGGAAAGGGAATAACACTGGAAATGTAAATAAGAAATACTCAAGTTAATAAAAAAAATGGTCAAGGAATTGCACTCTCTGAAGGGGAGAGGGGATTCCTGCTGTCAGGACATTGCACAGAGCATTCTGTGGTTGGGCTATGTCAGGACCACCTGGTAGAACGTGACTATGGTCCGTTCAGGCAGCTTTCAGTGGTGAAAATTTCAGAAGAGAGCCCCATTCCCTAGGAAGTTTTAAAGCTCTTATGTGACAGAAGCTCTCAGATGATCAATGATGGAGTAATTCACATACCTTTAATGATTCTAGATATGATCTAATACATTTTGGGGTGGATTAGAATATAAAAGCAAATGCTTGCAGACTTGGAGGGGCTTGGACTGCTGCACCTACCTGACTGACTGTCAGAATTTTCTCAGTGGGGTACTGTGGTAAGTGACAGATCCCTGGTCAGGAGCAGGGAAGCACTATCTATCCTCTAGTATGAAGTTTCAGGGTTTCCAAGCCCTCCCAACCTTACCAAGTTTACTGTACAGTCCAATGCCTCATACCTTCGCTTCATTGACATAAGCAAGACAGCCTACCTGACCTTCTAATTCCATCCTGTAATCAACAGAGGCTGACTGGGCATCTACTGAAAAGGACATAATTTACCTCCCTCACAATTCATTCTCCCTCACCAGTTTAAGGAATGAATCCTACCCATGCTTGCCTGGGTCTGTTATTGTTTGTAGGAGGATATTGTTTGTTATTGGTAGGATACTGATCAAGGTTAAAAGAATTGTGGGAGGTGGTAAATGCTTATATTACAAATGAAGAATTTGTTGTACAGAAATAGATATAAACAAGACCACATAGTTGATGGCTTACCCAATGGGAACAGATCTCTAAATATTTAGGTTGTTGCTTAAGTGACATTCTGAGCATCTCTCCTCTGTTGTGAAATGAATGAGGATCCTCAGTAAAAATGTGGTTCCAGAACTCTTAGAATCACTCTTTCTGATCTGGTCCCAAATGGGACCCAGCTTTTGAGGAGCTTGTAACCCAGAAGACTGCTATTTTACTTATAAAATATTGTTGGTGGTGTGCATCAACTGTACAAAGTTTTGTTGGAACGTTTCATATGTACAATGACCTGGTATCCTATTTACCCACTCTACTACCCTTTCTAATATCCCATCTCTTTCCCTTTCCTCACACACCTACTAGTGTGACTTTTACTCCCAAGAATTTTTATCTGCAAGCAACCTGCAATATTTATATTTATGAAATGGATTAACTTTGCTTAATAAGATAAATTTTATAATGATCCATTTTTCTGCAAAAACAGTTTATTTGGCTTGGTTTTTTTATTGGGTATATTTTTATTTAACTTTCAAATGTTATCCCCTTTCCCAGTTTCCTGTCCATAAACCCCCTATATCATCCCCTCTACCCGTTCTTCTATGAGGATGTTTCCCTCCCCAACCCTTTACCCCATCCTTCCTCCCTGCCCTGATATTCCCCTATACTAGGGGGTCCAGCCATATTGGTGCCCAACAAGGCCATCCTCTGCTACATATGCAGCTGGAGCCATCAGTCTGTCCATGTGTACCCTTGGTTAGTAGTTTCATTCTTGCAAGGTCTTTTTGGATGGTATTGTTGTTCTTATGGAGTTGCAAACCCCTTCAGCTCCTTTAATCCTTTTTCTAATTCCTCCAATGAGGACCCCATCTCAGTTCAATAGTTAGCTGTGATCATTTGCCTCTGTATCGGTCATGCTCTGGCAGTGCCTCTAGGGGGTCAGCTACTTCAGGCTACAGTCAGCATGCACTTCTTGGCTTCAGCAATATTGCTGGATTTGGTGACTCTATGTATATGGGGAAGATCCCCAGGTGGGGCAGTCTCTGAATGGCCATTCCTTCAGTCTCTGCTCTGAACTTTGTTTCAGTATCTCCTCCTATGAATATTTTTGTTTCCTTTTCTAAAAAGGACTGAGGCATTCACACCTTAGTCATAACTTCTTCTTGAGCTTCATGTGGACAGATTGGACCTTGGGTAATCTATGATTTGGAGCTAATATCTACTTATCAGTGAGTGCATATTATGTGTGCTTTTTTGTGATTGGGTTACCTCACTCAGGATGATATTTTCTAGTTCCATACATTTGCCTATGAATTTCATGAAGTCATTGTTTTTAATAGCTGAGTAGTAAAACTTTGTATAATGTACCACCTATTCTGTATACATTCCTCTGTTGAAGGACATCTGAGTTATTTCCAGCTTCTGGCTATTAAAATTAAGGCTGCTATGAACATAGTGGTGCATGTATCATTGTAATATGTTGGAGAATCTTTTGGGTATATGCCCAGGACTGTTATAGCTGGGTCCCTCAGGTAGTAGTATGTCCAATTTACAGAGGAACTTTCAGAATGATTTACAGAGTGGATGTACCAACTTTCAATCCCATCAGTAATGGAGGAGTGTTCCTCTTTCTCCACATCCTCGCCAGCATCTGTTTTGACCTGAATGTTTATCTTAGCCATTCTGACTGGTCTGAGGAGAAATATCAGGGTTGTTTTGATTTTCATTTTCATGATGACTAAGAATGTTGAACAATTCTCAGATATTCAATATTCCTTGGCTGAGAATTCTTTGTTAAGTTCTATACTCAATTTAAAATAGGATTATTGAATCTCGCGCTCCCTGCCTCCAGCTCACTGCTCATAAACCCCATGGGAGAGAGAGCTCACCACCGAGACAGGTGGGCACTCCTGAGACTGCAGAGCAGAAGAGACCACCAACACTGCCCACCCCTGCCCACATCCCTGGCCCAAGAGGAAACTGTATACGGCCTCTGGGTTCCCGTAGATAAGGGCACAGGAGCAGCAAATCCACTGTGTCTGAGACACCGCCGGAACCTGAAAGGACAAGATAAACAGTTCTCTGCACCCAAATCCCGTGGGAGGGAGAGATAAACCTTCAGAGAGGCAGACATGCCTGGGAAACCAGAAGAGACTACACTCTGCCCACATCTCTGACTCCAGAGGAAAACACCAAATGCCATCTGGAACCCTGGTGCACGGAAACTCCCAGAAAGGGCGGCGCAGATCTTCCTGGTTGCTGCCCCCATGGAGAACTCATAAGCAACACCCCATGAGCAAACTTGAGCCTCGGGACCACAGGTAAGACAAACCTTCCTGCTCCAAGCGACCTGCCTGGTGAACTCAAGACAGGCCCACAGGAACAGCTGAAGACCTGTAGATAGGAAAAACTACACGCCCGAAAGCAGAACACTCTGTCCCCATAACTGGCTGAAAGAAAAGAGGAAAACAGGTCTACAGCACTCCTGACACACAGGCTTATAGGACAGTCTAGCCACTGTCAGAAATAGCAGAACAAAGTAACACTAGAGATAATCTGATGGCGAGAGGCAAGCGGAAGAACCCAAGCAACAGAAACCAAGACTACATGGCATCATGGGAGCCCAATTCTCCCACCAAAGCAAACACAGAATATCCAAACACACCAGAAAAGCAAGATCTAGTTTCAAAATCATATTTGATCAGGATGCTGGAGGACTTCAAGAAAGACGTGAAGAACTCCCTTAGAGAAACGCAGGAAAACATGAATAAACAAGTAGAAGACTATAGAGAGGAATCAAAAAATCCCTGAAAGAATTCAAGGAAAACAATCAAACAGTTGAAGGAATTAAAAATGGAAATAGAAGCAATCAAGAAAGAACACATGGAAACAACCCTGGAAATAGAAAACCAAAGGAAGAGACAAGGAGCCATAGATACAAGCATCACCAACAGAATACAAGAGATAAAAGAGAGAATCTCAGGAGTAGAAAATTCCATAGAAATCATCGACATAACTGTCAAAGATAATGTAAAGCAGAAAAAGCTACTGGTCCAAAACATACAGGAAATCCAGGACTCGATGAGAAGATCAAACCTAAGGATAATAGGTATAGAAGAGAGTGAAGACTCCCAGCTCAAATGACCAGTAAATATCTTCAACAAAATCATAGAAGAAAACTTCCCTAACCTAAAAAAAGAGATACCCATAGGCATACAAGATGCCTACAGAACTCCAAATAGATTGGACCAAAAAAGAAACACCTCCCGACACATAATAGTCAAAACCCAAAATGCACAAAATAAAGAAAGAATATTAAAAGCAGTAAGGGAAAAAGGTCAAGTAACATATAAAGGCAGACCTATCAGAATCACACCAGATTTTTCGCCAGAGACTATGAAAGCCAGAAGATCCTGGATAGATGTCATACAGACCCTAAGAGAACACAAATGCCAGTCCAGGTTACTGTATCCTGCAAAACTCTCAACTAACATAGATGGAGAAACCAAGATATTCCATGACAAAACCAAATTTACACAATATCTTTCTACAAATCCAGCCCTAGAAAGATAATAAATGGTATAGCCCAACACAAGGAGGGAAGCTCAACCCTAGAAAAATCAAGAAGCTCATCACTTTGCAACAAAACAAAGAGAAGACAAGCAAATAAACATAATCTCACATCCAAACACAAATATAACAGGAAGCAACAACCCCTATTCCTTAATATCTCTCAACATCAGTGGATTCATTTCCCCAATAAAAAGACATAGATTAACAAACTGGATATGTAATGAGGACCCAACATTTTCCTGCCTAAAGGAAACACATCTCAGGGAAAAAGGCAGACACTACTTCAGAATAAAAGGCTGTAAAACAACTTTCCAAACAAATGGCTTGAAGAATCAAGCTGGAATAGCCATTCTAATATCGAATAAAACCGATTTTTAACCAAAAGTCATCAAAAAGATTGGGAAGGGCACTTCATATTCATCAAAGGAAAAATCCACCAAGATGAACTCTCAATCCTAAATATCTATGCTCCAAATACAAGGAACCTACATACATAATAGAAACCTTGCTAAAGCCCAAAGCACACATTGCACCTCACACAATAATCGTAGGAGATGTCAACTTCACACTCATCAGTGGACAGATCATGGAAAGAGAAATTAAACAGAGACATAGACAGACTAAGAGAAGTCATGGACCAAATGGACTTAACAGATATTTATAGAACATTCTATCCTAAAACAAAAGGATACACCTTCTTCTCACAACTTCATGGAATTTTCTCCAAAACTGATCATATAATCTGTCATAAAACAGGCCTCAACAGATACAAAAAGATAGAAATAATCCCATGAGTACTATCAGACTACCATGGGCTAAAACTGGTCTTCAATAAGAATAAGGAAATAATGTGCACATATACATGGACGTTGAACAATGCTACACTCAATTATAACCTGGTAAAGGAAGAAAAAATGAAAGTAATTAAAGACTTCTTAGAATTTAGTGAAAATGAAGGTACAACATACCCAAACTTATGGGAAACAATGAAAGCTGTGCTAAGAGGAATGTTCATAACTCTGAGTGCCTGAGGAAAGAAAGAGGAGACAGCACATATCAGCAGATTGCCAGCACACCCAAAAGCTCTGGTCTGAAGTTCTCTTTCTTTGTTGGGTCTTTGTGTGGTTTAGGTATAAGAGTAATTGTGGCTTCATAGAAGGAATTCGGTAGTGCTCCATCTGTTTCAATTTTTTGGAATAGTTTGGATAATATTGGTACGAGGTGTTCTATGAAGGTTTGATAGAATTCTGCACTAAACCCGTCTGGACCTGGGCTCTTTTTGGTTGGGAGACCTTTAATGACTGCTTCTATTTCCTTAGGAGTTATGGGGTTGTTTAACTGGTTTATCTGTTCCTGATTTAACTTCGGTACCTGGTATCTGTCTAGGAAATTGTCCATTTCCTGCAGATTTTCAAGTTTTGTTGAATATAGGCTTTTATAGTAGGATCTGATGATTTTTTGAATTTCCTCTGAATCTGTAGTTATGTCTCCCTTTTCATTTCTGATTTTGTTAATTTGGACGCACTCTCTGTGTCCTCTTGTTAGTCTGGTTAAGGGTTTATCTATCTTGTTGATTTCCTCAAAGAACCAACTTTTGGTTCTGTTGATTCTTTCTATGGTCCTTTTTGTTTCTACTTGGTTGATTTCAGCTCTGAGTTTGATTATTTCCTGCCTTCTACTCCTCCTGGGTGTATTTGCTTCTTTTTGTTCTAGAGCTTTTAGGTGTGCTGTCAAGCTGCTGACATATGCTCTTTCCTGTTTCCTTCTGCAGGCACTCAGCGCTATGAGTTTTCCTCTTAGCACAGCTTTAATTGCGTCCCATAAGTTTGGGTATGTTGTACCTCCATTTTCATTAAATTCTAAAAAGTCTTTAATTTCTTTCTTTATTTCTTCCTTGACCAGGTCATCATTGAGTAGAGCATTGTTCAATTTCCACGTATATGTGGGCATTCTTCCCTTATTGTTATTGAAGACCAGTTTTAGGCCGTGGTGGTCCGATAGCACGCATGAGATTATTTCTATCTCTCTGTACCTGTTGAGGCCCGTTTTTTGACCAATTATATGGTCAATTTTGGAGAAAGTACCATGAGGAGCTGAGAAGAAGGTATATCCTTTTGCTTTAGGGTAGAATGTTTTATAAATATCTGTTAAGTCCATTTGGCTCATGACTTCTCTTAGTCTGTTTAATTTCTGTTTCCATGATCTGTCCATTGATGAGAGTGTGGTGTTGAAGTCTCCTACTATTATTGTGTGAGCTGCAATGTGTGTTTTGAGCTTTAGTAAGGTTTCTTTTATGTATGTAGGTGCCCCTCTATTTGGAGCATAGATATTTAGGATTGAGAGTTCATCTTGGTGGATTTTTCCTTTGATAAATATGAAGTTTCCTTCCTTATCTGTTTTGATGACTTTTAGTTGAAAATTGATTTTATTTGATATTAGAATGGCTAGTCCAGCTCGCTTCTTCCGACCATTTGCTTGGAAAGTTGTTTTCCAGCCTTTCATCTGAGGTAGTGTCTGTCTTTGTCTCTGAGGTGTGTTTCCTGTAGGCAGCAGAATGCAGGGTCCTCGTCGCGTATCCAGTTTGTTAATCTATGTCTTTTTATTGGGGAGTTGAGGCTATTGATGTTGAGAGATATTAAGGAATAGTGATTATTGCTTCCTGTTATATTCATATTTGGATGTGAGGTTATGTTTGTGTGCTTTTCTTCTCTTTGTTTTGTTGCCGAGACGATTAATTTCTTGCTTCTTCTAGGGTATAGCTTGCCTCCTTATGGGCTTTACCATTTATTATCCTTTGTAGTGCTGGATTTGTAGAAAGATATTGTGTAAATTTGGTTATGTCATGGAATATCTTGGTTTCTCCATCTATGTTAATTGAGAGTTTTGCCGGATACAGTAACCTGGGCTGGCATTTGTGTTCTCTTAGGGTCTGTATGACATCTGTCCAGGATCTTCTGGCTTTCACAGTTTCTGGCGAGAAGTCTGGTGTGATTCTGATAGGTCTGCCTTTATATGTTACTTGACCTTTTTCCCTTACTGCTTTTAATATTCTTTCTTTATTTTGTGCGTTTGGTGTTTTGACAATTATGTGACGGGAGGTGTTTCTTTTCTGGTCCAATCTATTTGGAGTTCTGTAGGCTTCTTGTATGCCTATGGGTATCTCTTTTTTTAGGTTAGGGAAGTTTTCTTCTATGATTTTGTTGAAGATATTTACTGGTCCTTTGAGCTGGGAGCCTTCCTCTTTCTTCTATACCTATTATCCTTAGGTTTGATCTTCTCATTGAGTCCTGGATTTCCTGTATGTTTTGGACCAGTAGCTTTTTCTGCTTTACATTATCTTTGACAGTTGAGTCAATGATTTCTATGGAATCTTCTACTCCTGAGATTCTCTCTTCCATCTCTTGTATTCTGTTGGTGAAGCTCGTATCTGCAGCTCCTAGTCTCTTCTTTTGGTTTTCTATATCCAGGGTTGTTTCCATGTGTTCTTTCTTGATTGCTTCTATTTCCATTTTTAATTCCTTCAACTGTTTGATTGTGTTTTCCTGGAATTCTTTCAGGGATTTTTGTGACTCCTCTCTATGGGCTTCTACTTGTTTATTTATGATTTTCTGGAATTCTTTCAGGGATTTTTGTGACTCCTCTCTATGGGCTTCTACTTGTTTATTTATGATTTCCTGGAATTCTTTCAGGGATTTTTGCGATTCCTCTCTGTAGGCTTCTACTTGTTCTCTAAGGGAGTTCTTCATGTCTTTCTTGAAGTCCTCCAGCATCCTGATCAAATATGATTTTGAAACTAGATCTTGCTTTTCTGGTGTGTTTGGACATTCCGTGTTTGCTTTGTTGGGAGAATTGGGCTCCGATGATGCCATGTAGTCTTGGTTTCTGTTGCTTGGGTTCCTGCGCTTGCCTCTTGCCATCAGATTATGTCTAGTGTTACTTTGTTCTGCTATTTCTGACAGTGGCTAGACTGTCCTATAAGCCTGTGTGTCAGGAGTGCTGTAGACCTGTTTTCCTGTTTTCTTTCAGCCCGTTATGGGGACAGAGTGTTCTGCTTTCGGGCGTGTAGTTTTTCCTATCTACAGGCCTTCAGCTGTTCCTGTGGGCCTGTGTCTGGTGTTCACCAGGCAGGTCACTTGCAACAGAAAAGTTGGTCTTACCTGTGGTCCCGAGGCTCAAGTTTGCTCGTGGGGTGCTGCGTACGAGCTCTGCATGGCAGCAGCAACCAGGAAGATGTGCGCCGCCGTTTCCGGGAGCCTCCGTGCACCAGGGTTACAGATGGATTTTGGTGTTTTCCTCTGGCGTCAGAGATGTTTGCAGAGTGCTGTCTCTTCTGGTTTCCCAAGTGTGCCTGCTTCTCTGTAGGGTTAGCTCTCCCTCCCACGGGATTTGGGTGCAGAGAAATGTTTATCCGGTCTGTCCCTTCAGGTTCCGGGGGTGTCTCAGGTGCAGGGGTCCTGCCGCTCCTGGGCCCTCCCCCACGGGAACCCAGAGGCCGTATACAGTTTCCACTTGGGCCAGGGATGTGGGCAGGGGTGGGCAGTGTTGGTGGTCTCTTTTGCTCTGCAGCTTCAGGAGTGCCCACCTGACCAGGCGGTGAGGTCTCTCTCCCATGGGGTTTGGGAGCAGAAAGCTGCTGCGGGCCTGGATCGGCGGGTTTGGGAATCCCGGTAAACACAGGAAGTGCCCGGTCCTAGAGGAATTTTGCCTCTGTGTGTTCTGAGTTCACCAGGCAGGTCTCTTGTAGCAGAAAAGTTGGTCTTACCTGTGGTCCCGAAGCTCAAGTTTGCTTGTGGGGTGCTGCCTACGAGCTCTGCGCGGCACCAGCAATCAGGAAGATCTGCACCGCTGTTTCCAGGAGCCTCTGTGCACCAGGGTTCCAGATGGCGTTTGGTGTTTTCCTCTGGTGTCAGAGATGTGTGCAGAGTGCAGTCTCTTCTGGTTTTCCAGGCGTGTCTGCTTCTCTGTAGGTTTAGCTCTCCCTCCCACGGGATTTGGGTGTAGAGAACTGTGATTTTAAATCTCAATCTTGCTTTTCTGGTGTGGTTGGATATCAGTATCTGCTTTGGTGGGAAAATTGGGCTCTAATGATGCCAAGTAGTCTTGGTTTCTCTTGCTCAGGTTCCTGTGCTTGCCTCTTGCCATCTGATGTTAGCTTCTTTTGCTGTCTCTGACAGTGACTTGATCCTTTTGTTCGCCTGTTTGTCACCCCTCTCATAGACCTGTTTTATTTCAGCCAGATCTAGGAATAGAGAATTCTGCTCTCAGATGTGTCAGAGCTCCTGGCAACTGGTTTTCAGCTCTCAGTACAGGCAGAAACCTGCAGGGTCCTTCCCTGACTGCTTCTAGGTCACTGTGCCCAGGGTGCCCAGATGGAAGTAGGTGATTTCCTCTTGGGTCAGGAATGTGGGCAGAAAGCCTTTATTTCCTCTGAGTTCTTAGCAGTGTCTGCACTTCTGAGGATCCTACTCTCTCCTCCACGTGATTCGTGTGCAGGGCACATTTGTGATCAGTTCAGTTCAGTTACAGGTACACGTAGAAGCCAGCAGGTTCCTGCTGCTGACTGCTCCTATATTCCTGTATCCAGAGGCACTATGCAGTTTCTTGGGCCAGGGATGTGGACAGAAGTGGGCAGAAGTGGCAGTCTGTCCTGGGTTATCAGGACTGTCCAAACTTCTGGGAGTTCAGTTCTATCCCCACGGGATTTGAGTGCAGCAAACTGTGGGATTGGTTTAGTTCAGTTCCATGCACTGATTTAAGCTTTTGTATCCCACTCTGTAATTTCCAATATAATCCTGCATCTGGACCTATAGGACCATGTGAGGTTATTTCATGTCCATGATATTTCTTAATTTCCTTGAGCAAGACAGTCTGTTTGACACTCTTCCTGTTTTCTCCTATAACCATTAAAATTTGGCTGAGCATCTTTGAGAGTTGGTCCATTCAGCCCCATCACAATCTTTTCTGTCTTCTCTGCTCATGGAATGAACTTTACCTCATGATTTCTTAGCTCTATTAAGTGTTATTCTAAGGACAGGTTTTGATATAATATACATTATAGTTAAAATATTTTGAGAGGTGATAAAAGCTCATATAAAATATGAAGTATTTGATGTCCATACAAAGACCTCCAGATGCATATGTAGCGGTGGATGGCCTTGTTGGTCATTAATGGAAGGAGAAGCTCTTGGCCTTGCCAAGGCTGGTCTCACGCAAGTCTAGGGAATGTCACAGGGATTGGAATGGGAAGTGTTTGGGGAAGGGAACACCCTTATAGAAGAAGGGGAGGAGGATGGGATAGGGGGCTTATGTCCGGGAAACTGGGAAAGGGAATAATATTTGAAATGTAAATAAAAAATATTTTAAAAAAGATATATATGAGGCCACATAGCTTGTTGGATTTCCAATGTGAAGTGGTCTTAGACAACTAGGTTCTTGATATTCTAAAATTCTGAGCATCTGGTCCCTGTTCTGGAGTAAGTGAGTGAGGACTTTAGAACAAATATGGGTCTATAACTTTTAGGGTAACTTCCTTGTCATACTCCCAATTTTTTGCTTCAGGAGCCTAAAACTCAGAAGATTGGGGATTTCATCTTAATTTTTTGCTGTTAGGATGGATTAATTGCATAAAGTAATGGGTTTCATTGTGGCATTTCCTACACATAAAATGTAGTTGTATTCTATTTACCCACAATGTCAGCCAATATGTTACCAGTCACTCCATCCCTCCAAACATCTATAGTTTAAATACTAGTTAAAGAACTTTTGTTTCTGAAGATAACTAGAAGGAATCTTCCTTTTCAGACTTGTAATTATTGTTTAAAAATGACAATTTTAATCCCTTCAATGACTTGTTTTATTGGTTTCCTGGTTGAGTCAAACTCAGTTTCTATATTGGACAGTGAAAAAATGATTTTTGCATTTTACTGTGGATGAGTTCCTAGGTTTTAGAAATTGTACATACCGGATTTTAAGTTGTAAGACAGAGCCATGTTAAGAAAAAAAAAACAGTATGAAGCTAGCAAAAGACAGCTATATAGAACAGTGAAACAGAAGCAGTGTTCCAGATATGAATCCATGCAGCCATATAATCTACTTCAGTGTTTTGGAAATGTATTAATTTTATGTGTATGTGTATTTTTTCCTGCGTATATGCTTATGCACTGTGTGGATTGACTGGTAACAGAAACCAAAAGAAGGCATTTATCTATCTGGATATGAAATTATAAATGCTTGTTAGATGACATATGGGTGAAAATTTGAATAAAGAACCTCTTGAAGTACAGAGTAGTTTTGTTTATTAATTCATGTCTTATTCCCATATATTGAGTTTTGACAAGCTACAAAAATGTTAATAATGGGTAATAGCAGACTGTTTGAAAATTGGTGTGGTGAAAACTGGATATCCACAGGCAGAAGAATTAAATTATATGTTTATCTCTCCTCTTACTCAATAATTAGTACAATAGATTAGGCCTTAACTTTACAAGAAACACTCCAAAACTGCTATAGGAAAGATTACGATAAATTTTTGAGATATAATGATATGTAAGACACATGTGAAGAGAATATTGTTTTCTCAATAAATAACATCATCAGTTGAAAAGTATAACCTCACAGCAGCTCTCTGCTCCCAAACCCTGTGGGAGAGAGACCTCACCACCTGGTCAGGTGGGCACTCCTGAGGCTGCAGAGCGGAGGAGACCACCAACACTGCCCACCCCTGCCCACATCCCTGGTCCAAGAGGCAACTGTATAAGGCCTCTGGGTTCCCGTAGGGGAGGGCCCAGGAGTGGCAGGACCCCTGCGCCTGAGACACCGCCGGAACCTGAAGGAAACAGACTGGATAAACAGTTCTCTGCA
This sequence comes from Rattus norvegicus, assembly GCF_021556685.1. Classification (NCBI taxonomy): domain Eukaryota; kingdom Metazoa; phylum Chordata; class Mammalia; order Rodentia; family Muridae; genus Rattus; species Rattus norvegicus. Next base: position 178,115,500 of record NC_141535.1, read on the forward strand.
CCCAAATCCCATGGGAGGGAGAGCTGAACCTTCAGAGAGGCGGGCGCGCCTGGGAGGCCAGAAGAGACTGCACTCTGCGCACGTCCAGACGCCAGAGGAAAACACCAAACGCCATCTGGAACCATGGTGCACGGAGGCTCCCGGAAAGAGCGGCGCAGATCTTCCCGGTTGCTGCCGCCGCGGAGAGGACTTAGGCAGTACCCCACGAGCAAACTTGAGCCTTGGAACCACAGGTAGGACCAACTTTTCCCCTGCAAGAAACCTGCCTGGTGAACTCAGGACACACAGAGGCAAAATTCCTCTAGGACTGGGCACTTCCTGTGTTTACCGGAAGTCCCACACCCGCGGATCCCGGCCCGCAGCAGCTCTCTGCTCCCAAACCCCGTGGGAGAGAGACCTCACCGCCTGGTCAGGTGGGCACTCCTGAGGCTGCAGAGCGGAGGAGACCACCAACACTGCCCACCCCTGCCCACATCCCTGGCCCAAGAGGCAGCTGTATAAGGCCTCTGGGTTCCCGTAGGGGAGGGCCCAGGAGCGGCAGGACCCCTGCGCCTGAGACACCGCCGGAACCTGAAGGAAACAGACCGGATAAACATTTCTCTGCACCCAAATCCCGTGGGAGGGAGAGCTGAACCTTCAGAGAGGCAGACACGCCTGGGAAACCAGAAGAGACTGCACTCTGTGCACGTCCAGACGCCAGAGGAAAACACCAAACGTCATCTGGAACCCTGGTGCACGGAGGCTCTCGGAAAGAGCGGCGCAGATCTTCCCGGTTGCTGCCGCCACGGAGAGGACTTAGGCAGTACCCCACGAGCAAACTTGAGCCTTGGAACCACAGGTAGGACCAACTTTTCCCCTGCAAGAAACCTGCCTGGTGAACTCAAGACACAGGCCCACAGGAACAGCTGAAGACCTGTAGAGAGGAAAAACTACACGCCCGAAAGCAGAACACTCTGTCCCCATAACTGGCTGAAAGAAAACAGGAAAACAGGTCTATAGCACTCCTGACACACAGGCTTATAGGACAGTCTAGCCATGGTCAGAAATAGCAGAACAAAGTAACACTAGAGATAATCTGATGGCGAGAGGCAAGCGCAGGAACCCAAGCAACAGAAACCAAGACTACATGGCATCATTGGAGCCCAACTCTCCCACCAAAATAAACATGGAATATCCAAACACACCAGAAAAGCAAGATCTAGTTTCAAAATCGTATTTGATCATGATGCTGGAGGACTTCAAGAAAGACGTGGAGAACTCCCTTAGAGAACAAGTAGAAGCCTACAGAGAGGAATCGCAAAAATGCCTGAAAGAATTCCAGGAAAACATAAATAAACAAGTAGAAACCCATAGAGAGGAGACACAAAAATCCCTGAAAGAATTCCAGGAAAACACAATCAAACAGTTGAAGGAATTAAAAATGGAAATAGAAGCAATCAAGAAAGAACACATGGAAACAACCCTGGATATAGAAAACCAAAAGAAGAGACAAGGAGCTGTAGATACAAGCTTCACCAACAGAATACAAGAGATGGAAGAGAGAATCTCGGGAGCAGAAGATTCCATAGAAATCATTGACTCAACTGTCAAAGATAATGTAAAGCAGAAAAAACTACTGGTCCAAAACATACAGGAAATCCAGGACTCAATGAGAAGATCAAACCTAAGGATAATAGGTAGAGAAGAGAGGAAGACTCCCAGCTCAAAGGACCAGTAAATATCTTCAACAAAATCATAGAAGAAAACTTCCCTAACCTAAAAAAAGAGATACCCATAGGCATACAAGAAGCCTACAGAACTCCAAATAGATTGGACCAGAAAAGAAACACCTCCCGTCACATAATTGTCAAAACACCAAACGCACAAAATAAAGAATATTAAAAGCAGTAAGGGAAAAAGGTCAAGTAACATATAAAGGCAGACCTATCAGAATCACACCAGACTTCTCGCCAGAAACTATGAAGGCCAGAAGATCCTGGACTGATGTCATACAGACCCTAAGAGAACACAAATGCCAGCCCAGGTTACTGTATCCTGCAAAACTCTCAATTAACACAGATGGAGAAACCAAGATATTCCATGACAAAACCAAATTTACACAATATCTTTCTACAAATCCAGCACTACAAAGGATAATAAATGGTAAAGCCCAACATAAGGAGGCAAGCTATACCCTAGAAGAAGCAAGAAACTAATCGTCTTGGCAACAAAACAAAGAGAATGAAAGCACACAAACATAACCTCACATCCAAATATGAATATAACAGGAAGCAATAATCACTATTCCTTAATATCTCTCAACATCAATGGCCTCAACTCCCCAATAAAAAGACATAGATTAACAAACTGGATACGCAATGAGGGCCCTGCATTCTGCTGCCTACAGGAAACACACCTCAGAGACAAAGACAGACACTACCTCAGAGTGAAAGGCTGGAAAACAACTTTCCAAGCAAATGGTCAGAAGAAGCAAGCTGGAGTAGCCATTCTAATATCAAATAAAATCAATTTTCAATTAAAAGTCATCAAAAAAGATAAGGAAGGACACTTCATATTCATCAAGGGAAAAATCCACCAAGATGAACTTTCAATCCTCATCTTCACTTGGTTTATATACAAGTGTGCAATTTCTAGGCTTGAAAGTAAAATGATGCTATCTGGTGCTGGATAGAGGAGCCTTATTTTGTATTATGGCAGCTTGCTATTTTTGAAACATGGTGATTTGGTTGAACACAATAAAGTACAGTAGTAACTGATCTCTCCTTCTTCCTGGATGAGTGAGGAGATGATTAATGTTGATGTCAGCATTCTTGAGCATATTCAGATGAGCTTCTGCTTCTGTTGAAAAGGATGCTGTGTTTGATTGTGGTCCGAAGCTTTGAAGCACTACTTGGCATCTCCTTCCTTGGAGGTCTCACTGTTTAAACATAACAGATTTGATAGCTTGTTGGTAAGGTGAGGTCCAGCTTGTCTCCACTAGGTCATCTTCATGTGAATCCGGTGGTTATACGGTTTTGTTTTAGGGATATTTCATTTTTTTAATAACGGTTTTAGCTGACATTCATGGAGAGAATGAATCCTTAGAACTGTGCCACTAGTGAAAGGAAATCCTGTCTAGAGTATGTTTCTTTACAAAGCTGTGTCACACCATCCTTTGGGCCCTCTGCTGGAAAAGTAGAATCAAGTCTCAAATAATGCCTTTTAAATTGTATCCTCTAGTATTATAGATGTAGGACAGTACTGTATCGTACCTCTGTGGATGTAAAATAGCTTGTACCTGCTTTATGATACGTAGTAGTGACCATGCTTTATCAGAGCTGTTTTTAATGATGTTGCTCAGAATGTTTTCTTTCCAGATGATGATTGAGAAGCTAATTTAAAAAAAAATGGTGCCAGGTACCACAAGAGTAACAGAACTGTGCTGCTTTCTCGGGTTTTGTTTTTTTACTTTTTTTTTTTAATGGAGTGTGCTGGATGTCTCTACAGTTTTGTTCAGATGACTGCAGAACCTGGAAAAGCTGTTGCTGCTGTTGATGCATAACACACTGCTATTATTGGTCTTTTTATATAAATATAAATATATATACAGATATATAATTTGAATTTTTTGAAACTTTAGCTGTGCTGTCAACTTTGGAAAAAAGTATCCCCGTTTACTGTGTTGAGTTGGCACTGTACAGAAATTAACAGCCATATTGGTCTAGAAATGTTGAACTTGTTTTTTCCATTTGTACAGGGGTAACGCACTGTATTAAATATGTAAGGTCTTATCTACGTGGGTTTGATTACAAAAACTAATAAAGTATTCTCTAAATTTAAAAAAAAAAGAAAAGTATAACCTCAGAAAATCAAAATAAATCTGTAAAACACTGGATGGCACTAATTGGATTTCGACTAGTATGCAGAATGAAGAAATCCCTACAGAAATAGTTGGCAGTATTTGCAATATTAAAAAAGATTTAAAAATACATAACAATAAAAATAAAAACAATCTAATCAGGGAATAGACAAGAAATAGATAATCTACATTTAAGAGTTCTTAACACCCTTAGCAATCTGAAAAGATACAAGCTGAAACTCTTTCAGCAGTTCATTCCCATTTTGACCACAATGACCATAATTAAGTAGACAAAAGACTCCAAAAGCTATGAGGAGGAACAAAAGTCTCCTCTTTCCTTATTTGTAAGAGGGACAATTGGACTTACCCCTATGAAAATCTATGTGGACACAATCATAGAAAGTCCATATGAACAGAGAAGCCATGCCTGGGTATATTCATCAAAGATTCATACCCTAAAGATGGAGACTTATATATCTGTAGTTATTGCTACTCTGTTCATAAAGGCAAGGTAATGAAATCAGTTAAGATTCTCATCCATGACGTATTGATAATAAAATGTGCAACATATATAAAGTACAGTTTTCTTGTATCACGAAGAAAACAGAAATTATGAAGTTATAGTTTTGAGGGTTAGTGCTTATTCTTAGCATGTTAGAATCTATAATCATCCAGAAAGCACACTCCAGGCACTATTTTAGGGATGTTTTTATTCAATCAGCCTGCTGCAATTCCTGTGACAAAATACCTTGTCTTGGATACTTCATTTTAGAAGTTGTAAGCCAAAATGGGGAAAACAGTTCCCTTGGGCTGTCTCCTGGGCTGCACAAAAGGGAGTTAACTAAGCAGCCAGATTAATCATTTTCTTTGTTATCTGACTACAAATTAAAACCTCACCAGCCACATCAGGATATGGCCACCTGGCCATCCCCACTGTGATAGACAATATCTGGAAGTATGAGATAAACACAACCTTTTATCTGTTAATTTGTCCCCTCTTTTTTTAATTTTATGAAAACAATATGTAACTAAGACATATATGATTAATTTGTGCCAGTTTCTCTCTCTCTCTCTCTCTCTCTCTCTCTCTCTCTCTCTCTCTCTCTCTCTCTCTCTGTATGTGTGTGTGTGTTAAATTATGAGTGAATATCTCTGTTGGTGCTACAAACTTAGGAGTGGCCTGTATTAAGGAAATGTGTCTTTTTAGAGAAAATGTTTGAGAGTACTCATATCATGTATCCAGTGGAGTAAAAGACTGGATGCCAGAGGTAGAATGGTTTAAGAACCAAAAGGATGAAAACCAAGATTAGGGGGGGATGTAAGAGTGAGAAAAGAAGAACTAAACATGTGTTCTGGATAACTGTTGTCAACTTGACTTCATTTGTAAAATAGTCTGCATTAAGTGATAAAGAGTTGAATTTACCTCATAATTATTGAGTATAGCTTAGTGCTTAGGTGTAACTCTTCCTCCCAGCTCCATGCTCCCAGAAAGGAGACACATACTGAAATACTTTGGCCATACATCTATGCCTTTCTTTGACTAGATTATTACTTAAAATAGTCCAATTATTTTGCCACATGGCTGGTTACCTGGGCTCAGGTATCATGCATCTGTCTTGTCACATCTTCCAGGTGAATCTTCACATCTTACACATTCCCTGAATCCTTCTCCTTCCTGTATGTCTGTCTTAGTTAGATTTTTACTGCTGTGAACAGACACCATGACCAAGGCAAGTCTTATAAAGGACAGCATATAAATGGGGCTGGCTTACAGGTTCAGTAGTTCAGTCCATTATCATCAAGGCATACTATGCCAGCATCCAGTCAGGCATGGTTTAATAGATATTACATCTTGACCTGAATGCTGAATTTTGACTTCCAGGCATCTGGGAGTAGAGCCCATGCCCACAGTGATAAACCTACTTCAATGAGGTCATACCTATTCCAACAAGGCCACACCTTCAAATAGTGCCTTTCCCTGGGACAATCATATACAAATTCTCACAGCATCCTACCTCCTATTTCCTGCATAATCTATAGGCATTCAATTTTTTTATTATCAGGTACCATATCCATACAGACATAGAAATTTTTTCTCAAGTACAGTCTACTAAGGTAGATGATAAGGCAGAAGTTTAAAGCAGAGATTCATATGGCAATTTTATTGGAAATCAAGAGAACCTTAGCACACTCATGAGGAATTTCATATATCAGATCATTTGAGATGGGAAGAGCAATTTAAACTTGTGCCACATATTTACGTAGATGACCATATGAGGACATATGCCAAGATTATTCTCTGACATTGAGGTGCTGGGGTACAGAGCCAGGAGGCAAGAGAGTGATGACTTCTGGCTATTTACTCTCTCTTACTCTTTTGGTGGCCCAGATCTAACATATCTTTGCAATTGACTGTATTCTGCTTTCTTGATGCTTAAAGCTAATGATTTCTAGCAATTGATTCTTGCTGACAGTGTTAGGAAATTAGGAGAGACACTTAATCACTTTGTATCTTTACTATTTAACACAGGAGCCTCTCCTGGAAAAGGCAAGAGACTCAAAGCACTTTAAATCTTTATGTTCTAAGGAGAAAATAAAAGAGAATAATGAGAATGCAATGCACGCGCGTGCGTGCGTATGCTCTCTCTCTCTCTCTCTCTCTCTCTCTCTCTCTCTCTCTCTCTCATTTATGCTTGACCAGACCTAGCATTCAGTTTTATCCACTTATGTACAAATCATTATTTGTATATAAACACATTAACCAACATAAGTATGTATGTACATATATAAGGGCAAATATATATGTGATGTGGTAGGAGCAGTCAGGGGCAGGATCCTTCCAGTCTCTGCCTATACCTGTAGCTGAAAGCAGATCTCCAGGAGTACTGACACACGTGAGTGCAGAAGTAAAACCACCCCTTCTTCAAGAAACCAGATGGGAGCACTCAGGACACAAGAACCCATGATCATTCTGGTTTCCACTTGTACTTGAAGGTGTTCGGTTCCCGCAGCTCTCTATACCCAAAAACCCTTGGGAAATTGCAGGACTTTCAGAGGTTTGGACAATCTTGAGTGCATGGTGGAGACCAAAACTTCAGCTCATATTCTTGACCCAAGAGGAATCTGCCTTGAGCCCTCTGGGCACAGGAACTATGTATCAGTCTGGGACAGTATCCTTCTAGTTTCTGCCTGTGCCCAGAACTGACGCAGTAGCACAGCTCTCTGTACCTAGATCCCTATTGGAGGAGGCCAGTCTCCAGGAGTACCGACACACAGACTTAAAGGAGGTCAAGCCACTGTCAGAGACAGCAAGACCAGCTAAATCCAGAGATAACCAGATGGTGGGTGAAAGTTCAGGAATGTAAGGAACAAAATCCAAGACTAATTGGCATCAGTCAAAGCCCACTTCTCCCAACAAAGTAAATACTGGATATCCCAACACAAGACATAAACAAGATTTGAATCCCATCATCATGATGATAGAGGACATTAAGAATGACATAAATAACTCACTTAAAGAAATACAGGACAACACAGGTAGAAGTCCTTAAAGAGGAAACACAAAATTACCTAAAATAAATTACAGGAAAACAAAACCAAACTGGTGAAGGAATTGAATAAAACCATCCAGGATCTAAAAGTAGAAATAGAAACAATAAAGAAATCACAAAGGGAGACAAACCTGGAGATAGAAAACCTAGTAAAGGGACCAGGAAGCATGAACAGAAGCATTGCCAACAGAATACAAGAGGTACAAGAGAGAATCTCAGGGGCACAAGATACTGTAGAAAACATTGACAAAACCGTCAAAGAAAGTGTAAAGCACAAAAAGCTCCTAACCAAAAACATTCAGGAAACCCAGGACACAATGAGAAGATCAAACCTAAGGATAATACATATGCAAGAGTGTAAAGAATCCAAATGTAAGGCACCAGGAAATATCTTCAACAAAATTAATGAAGAAAACTTTCCTAACCTAAAGAAAAAGATGCCCATAAATATGCAAGAAGTCTGCAGAACCCCAAATAGATTGGAGACCAGAAAAGAAATTCCTCCTGTCACATAATAGCACAAAATCAAATGCATAAAACAAAGAAAGAATATTAAGTGCTGTAAGGGAAAAAGGCCAAGTAACATATAAAGGCAGAACTATCAGAATTACGATAGACTTCTCACCAGAGATTATGAAAGCCAGTAGAGCCTGGGCAGATGTCATACAGACCATAAGAGAACACAAATGCCAGACCAGGCTACTCTATCCAGCAAAACTCTCCATTAACATAAATAGAGAAAAAAGATATTCCATGTCAAAATCAAATTTTTGCAATATATTTTTTTTTTTACAAATACAGCATTCTTAAAAAGAATAGTAGATGGAAAACTTCAAAACAAAGAGGGAAACTATACGCTTGAAAAAGGAAGAAAATAATCTCCTTGCAATGAAACAAAAAGAAAAGAGACACGCAAACATAATTCCACCACTAACAAGAAAAATAACAGGAAAGAACAATCACTATTCCTTAATATCTCTGAATATCAATGGACTCAATTCCCCAATATAAGTTATGAACTAAATTGATTTAACAGATGTCTATATAACACTTCATGGTAAACAAAAGAATGTACCTTCTTCTCAGCAACTCATGGTAACTTCTCTAAAATTGTTCATATAATTTGTAACAAAACAAGCCTCATCAAATAAAAAGGAAAGCTATCATATTCCAGTATATACACAAACTCAAAAATTAAAAAAAATATCATTTCATTAGATGCTGAAAAAGCATTGAACAAAATTAAATACCACTTTATGTCAGTAAAAGATCTGTACAATAAGAACTTCAAGACACTGAAGAAGGAAATTGAAGAAGACCTCAGAAGATGGAAAGATCTCCCATGCTCATGGATTGGCAGGATTAATATAGTAAAAATGGCCATTTTACCAAAAGCGATCTACAGATTCAATGCAATCCCCATCAAAATACCAATCCAATTCTTCAAAGAGGTAGACAGAACAATTTGCAAATTCATCTGGAATAACAAAAAACCCAGGATAGCTAAAGCTATCGTCAACAATAAAAGGACTTCAGGGGGAATCACTATCCCTGAGCTCAAGCAGTATTACAGAGCAATAGTGATAAAAACTGCATGGTATTGGTACAGAGACAGACAGATAGACCAATGGAATAGAATTGAAGACCCAGAAATGAACCCACACACCTATGGTCACTTGATTTTTGACAAAGGAGCCAAAACCATCAAATGGAAAAAAGATAACATTTTCAGCAAATGGTACTGGTTCAACTGGAGGTCAACATGTAGAAGAATGCAGATTGATCCATGCTTATCACCCTGTACAAAGCTTAAGTCCAAGTGGATCAAGGACCTCCACATCAAACCAGATACACTCAAACTAATAGAAGAAAAACTAGGGAAGCATCTGGAACACATGGGCACTGGAAAAAATTTCCTGAACAAAACACCAATGGCTTATGCTCTAAGATCAAGAATCGACAAATGGGATCTCATAAAACTGCAAAGCTTCTCTAAGGCAAAGGACACTGTGGTTAGGACAAAACGGCAACTAACAGATTGGGAAAAGATCTTTACCAATCCTACAACAGATAGAGGCCTTATATCCAAAATATACAAAGAACTCAAGAAGCTAGACCGCAGGGAAACAAATAACCCTATTAAAAAATGGGGCTCAGAGCTAAACAAAGAATTCACAGCTGAGGAATGCCGAATGGCTGAGAAACACCTAAAGAAACGTTCAACATCTTTAGTCATAAGGGAAATGCATATCAAAACAACCCTGAGATTTCACCTCACACCAGTGAGAATGGCTAAGATCAAAAACTCAGGTGACAATAAATGCTGGCGAGGATGTGCAGAAAGAGGAACACTCCTCCATTGTTGGTGGGATTGCAGACTGGTACAACCATTCTGGAAATCAGTCTGGAGGTTCCTCAGAAAATTGGACATTGAACTGCCTGAGGATCCAGCTATACCTCTCTTGGGCATATACCCAAAAGATGCCCCAACATATAAAAAAGACATGTGCTCCATTATGTTCATTGCAGCCTTATTTATAATAGCCAGAAGCTGGAAAGAACCCAGATGCCCTTCAACAGAGGAATGGATACAGAAAATATGGTACATCTACACAATGGAATATTACTCAGCTATCAAAAACAACGAGTTTATGAAATTCGTAGGCAAATGGTTGGAACTGGAAAATATCATCCTGAGTGAGCTAACCCAATCACAGAAAGACATACATGGTATGTACTCATTGATAAGTGGCTATTAGCCCAAATGCTTGAATTACCCTAGATGCCTAGAACAAACGAAACTCAAGACGGATGATCAAAACGTGAATGCTTCACTCCTTCTTTAAAAGGGGAACAAGAATAGCCTTGGCAGGGAAGAGAGAGGCAAAGATTAAAACAGAGACTGAAGGAACACCCATTCAGAGCCTGCCCCACATGTGGCCCATACATATACAGCCACCCAATTAGACAAGATGGATGAAGCAAAGAAGTGCAGACTGAGAGGAGCCGGATGTAGATCGCTCCTGAGAGACACAGCCAGAATACAGCAAATACAGAGACGAATACCAGCAGCAAACCACTGAACTGAGAATAGAACCCCCGTTGAAGGAATCAGAGAAAGAACTGGAAGAGCTTGAAGGGGCTCGAGACCCCATATGTACAACAATGCCAAGCAACCAGAGCTTCCAGGGACTAAGCCACTAACTAAAGACTATACATGGACTGACCCTGGACTCTGACCTCATAGGTAGCAATGAATATCCTAGTAAGAGCACCAGTGGAAGGGGAAGCCCTGGGTCCTGCTAAGACTGAACCCCCAGTGAACTAGACTGGTGGGGGGAGGGCGGCAATGGGGGGAGGGTTGGGAGGGGAACACCCATAAGGAAGGGGAGGGGGGAAGGGGGATGTTTGCCTGGATACCGGGAAAGGGAATAACACTCGAAATGTATATAAGAAATACTCAAGTTAATAATAAAAAAAATTTGGCAAGAGCAGGATTTCAAGGCCCATACATAAAAATAGTAAAAGGAATATACAACAAACCCGTAAATAACCTCAGATTAATGGGGACAAACTTGAAGCAATCCCTGAAAATGAAGGACTAGACAAGTCTTCCCTCTCTCCTTACTATTCAATACATTACTTGATGTCCTAGCCAGACCAATCAGACAACAAACAGATGGAGAGCAAAGGGATACAAATTGGAAAGGAAAAAGTTAAAATATCACTATTTGCAGATGATATGATAGATCCCAAAAGTTCCATCAGAGAACTTCTAAGCCTCAAAAACAACTTCAGCAAAGTGATTTAATATAAAATTAACTCAAACAAATCAGTCGCCTTCTTCTATTCAAACGATAATGTGCTGAGAAAGAAATTAGGGAAATGACAAACTTCACAATGGTCACAAATAACATAAATTGCCTTGTCGTGACTCTAACCATTTAAGTGGAAGACCTGTATGACAGGAACTTCAAGTCTGAAGAAAGAATCTGAAGAAATTTTCAGAATATGGAAAAATCTTATATGCTCATGTTTTAGGAGGATTAATTCTGTAAAAATAGTCATCTTGGCAAAAGCCATCTACAGACTCAATGCATTTCCCCATCAAAATTTCAACTTAAATCTTCATAAAGTTAGAAAGAGAAATTTGCAAATTCATTTGACAAAACGACAAATCCAGGATAGCAAAAACTATCCGCAGCAATAACAGAACTTGTGGGGGAATTACCATTCCTGACCTCAAGCTATATTATTGGGCAATAGTGATAAAAATTTTATGATATTGGTACAGAGACAGGCAGATAGATCAGTGGAATATAATTGAAGACCCAGAAATGAACCCACACACCTATGGTCACTCGATCTTTGATAAAGAACCTAAAACCATCCAGTGAACTAAAGATAGCAATTTCAAAAAATGGTGCTGGGTCACTGGAGGTCAGCATGTAGAAGAATGCATGTTGACTCATTCTTACTGCTTTTTACAAAGCTCAAGTTCAAGTGGATCTAGGACCTCTACATAAAACCAGATGCACTGAAATTAAGAGAAAAAATGTGGGGAAGAGCCTCAAACAAATGAGTGCTGGGGAAATTTTCCTGAACAGAACAATGATGGCTTATGTTCTCAGGTCAAGAATTGACAAATGGGACCTCATAAAATTGCAAAGCTTCTGTAAGGTAAAGGACACTGTCGATAGAAGAAAATGGCAAATGACAGATTGGAAAAAAAAACTCTGTACCAATCCTTTATTCAATATGCGAAGAACTCAAAAGTTATCCCTCAGAGAATCAAATAGCCTATTAATAATGGGGGATACTGCATAGGTAGCAATGAATAGCCTAGTAAGGTCAGCAGTGGAAGGGGAAGCCCTTGGTACTGCCAAGGCCAGACCCCCAGAGAATGGGATTCTTAGGTGGAGGGTGGTAATGGGGGGGTGGGGAACACCCACACAGAAGAGGAGGGGGGGATTAGTGGATCGTTGGCCTGGAAACTGGGAAAGGGAATAACATTTGAAATGTAAATAAGAAGCACCCAATTTAATAAAGATGGAAAAAATAATGGGGGATAGAGCTAAACAAAGTACTCTCAGGTGAGGAATATCAAATGTCTGAGAAGTACCTAAAGATGTGTTCAACATCCTTAATTGTCAGGGAAATGTAAATCACAGCAACTGAAAGTTTCTCCTTCACACCTGTCAGAATGACTCTGATCAAAATCTCAGGTGAAAAAAAAATCTCAGGTGACAGCGGATGCTGGTAATGATGTGGGGAAAGAGGAACACACCTTCAATGTTGGTGGGATTGCAAGCTTGTATAACCAATCTGGAGATCAGTCTGGTTGTTCCTCAGAAAATTATGTATAGTACTACCTGAGGAAGCAGGTATAGCACACCTGAGCATATACCCAAAATATGCTCCAACATAAAACAAGGACTGATGCTCTACTATATTCATAGCAGTCTTATTTATAATAGCCAGAAGCTGGAAAGAAACCAGATATCCTTCAACAGGGGAATGGATACAGAAAATATTGTAAATTTACACAATGAAGTACTTCTCAGTTATTACAATGACTTCATGAAATTCATAGGCAAATGGATGGAACTAGAAAAGATTATCCTGAGTGAGGTAACCCAACCACAAAAAAAAAAAGACCACAGACATGATATGCACTCATTGATTAGTAGATATTAGTGCAAAAGCTTGGATTACCCAACATATAATCCACATACTACATGAAGATAAAGAAGAACAATGACCAAAGTATTGATACTTCAGTCCTTCTTAGAGGGTGGAACAAAAATATTCATAGGAGTAGATTTGGGGAAAATGTTTGGAGGTGAGAGGGAAGAAATGACCATTCAGAGCCTGCCCCACCTGGGGATCCAGCACAAATACATACAGCCATGAAACCCAGACAATATTCCTGATGCCAAGAGGTGTATGCTGTCAGGTGCCAGATATAGCTGTCTACGTAGAGTCTCTACAGGAGCAAGACAAATACAGAGGCAAATGTTGGAAGCCAACCAGTGAACTGAGAATGAGGTTCCCATTGTCAGAGTTACAGAAAGGACTGGAGGAGCTGAAGGGGTTTGCAACCACATAAAAACAATACCAACTAGCCAGAGCTCCGAGGCATTAAACCACCATTCAAAGGCTCCAGCAGCATATGTAGCAGAGGATGGGCACCAATAGGATAAGAAGCCCTTAGTCCTTCCAAGGCTGAACTCTTCAGGGTAGGGGTGTGTCATGGCTGGGGAACAGGGATGAATGAGAGGTTGGGCGGGGGAACACCCTCATAGAAAAAAGAGTGTGGGATGGAATAGGTTTTTTTTTGTCCAGGAAACCTGGGAAAGTATCCAAATGGAATGGAATTAAAACAATACAAAAAATCCTTAGCAATTAAAACCATGCAATGATATCTGTACATTTTTCCTGACCAGTGGACAATGGGTAGTATGCATCAACAGAAGGCATAGGTTGTAAAAATAATTTCCAGGACTTGGCTAGTAACACAGAGTGAAATCCTACTCTTTACCTTCATAATTATACAAAGTTTAAAACAGTTATTTTTTAATATCACAGAACTCTATAGTTATACAGGCATTCACATGCAATGCGAGGCTTCAGAAGAATGAGGCAGGGGCATCAAAACTTGCTAGTTAGCCAGAGAGACATAGCAAGGTAATGTATTAATGAGGTTATCTCAGGGCTAGGAAAGAATTCTGCTGGTACAGTAATTGTTTCCACATAAAGAGCTCTAGTTTGATCCTACATGTTCATAAATGCAGCATGGTTGTTAATGTCTATTGTACAAGAACTAGAGAAGTATAGGGTGTATATCTTCAGTTCATGGTCATCTAGAGTGAAGTTAAGCCTAACCTTTGACACATAAGACCTAATCTAAACATATATATATATATATGTGTGTGTGTGTGTGTGTGTGTGTGTGTGTGTGTGTGTATGCACACATATATATTGTTCAAAATGTCAAATAGGATAAAGTGGTAAAAGTTTAAATGGTAACAGAGATATCATAATAAAATATATATGTATATAAATAAAAATATATATAATGAACCAAAACAGAAGGCATCAAAAGAATAAAGATACAGAAATATGGACAGAATAAGAAAAGATCCAAACCATTTTTTTTGGTGCCTTACCTCTATTGTGTCATGGAGAAGTCTTTAAATGGCTCCTGTGCTTTTGGAATTCTGTAGGCCTATGGCATTTGTATAGGTTTGCTCTTCAATAGGTTATGAAACTTTTCTTCCACAATTTTATTAAATATATTCTCTATGGCCATTTTCTAAATGATTTTCTTCTTCTATGGCTGGATTCCAAAATTGTGTTGTTTGTATTATATATTTTTGGGTTCTCTGGTTTTATTGAGGTGTTCCTGTACACTTCATGTTCTCAGTATGTGTTTTCATAAGTTAGACCGAACATGCTACTTTATCTTCAAGGCTACCATGTTGGAAGTATATTCTGCACTTTGTGCTATTCACAGTTAACAACTTTCGTGCAAGATTCCCCCATGAATTCTTATTTTGTTTTGTAGAATGTCACAGAAGAAAACAGGCAAATATAGCTTGAATTAGTGTTACCACACAATTTTGTACATATTGAGCAATTGTTGGTAGGTACAAATTATTAATGCTACTAAAAGGCAGAACCAATAAAAGACAAAATCCATCAAGTCATTATAACCAATGTGTAGGTTACAGAATTTTAAACTATTTTTTGCATACAAATTGTCCATGATACTATGTGTTATATGAGAACTCTCAAATGTAAATGGAGCTCCTACCAGAAAACTGTTTTCAGCCAATGTTGTATTTGAATTAGTAAATAATCAATTGCTGATCAATCTTGAAGGATTGTTCCCTCTCACTTCACCTAGCTTGTGATTTAACTCAAACAGTACGGTGGCATTAACCTTAGCAGACTTGCTGAAAAGTGCTGTTTTTCATATATCTTTCTTTATTTCTCCACTCTATTTTGGATGGAGGGATGGTGAAAAATAGCAATGGTAGTTGGATCCAACACAAGAAAGTTATCATCATAGTCAGCAGCAAGAGCTAATATGATGATTAGGCTGTTCTGGTAAGAAAGTCCTAATAATACCCAAGCCACAGACACTTCCAAATTCCCTAACAAATTTACAAAAGTATGACTGTTGTAGAAAAATGCCTAACTGTAGTAAGCATTTTCCAGTCTTCCAGGAAGTATTTTCACTTGAAATACAATAATCAGGCACATCATTTAAGTTAAAGTAGCGGCACTGAGACCATGTCCTTTCCAATTAAAATCCATTTTCAGCATTCAAGGCCCATTTACTTGCCTAGGGACAGCTCATTGGTATTACATGTCTTTTTTTAATTGGCTTTTGGCTTTTCTTTTAATTGGGGTCATGGTTGTACTAGTTGGAGTCAAACATAGGTGGTGGTATTTTGTTTATTGATATAATCAGTATTCTATGAATGAGAGATCTGGCTGATAGAAAAGCATCAATAACATTCTTTTAATGTTTTTGACAGGCTAATCTCCCTCAATTAGCAGGAAATCTTCTTTAGGAAGCTGTACAATTTTTATGTCACTTGTAACACGTGCTCACTTCTTTGTACTTATTACAAAGTATGATGTTCCTGATTCATACTAAGTCTGTTAATGTTACATGTACATTGCTCCATTCAGAGGATTGTAGAGACAATTTTGAGGTACTGAATCAGTGTTATTTCATCCAACTGTAACAGTGGCATCCTGTGTTCTGTTTATTTACACTTCCTATTTGCAAAAAAAGTTCTACAAAATTTCTTACTCATTTCATGAGGATGCTATTAACATGGAGACAAATGTAGTAATACTCTAAGATAAAAGGTTTTCCCCAAATTAGCCCTGCAATGAAAGCAACAAGCAAGTTACATATAGTAGTAGCAGACTTAGTATGAATCAGGGCCAGCAACATATGTGATAATTATAAAGTTGTGAACATGTACTTCAAGTGACATTACATGTATTCAGCTTCCTGAAGAAACACACTTCTAATCTGACTTTTATTCTGTGCCAAGGAAATCAATAGGCGTTCTTAGAAGACAGAAACAGAACCTTTTACTTACAAACTAATATTTCCCTTCTCCAAATCTAGAGAGGTTAATAGAGAACCCCCATATAGGATTTAGCCATGACATCAGGTCATTTGAGTTATTAGAATAGCAAAGTTCTATTATAGAATGTTAATTACTGTCTTACAATTCAAAATATAATGTTTATATTGCTCTAATTATTCATAGGGGTGGTGTTCTATTCTCACCCTCTACCTTTTTGCTATTTTAAATAGCATTTAATGGTTTAGTGTTGTGCTCAATAGTATGTCATACTGTAGAATTACATGGTGTGGTACATTCAGTATGAATGGTCTATACATGATCACAAATTTCAATACTTGGTCATTAGGGAGTGAAACAAACTCAGAGGGAATAGACAGTGTAGCCTTTTCAGAGGAAGTATTCACTGAGGATGGGCTTTGGGTTTCAAATTCCCAAGCCAATCATCTTGACTATTTCTTCCTCCTTCCTGTAGGTCTGAACGTAGAGCCATTAGGTACTTCACTACCCTCATGTCTGCCTGTGTGCTCCCATACTTTCTGATATTATTTTAATGAAATAATCCTCTGCAAATAATTATCAATTATATGCCATATTTCATAGGAGTTTTATAGCCATGGGATCTCCCCAGAGCAAAAGAATTCTGACACACATGGTATCCAGTTTTGTACATAACATGAAATCATTGTAAAGTCTGTTGGATATTATGATACCAGAATGCAGGCCATTATCAGTTTTGATCACCTTAGAGATGTCCACAGAGGCAAAAGAAGACTGAAAGTGTGATATAAAATGAGGAGCATATTCTCCATGTGGAACTGTGACCTATGCCATATTGAAGAATATACACACAAACGCATGGGCCTATTTCTACTTGGCAATTTCCAGATTATAATAATATCCACGTATCAAAGTTTGGTTCTGTCCTCCAGTGATTTATAATCCAGTTTAAAGTAATTGTGGTATTGCAGAGCTATTTTATCTGCCTGATTCTTGAATAGGTAAAATTTTGCTTTCAGAAACAGCATTATTTTGATTTTAGTATACAGTAAGTGGACTTTAGGACAGATGTAAGTGAATATCAACTATAGACTACAATATTAGCCTGTGAATTCATTGTGATAAGGTCTCAGGCAACCCCAAATGAGCACACATATGAATGATAAAAAGCTGCAAGTCGCTTCCTGGTTGCTGCCGCTGCAGAGAGCCCGTGGGCAGCACCCCACGAGCGAACTTGAGCCCCGGGACCACAGGTAAGACCAACTTTTCTGCTGCAAGAAAGCTGCCTGGTGAGCTTGGGACACAGGGAAGCAGAATTCCTCTAGGACCGGGCACGTTCTGTGTTTACCGGAAGTCCCACACCCGCGGATCCCGGCCCGCAGCAGCTCTCCGCCCCCAAACCCTGTGAGAGAGAGACCCAACCGCCTGGTCAGGTGGGCACTCCTGAGGCTGCAGAGCGGAAGAGACCACCAACACTGCTCACCCCTGCCCACATCCCTGGCCCAAGAGGAAACTGTATAAGGCCTCTGGGCTCCCGTGGGGGAGGGCCCAGGAGCGGCAGGACCCCTGCCTGAGACACCACCAGAATCTGAAGGAAACAGACCGGATAAACAGTTCTCTGCACGCAAATCCCGTGGGAGGGAGAGCTGAACCTTCAGAGAGGCAGACAAGCCTGGGAAACCAGAAGAGACTGCTCTCTGCACACACATCTCAGACGCCAGAGGAAAAAGCCAAAGACCATCTGGAACCCTGGTGCACTGAAGCTCCCGGAAGGGGCGGCACAGGTCTTCCTGGTTGCTGCCGCTGCAGAGAGCCCGTGGGCAGCACCCCACGAGCGAACTTGAGCCCCGGGACCACAGGTAAGACCAAATTTTCTGCTGCAAGAAAGCTGCCTGGTGAACTCAAGACACAGGCCCACAGGAACAGCTGAAGACCTGTAGAGAGGAAAAACTACACGCCGGAAAGCAGAACACTCTGTCCCCATAACTGACTGAAAGAGAGGAAAACAGGTCTACAGCACTCCTGACACACAGGCTTATAGGACAGTCTAGCCACTGTCAGAAATAGCAGAACAAAGTAACACTAGAGATAATCTGATGGCCAGAGGCAAGCGCAGGAACCCAAGCAACAGAAACCAAGACTACATGGCACCATCGGAGCCCAATTCTCCCATCAAAACAAACATGGGACACCCGCGGATCCCGGCCCGCAGCAGCTCTCTGCTCCCAGACCCGGTGAGAGAGAGACCCAACCGCCTGGTCAGGTGGGCACTCCTGAGGCTGCAGAGCGGAAGAGACCACCAACACTGCTCACCCCTGCCCACATCCCTGGCCCAAGAGGAAACTGTATAAGGCCTCTGGGCTCCCGTGGGGGAGGGCCCAGGAGCGGCAGGACTTCTGCGCCTGAGACACCTCCGGAACCTGAAAGAAACAGACCGGATAAACAGTTCTCTGCACCCAAATCCCGTGGGAGGGAGAGCTAAACCTTCAGAGAGGCAGACAAGCCTGGGAAACCAGAAGAGACTGCTCCCTGCACACACATCTCGGACGCCAGAGGAAAAAGCCAAAGACCATCTGGAACCCTGGTGCACTGAAGCTCCCGGAAGGGGCGGCACAGGTCTTCCTGGTTGCTGCCGCTGCAGAGAGCCCCTGGGCAGCACCCCACGAGCGAACCTGAGCCTCGGGACCACAGGTAAGACCAAATTTTCTGCTGCAAGAAAGCTGCCTGGTGAGCTTGGGACACACGGAAGCAGAATTTCTCTAGGAGGCACGGTCTGTGTTTACCGGAAGTCCCACACCCGCGGATCCCGGCCCGCAGCAGCTCTCTGCTCCCAGACCCGGTGAGAGAGAGACCCAACCGCCTGGTCAGGTGGGCACTCCTGAGGCTACAGAGCGGAAGAGACCACCAACACTGCTCACCCCTGCCCACATCCCTGGCCCAAGAGGAAACTGTATAAGGCCTCTGGGCTCCCGTGGGGGAGGGCCCAGGAGCGGCAGGACTTCTGCGCCTGAGACACCTCCGGAACCTGAAAGAAACAGACCGGATAAACAGTTCTCTGCACCCAAATCACGTGGGAGGGAGAGCTAAACCTTCAGAGAGGCAGACAAGCCTGGGAAACCAGAAGAGACTGCTCCCTGCACACACATCTCGGACGCCAGAGGAAAAAGCCAAAGACCATCTGGAACCCTGGTGCACTGAAGCTCCCGGAAGGGGCGGCACAGGTCTTCCTGGTTGCTGCCGCTGCAGAGAGCCCCTGGGCAGCACCCCACGAGCGAACCTGAGCCTCGGGACCACAGGTAAGACCAAATTTTCTGCTGCAAGAAAGCTGCCTGGTGAGCTTGGGACACACGGAAGCAGAATTTCTCTAGGAGGCACGGTCTGTGTTTACCGGAAGTCCCACACCCGCGGATCCCGGCCCGCAGCAGCTCTCTGCTCCCAGACCCGGTGAGAGAGAGACCCAACCGCCTGGTCAGGTGGGCACTCCTGAGGCTGCAGAGCGGAAGAAACCACCAACACTGCTCACCCCTGCCCACATCCCTGGCCCAAGAGGAAACTGTATAAGGCCTCTGGGCTCCCGTGGGGGAGGGCCCAGGAGCGGCAGGATTTCTGTGCCTGAGACACCGCCGGAACCTGAAAGAAACAGACCGGATAAACAGTTCTCTGCACCCAAATCCCGTGGGAGGGAGAGCTAAACCTTCAGAGAGGCAGACAAGCCTGGGAAACCAGAAGAGACTGCTCCCTGCACACACATCTCAGACGCCAGAGGAAAAAGACAAAGACCATCTGGAACCCTGGTGCACTGAAGCTCCCGGAAGGGGCGGCACAGGTCTTCCTGGTTGCTGCCGCTGCAGAGAGCCCGTGGGCCGCACCCCACGAGCGAACCTGAGCCTCGGGACCACAGGTAAGACCAAATTTTCTGCTGCAAGAAAGCTGCCTGGTGAACTCAAGACACAGGCCCACAGGAACAGCTGAAGACCTGTAGAGAGGAAAAACTACACGCCCGAAAGCAGAACACACTGTCCCCATAACTGACTGAAAGAAAGGAAAACAGGTCTACAGCACTCCTGACACACAGGCTCATAGGTCAGTCTAGCCACTGTCAGAAATAGCAGAACAAAGTAACACTAGAGATAATCTGATGGCGAGAGGCAAGCGCAGGAACCCAAGCAACAGAATCCAAGACTGCATGCCATCATCGGAGCCCAATTCTCCCAGCAAAACAAACATGGAATATCCAAACACACCAGAAAAGCAAGATCTAGTTTCAAAATCATATTTGATCATGATGCTGGAGGACTTCAAGAAAGACATGAACACACTTAGGGAAACACAGGAAATCATTAATAAAGAGGTAGAAGACTACAGAGAGGAATGGCAAAAATCCCTGAAAGAATTCCAGGAAAACACAATCAAACAGTTGAAGGAATTAAAAATGGAAATAGAAGCAATCAAGAAAGAACACATGGAAACAACCCTGGATATAGAAAACCAAAAGAAGAGACAAGGAGCTGTAGATACAAGCTTCACCAACAGAATACAAGAGATGGAAGAGAGAATCTCAGGAGCAGAAGATTCCATAGAAATCATTGACTCAACTGTCAAAGATAATGTAAAGCGGAAAAAGCTACTGATCCAAAACATACAGGAAATCCAGGACTCAATGAGAAGATCAAACCTAAGGATAATAGGTATAGAAGAGAGTGAAGACTCCCAGCTCAAAGGACCAGTAAATATCTTCAACAAAATCATAGAAGAAAACTTCCCTAACCTAAAAAAAGAGATACCCATAGGCATACAAGAAGCCTACAGAACTCCAAATAGATTGGACCAGAAAAGAAACACCTCCCGTCACATAATTGTCAAAACACCAAACGCACAAAATAAAGAAAGAATATTAAAAGCAGTAAGGGAAAAAGGTCAAGTAACATATAAAGGGAGACCTATCAGAATCACACCAGACTTCTCGCCAGAAACTATGAAGGCCAGAAGATCCTGGACTGATGTCATACAGACCCTAAGAGAACACAAATGCCAGCCCAGGTTACTGTATCCAGCAAAACTCTCAATTAACATTGATGGAGAAACCAAGATATTCCATGACAAAACCAAATTTACACAATATCTTTCTACAAATCCAGCACTACAAAGGATAATAAATGGTAAAGCCCAACATAAGGAGGCAAGCTATACCCTAGAAGAAGCAAGAAACTAATCGTCTTGGCAACAAAGCAAAGAAAATGAAAGCACACAAACATAACCTCACATCCAAATATGAATATAAAGGGAAACAATAGTCACTATTCCTTAATATCTCTCAATATCAATGGCCTCAACTCCCCAATAAAAAGACATAGATTAACAAACTGGATACGCAACGAGGACCCTGCATTCTGCTGCCTACAGGAAACACACCTCAGAGACAAAGACAGACACTACCTCAGAGTGAAAGGCTGGAAAACAACTTTCCAAGCAAATGGTCAGAAGAAGCAAGCTGGAGTAGCCATTCTAATATCAAATAAAATCAATTTCCAACTAAAAGTCATCAAAAAAGATAAGGAAGGACACTTCATATTCATCAAAGGAAAAATCCACCAAGATGAACTCTCAATCCTAAATATCTATGCCCCAAATACAAGGGCACCTACATACGTAAAAGAAACCTTAGTAAAGCTCAAAACACACATTGCACCTCACACAATAATAGTGGGAGATTTTAACACCCCACTCTCATCAATGGACAGATCATGGAAACAGAAATTAAACAGTGATGTCGACAGACTAAGAGAAGTCATGAGCCAAATGGACTTAACGGATATTTATAGAACATTCTATCCTAAAGCAAAAGGATATACCTTCTTCTCAGCTCCTCATGGTACTTTCTCCAAAATTGACCATATAATTGGTCAAAAAACGGGCCTCAACAGGTACAAAAAGATAGAAATAATCCCATGCGTGCTATCGGACCACCACGGCCTAAAACTGGTCTTCAATAACAATAAGGGAAGAATGCCCACATATACGTGGAAATTGAACAATGCTCTACTCAATGATAACCTGGTCAAGGAAGAAATAAAGAAAGAAATTAAAAACTTTTTAGAATTTAATGAAAATGAAGATACAACATACTCAAACTTATGGGACACAATGAAAGCTGTGCTAAGAGGAAAACTCATAGCGCTGAGTGCCTGCAGAAAGAAACAGGAAAGAGCATATGTCAGCAGCTTGACAGCACACCTAAAAGCTCTAGAACAAAAAGAAGCAAATACACCCAGGAGGAGTAGAAGGCAGGAAATAATCAAACTCAGAGCTGAAATCAACCAAGTAGAAACAAAAAGGACCATAGAAAGAATCAACAGGACCAAAAGTTGGTTCTTTGAGAAAATCAACAAGATAGATAAACCCTTAGCCAGACTAACGAGAGGACACAGAGAGTGCGTCCAAATTAACAAAATCAGAAATGAAAAGGGAGACATAACTACAGATTCAGAGGAAATTCAAAAAATCATCAGATCTTACTATAAAAACCTATATTCAACAAAATTTGAAAATCTTCAGGAAATGGACAATTTCCTAGACAGATACCAGGTATCAAAGTTAAATCAGGAACAGATAAACCAGTTAAACAACCCCATAACTCCTAAGGAAATAGAAGCAGTCATTAAAGGTCTCCCAACCAAAAAGAGCCCAGGTCCAGATGGGTTTAGTGCAGAATTCTATCAAACCTTCATAGAAGACCTCATACCAATATT